>NC_080037.1:29138852-29438852 GCF_030020395.1 Manis pentadactyla
AAGACTGCTGTGTAGAGTTCTCCTCGGCCGAGCGCAGATGCTGGTCTGTGTGGCCATTAACGTGAGGCCTTGCTGTGGAAGCCTGGCTGTCGGGGGGAAAAAAGCCCGCATACAACGAATTTAGCTTGGACGTTTAGAAAGTCGCTTTCTTCCTGCTACTTCCCGGCTGCTGCAGAGAGGCCCCAGGGTCGTCTCTGGGGCGGTACGTCTGTCGGCCTCCCGTGCCACAGTCTGAGCATGGAAAGCGAAGTGCCCATTCGCTTCAGTCCCCGAGCATCATGGCAGCAAGAGGTGTGTGCAAGCCTCATCCAAAGCCTGGTGGCACAAGTGCCCTAAGCCCTCAGAGCTGCTGTCCTGCAGAGAGGGCTCTGAGGCTGTCTCAGTCCAAGTGACTTTTTTGCTTCCCAGACATGCATGTCCAGACTGACAGCTAAACACTGCTGTGGCGAGGTGAGCTTCTTACATATACTTGTCCTCCCAGACACAAGAACACTGTGAAGAGGTCTGCTGCCCAGCCTCAGGGGAAGAGGCAGAGAACGTTGCTTTCCGCACAGCACTGGAAGCAGGACGGATGGGCGTTCTGCTCAACAGGCGAAAAGCAGGGAGAACAGCAGCGTCGGTCAAGTGAGCTCCCCCTTGTGGCTAGTGGAGCTTAATTCAAACCTGCGATGGAAATTGTGCTGGGATGACTGAGCTCTAACTTCACGATCTGACACTTTCCGTCACTTTCCTCCTCACTCACACACGGTGGTGGGATGGCCAAAAAAACGTAGGTGTGCAGGGTGTCCTCTCTGACACCCAGCTGAAGTCCAAGAGATACGTGTGCTGGGAATAGGACTTGCAACTAGTTTAAGGGAAGATGCCGTTGGGACTCCTTCAGCTGCTCATCCCCTCATCAGAACAAAGCGTTTCTCTGGGCCAGAGCTCTATCAGCCTGAACAACCACGTGCAGCACAGCTCTCTCCTCTTTGTGATCTTCAGGTCAGGGAGAAACCATCCTACGCCGTGACTCGAAAGCTAAATGCTTAAGGGCCGTCCTAAGACTTCTGCATTCAAGCACCCTGAAGATGGCCTTTCGTGCTTGGCTCTCTCCTCCACGGGCTCGGAATCATCCGGGAGGTCCTGGGTTCCCGAGGGCGCTGGGAGAGGACGCAAAAGGCCACCTCATCCCTTTAGTAGCAATGCCATGATGACGCCCCGGCTGTAAAGAGTCAGAAACGGCTGCAGGAGAGCCTGATTGCCAGACTTTGCTGGGGAAGCATTCCACCGTGCACTGAGGAGCCCCTCCCTGAGAGAACTCTCGGTTGCTTTTGCCTTGCATGCTCTTTGCTCCTGTGTGGTGTGGAAAACAGCAAACATTGCAGCGGAAGGCGGTGCTCTCTGTGCGCCCTCTATCTCAAAGTGGTAAGTGGGCTTGGGAATAGGCGTTCGCACTAGCCACGTGGGAAGCTGCAGAACAAGAAGCTTTGAAATAACAGCAGTTGGACGCAGGTCAGCTTTGGATTCAGCTTACGTGGGTGAAAGAATGCAGGGCAGAGCGTCCCATTCAAGGAATCACTGTCGTCGTTGCAGTGGATGCCGAAACTGAGCTTGCGATGTGCTTGCCGTGTCTGTCCTGTGCGCCTGCACGCTAGGCGTCTGAGTGAAGACTGCTGTGTAGAGTTCTCCTCGGCCGAGCGCAGATGCTGGTCTGTGTGGCCATTAACGTGAGGCCTTGCTGTGGAAGCCTGGCTGTCGGGGGGAAAAAAGCCCGCATACAACGAATTTAGCTTGGACGTTTAGAAAGTCGCTTTCTTCCTGCTACTTCCCGGCTGCTGCAGAGAGGCCCAGGGTCGTCTCTGGGGCGGTACGTCTGTCGGCCTCCCGTGCCACAGTCTGAGCATGGAAAGCGAAGTGCCCATTCGCTTCAGTCCCCGAGCATCATGGCAGCAAGAGGTGTGTGCAAGCCTCTCCAAAGCCTGGTGGCACAAGTGCCCTAAGCCCTCAGAGCTGCTGTCCTGCAGAGAGGGCTCTGAGGCTGTCTCAGTCCAAGTGACTTTTTTGCTTCCCAGACATGCATGTCCAGACTGACAGCTAAACACTGCTGTGGCGAGGTGAGCTTCTTACATATACTTGTCCTCCCAGACACAAGAACACTGTGAAGAGGTCTGCTGCCCAGCCTCAGGGGAAGAGGCAGAGAACGTTGCTTTCCGCACAGCACTGGAAGCAGGACGGATGGGCGTTCTGCTCAACAGGCGAAAAGCAGGGAGGAACAGCAGCGTCGGTCAAGTGAGCTCCCCCTTGTGGCTAGTGGAGCTTAATTCAAACCTGCGATGGAAATTGTGCTGGGGATGACTGAGCTCTAACTTCACGATCTGACACTTTCCGTCACTTTCTCCTCACTCACACACGGTGGTGGGATGGCCAAAAAAACGTAGGTGTGCAGGGTGTCCTCTCTGACACCCAGCTGAAGTCCAAGAGATACGTGTGCTGGGAATAGGACTTGCAACTAGTTTAAGGGAAGATGCCGTTGGGACTCCTTCAGCTGCTCATCCCCTCATCAGAACAAAGCGTTTCTCTGGGCCAGAGCTCTATCAGCCTGAACCAACCACGTGCAGCACAGCTCTCTCCTCTTTGTGATCTTCAGGTCAGGGAGAAACCATCCTACGCCGTGACTCGAAAGCTAAATGCTTAAGGGCCGTCCTAAGACTTCTGCATTCAAGCACCCTGAAGATGGCCTTTCGTGCTTGGCTCTCTCCTCCACGGGCTCGGAATCATCCGGGAGGTCCTGGGTTCCCGAGGGCGCTGGGAGAGGACGCAAAAGGCCACCTCATCCCTTTAGTAGCAATGCCATGATGACGCCCCGGCTGTAAAGAGTCAGAAACGGCTGCAGGAGAGCCTGATTGCCAGACTTTGCTGGGGAAGCATTCCACCGTGCACTGAGGAGCCCCTCCCTGAGAGAACTCTCGGTTGCTTTTGCCTTGCATGCTCTTTGCTCCTGTGTGGTGTGGAAAACAGCAAACATTGCAGCGGAAGGCGGTGCTCTCTGTGCGCCCTCTATCTCAAAGTGGTAAGTGGGCTTGGGAATAGGCGTTCGCACTAGCCACGTGGGAAGCTGCAGAACAAGAAGCTTTGAAATAACAGCAGTTGGACGCAGGTCAGCTTTGGATTCAGCTTACGTGGGTGAAAGAATGCAGGGCAGAGCGTCCCATTCAAGGAATCACTGTCGTCGTTGCAGTGGATGCCGAAACTGAGCTTGCGATGTGCTTGCCGTGTCTGTCCTGTGCGCCTGCACGCTAGGCGTCTGAGTGAAGACTGCTGTGTAGAGTTCTCCTCGGCCGAGCGCAGATGCTGGTCTGTGTGGCCATTAACGTGAGGCCTTGCTGTGGAAGCCTGGCTGTCGGGGGGAAAAAAGCCCGCATACAACGAATTTAGCTTGGACGTTTAGAAAGTCGCTTTCTTCCTGCTACTTCCCGGCTGCTGCAGAGAGGCCCAGGGTCGTCTCTGGGGCGGTACGTCTGTCGGCCTCCCGTGCCACAGTCTGAGCATGGAAAGCGAAGTGCCCATTCGCTTCAGTCCCCGAGCATCATGGCAGCAAGAGGTGTGTGCAAGCCTCTCCAAAGCCTGGTGGCACAAGTGCCCTAAGCCCTCAGAGCTGCTGTCCTGCAGAGAGGGCTCTGAGGCTGTCTCAGTCCAAGTGACTTTTTTGCTTCCCAGACATGCATGTCCAGACTGACAGCTAAACACTGCTGTGGCGAGGTGAGCTTCTTACATATACTTGTCCTCCCAGACACAAGAACACTGTGAAGAGGTCTGCTGCCCAGCCTCAGGGGAAGAGGCAGAGAACGTTGCTTTCCGCACAGCACTGGAAGCAGGACGGATGGGCGTTCTGCTCAACAGGCGAAAAGCAGGGAGGAACAGCAGCGTCGGTCAAGTGAGCTCCCCCTTGTGGCTAGTGGAGCTTAATTCAAACCTGCGATGGAAATTGTGCTGGGGATGACTGAGCTCTAACTTCACGATCTGACACTTTCCGTCACTTTCTCCTCACTCACACACGGTGGTGGGATGGCCAAAAAAACGTAGGTGTGCAGGGTGTCCTCTCTGACACCCAGCTGAAGTCCAAGAGATACGTGTGCTGGGAATAGGACTTGCAACTAGTTTAAGGGAAGATGCCGTTGGGACTCCTTCAGCTGCTCATCCCCTCATCAGAACAAAGCGTTTCTCTGGGCCAGAGCTCTATCAGCCTGAACCAACCACGTGCAGCACAGCTCTCTCCTCTTTGTGATCTTCAGGTCAGGGAGAAACCATCCTACGCCGTGACTCGAAAGCTAAATGCTTAAGGGCCGTCCTAAGACTTCTGCATTCAAGCACCCTGAAGATGGCCTTTCGTGCTTGGCTCTCTCCTCCACGGGCTCGGAATCATCCGGGAGGTCCTGGGTTCCCGAGGGCGCTGGGAGAGGACGCAAAAGGCCACCTCATCCCTTTAGTAGCAATGCCATGATGACGCCCCGGCTGTAAAGAGTCAGAAACGGCTGCAGGAGAGCCTGATTGCCAGACTTTGCTGGGGAAGCATTCCACCGTGCACTGAGGAGCCCCTCCCTGAGAGAACTCTCGGTTGCTTTTGCCTTGCATGCTCTTTGCTCCTGTGTGGTGTGGAAAACAGCAAACATTGCAGCGGAAGGCGGTGCTCTCTGTGCGCCCTCTATCTCAAAGTGGTAAGTGGGCTTGGGAATAGGCGTTCGCACTAGCCACGTGGGAAGCTGCAGAACAAGAAGCTTTGAAATAACAGCAGTTGGACGCAGGTCAGCTTTGGATTCAGCTTACGTGGTTGAAAGAATGCAGGGCAGAGCGTCCCATTCAAGGAATCACTGTCGTCGTTGCAGTGGATGCCGAAACTGAGCTTGCGATGTGCTTGCCGTGTCTGTCCTGTGCGCCTGCACGCTAGGCGTCTGAGTGAAGACTGCTGTGTAGAGTTCTCCTCGGCCGAGCGCAGATGCTGGTCTGTGTGGCCATTAACGTGAGGCCTTGCTGTGGAAGCCTGGCTGTCGGGGGGAAAAAAGCCCGCATACAACGAATTTAGCTTGGACGTTTAGAAAGTCGCTTTCTTCCTGCTACTTCCCGGCTGCTGCAGAGAGGCCCAGGGTCGTCTCTGGGGCGGTACGTCTGTCGGCCTCCCGTGCCACAGTCTGAGCATGGAAAGCGAAGTGCCCATTCGCTTCAGTCCCCGAGCATCATGGCAGCAAGAGGTGTGTGCAAGCCTCTCCAAAGCCTGGTGGCACAAGTGCCCTAAGCCCTCAGAGCTGCTGTCCTGCAGAGAGGGCTCTGAGGCTGTCTCAGTCCAAGTGACTTTTTTGCTTCCCAGACATGCATGTCCAGACTGACAGCTAAACACTGCTGTGGCGAGGTGAGCTTCTTACATATACTTGTCCTCCCAGACACAAGAACACTGTGAAGAGGTCTGCTGCCCAGCCTCAGGGGAAGAGGCAGAGAACGTTGCTTTCCGCACAGCACTGGAAGCAGGACGGATGGGCGTTCTGCTCAACAGGCGAAAAGCAGGGAGGAACAGCAGCGTCGGTCAAGTGAGCTCCCCCTTGTGGCTAGTGGAGCTTAATTCAAACCTGCGATGGAAATTGTGCTGGGGATGACTGAGCTCTAACTTCACGATCTGACACTTTCCGTCACTTTCTCCTCACTCACACACGGTGGTGGGATGGCCAAAAAAACGTAGGTGTGCAGGGTGTCCTCTCTGACACCCAGCTGAAGTCCAAGAGATACGTGTGCTGGGAATAGGACTTGCAACTAGTTTAAGGGAAGATGCCGTTGGGACTCCTTCAGCTGCTCATCCCCTCATCAGAACAAAGCGTTTCTCTGGGCCAGAGCTCTATCAGCCTGAACCAACCACGTGCAGCACAGCTCTCTCCTCTTTGTGATCTTCAGGTCAGGGAGAAACCATCCTACGCCGTGACTCGAAAGCTAAATGCTTAAGGGCCGTCCTAAGACTTCTGCATTCAAGCACCCTGAAGATGGCCTTTCGTGCTTGGCTCTCTCCTCCACGGGCTCGGAATCATCCGGGAGGTCCTGGGTTCCCGAGGGCGCTGGGAGAGGACGCAAAAGGCCACCTCATCCCTTTAGTAGCAATGCCATGATGACGCCCCGGCTGTAAAGAGTCAGAAACGGCTGCAGGAGAGCCTGATTGCCAGACTTTGCTGGGGAAGCATTCCACCGTGCACTGAGGAGCCCCTCCCTGAGAGAACTCTCGGTTGCTTTTGCCTTGCATGCTCTTTGCTCCTGTGTGGTGTGGAAAACAGCAAACATTGCAGCGGAAGGCGGTGCTCTCTGTGCGCCCTCTATCTCAAAGTGGTAAGTGGGCTTGGGAATAGGCGTTCGCACTAGCCACGTGGGAAGCTGCAGAACAAGAAGCTTTGAAATAACAGCAGTTGGACGCAGGTCAGCTTTGGATTCAGCTTACGTGGGTGAAAGAATGCAGGGCAGAGCGTCCCATTCAAGGAATCACTGTCGTCGTTGCAGTGGATGCCGAAACTGAGCTTGCGATGTGCTTGCCGTGTCTGTCCTGTGCGCCTGCACGCTAGGCGTCTGAGTGAAGACTGCTGTGTAGAGTTCTCCTCGGCCGAGCGCAGATGCTGGTCTGTGTGGCCATTAACGTGAGGCCTTGCTGTGGAAGCCTGGCTGTCGGGGGGAAAAAAGCCCGCATACAACGAATTTAGCTTGGACGTTTAGAAAGTCGCTTTCTTCCTGCTACTTCCCGGCTGCTGCAGAGAGGCCCAGGGTCGTCTCTGGGGCGGTACGTCTGTCGGCCTCCCGTGCCACAGTCTGAGCATGGAAAGCGAAGTGCCCATTCGCTTCAGTCCCCGAGCATCATGGCAGCAAGAGGTGTGTGCAAGCCTCTCCAAAGCCTGGTGGCACAAGTGCCCTAAGCCCTCAGAGCTGCTGTCCTGCAGAGAGGGCTCTGAGGCTGTCTCAGTCCAAGTGACTTTTTTGCTTCCCAGACATGCATGTCCAGACTGACAGCTAAACACTGCTGTGGCGAGGTGAGCTTCTTACATATACTTGTCCTCCCAGACACAAGAACACTGTGAAGAGGTCTGCTGCCCAGCCTCAGGGGAAGAGGCAGAGAACGTTGCTTTCCGCACAGCACTGGAAGCAGGACGGATGGGCGTTCTGCTCAACAGGCGAAAAGCAGGGAGGAACAGCAGCGTCGGTCAAGTGAGCTCCCCCTTGTGGCTAGTGGAGCTTAATTCAAACCTGCGATGGAAATTGTGCTGGGGATGACTGAGCTCTAACTTCACGATCTGACACTTTCCGTCACTTTCTCCTCACTCACACACGGTGGTGGGATGGCCAAAAAAACGTAGGTGTGCAGGGTGTCCTCTCTGACACCCAGCTGAAGTCCAAGAGATACGTGTGCTGGGAATAGGACTTGCAACTAGTTTAAGGGAAGATGCCGTTGGGACTCCTTCAGCTGCTCATCCCCTCATCAGAACAAAGCGTTTCTCTGGGCCAGAGCTCTATCAGCCTGAACCAACCACGTGCAGCACAGCTCTCTCCTCTTTGTGATCTTCAGGTCAGGGAGAAACCATCCTACGCCGTGACTCGAAAGCTAAATGCTTAAGGGCCGTCCTAAGACTTCTGCATTCAAGCACCCTGAAGATGGCCTTTCGTGCTTGGCTCTCTCCTCCACGGGCTCGGAATCATCCGGGAGGTCCTGGGTTCCCGAGGGCGCTGGGAGAGGACGCAAAAGGCCACCTCATCCCTTTAGTAGCAATGCCATGATGACGCCCCGGCTGTAAAGAGTCAGAAACGGCTGCAGGAGAGCCTGATTGCCAGACTTTGCTGGGGAAGCATTCCACCGTGCACTGAGGAGCCCCTCCCTGAGAGAACTCTCGGTTGCTTTTGCCTTGCATGCTCTTTGCTCCTGTGTGGTGTGGAAAACAGCAAACATTGCAGCGGAAGGCGGTGCTCTCTGTGCGCCCTCTATCTCAAAGTGGTAAGTGGGCTTGGGAATAGGCGTTCGCACTAGCCACGTGGGAAGCTGCAGAACAAGAAGCTTTGAAATAACAGCAGTTGGACGCAGGTCAGCTTTGGATTCAGCTTACGTGGGTGAAAGAATGCAGGGCAGAGCGTCCCATTCAAGGAATCACTGTCGTCGTTGCAGTGGATGCCGAAACTGAGCTTGCGATGTGCTTGCCGTGTCTGTCCTGTGCGCCTGCACGCTAGGCGTCTGAGTGAAGACTGCTGTGTAGAGTTCTCCTCGGCCGAGCGCAGATGCTGGTCTGTGTGGCCATTAACGTGAGGCCTTGCTGTGGAAGCCTGGCTGTCGGGGGGAAAAAAGCCCGCATACAACGAATTTAGCTTGGACGTTTAGAAAGTCGCTTTCTTCCTGCTACTTCCCGGCTGCTGCAGAGAGGCCCAGGGTCGTCTCTGGGGCGGTACGTCTGTCGGCCTCCCGTGCCACAGTCTGAGCATGGAAAGCGAAGTGCCCATTCGCTTCAGTCCCCGAGCATCATGGCAGCAAGAGGTGTGTGCAAGCCTCTCCAAAGCCTGGTGGCACAAGTGCCCTAAGCCCTCAGAGCTGCTGTCCTGCAGAGAGGGCTCTGAGGCTGTCTCAGTCCAAGTGACTTTTTTGCTTCCCAGACATGCATGTCCAGACTGACAGCTAAACACTGCTGTGGCGAGGTGAGCTTCTTACATATACTTGTCCTCCCAGACACAAGAACACTGTGAAGAGGTCTGCTGCCCAGCCTCAGGGGAAGAGGCAGAGAACGTTGCTTTCCGCACAGCACTGGAAGCAGGACGGATGGGCGTTCTGCTCAACAGGCGAAAAGCAGGGAGGAACAGCAGCGTCGGTCAAGTGAGCTCCCCCTTGTGGCTAGTGGAGCTTAATTCAAACCTGCGATGGAAATTGTGCTGGGGATGACTGAGCTCTAACTTCACGATCTGACACTTTCCGTCACTTTCTCCTCACTCACACACGGTGGTGGGATGGCCAAAAAAACGTAGGTGTGCAGGGTGTCCTCTCTGACACCCAGCTGAAGTCCAAGAGATACGTGTGCTGGGAATAGGACTTGCAACTAGTTTAAGGGAAGATGCCGTTGGGACTCCTTCAGCTGCTCATCCCCTCATCAGAACAAAGCGTTTCTCTGGGCCAGAGCTCTATCAGCCTGAACCAACCACGTGCAGCACAGCTCTCTCCTCTTTGTGATCTTCAGGTCAGGGAGAAACCATCCTACGCCGTGACTCGAAAGCTAAATGCTTAAGGGCCGTCCTAAGACTTCTGCATTCAAGCACCCTGAAGATGGCCTTTCGTGCTTGGCTCTCTCCTCCACGGGCTCGGAATCATCCGGGAGGTCCTGGGTTCCCGAGGGCGCTGGGAGAGGACGCAAAAGGCCACCTCATCCCTTTAGTAGCAATGCCATGATGACGCCCCGGCTGTAAAGAGTCAGAAACGGCTGCAGGAGAGCCTGATTGCCAGACTTTGCTGGGGAAGCATTCCACCGTGCACTGAGGAGCCCCTCCCTGAGAGAACTCTCGGTTGCTTTTGCCTTGCATGCTCTTTGCTCCTGTGTGGTGTGGAAAACAGCAAACATTGCAGCGGAAGGCGGTGCTCTCTGTGCGCCCTCTATCTCAAAGTGGTAAGTGGGCTTGGGAATAGGCGTTCGCACTAGCCACGTGGGAAGCTGCAGAACAAGAAGCTTTGAAATAACAGCAGTTGGACGCAGGTCAGCTTTGGATTCAGCTTACGTGGGTGAAAGAATGCAGGGCAGAGCGTCCCATTCAAGGAATCACTGTCGTCGTTGCAGTGGATGCCGAAACTGAGCTTGCGATGTGCTTGCCGTGTCTGTCCTGTGCGCCTGCACGCTAGGCGTCTGAGTGAAGACTGCTGTGTAGAGTTCTCCTCGGCCGAGCGCAGATGCTGGTCTGTGTGGCCATTAACGTGAGGCCTTGCTGTGGAAGCCTGGCTGTCGGGGGGAAAAAAGCCCGCATACAACGAATTTAGCTTGGACGTTTAGAAAGTCGCTTTCTTCCTGCTACTTCCCGGCTGCTGCAGAGAGGCCCAGGGTCGTCTCTGGGGCGGTACGTCTGTCGGCCTCCCGTGCCACAGTCTGAGCATGGAAAGCGAAGTGCCCATTCGCTTCAGTCCCCGAGCATCATGGCAGCAAGAGGTGTGTGCAAGCCTCTCCAAAGCCTGGTGGCACAAGTGCCCTAAGCCCTCAGAGCTGCTGTCCTGCAGAGAGGGCTCTGAGGCTGTCTCAGTCCAAGTGACTTTTTTGCTTCCCAGACATGCATGTCCAGACTGACAGCTAAACACTGCTGTGGCGAGGTGAGCTTCTTACATATACTTGTCCTCCCAGACACAAGAACACTGTGAAGAGGTCTGCTGCCCAGCCTCAGGGGAAGAGGCAGAGAACGTTGCTTTCCGCACAGCACTGGAAGCAGGACGGATGGGCGTTCTGCTCAACAGGCGAAAAGCAGGGAGGAACAGCAGCGTCGGTCAAGTGAGCTCCCCCTTGTGGCTAGTGGAGCTTAATTCAAACCTGCGATGGAAATTGTGCTGGGGATGACTGAGCTCTAACTTCACGATCTGACACTTTCCGTCACTTTCTCCTCACTCACACACGGTGGTGGGATGGCCAAAAAAACGTAGGTGTGCAGGGTGTCCTCTCTGACACCCAGCTGAAGTCCAAGAGATACGTGTGCTGGGAATAGGACTTGCAACTAGTTTAAGGGAAGATGCCGTTGGGACTCCTTCAGCTGCTCATCCCCTCATCAGAACAAAGCGTTTCTCTGGGCCAGAGCTCTATCAGCCTGAACCAACCACGTGCAGCACAGCTCTCTCCTCTTTGTGATCTTCAGGTCAGGGAGAAACCATCCTACGCCGTGACTCGAAAGCTAAATGCTTAAGGGCCGTCCTAAGACTTCTGCATTCAAGCACCCTGAAGATGGCCTTTCGTGCTTGGCTCTCTCCTCCACGGGCTCGGAATCATCCGGGAGGTCCTGGGTTCCCGAGGGCGCTGGGAGAGGACGCAAAAGGCCACCTCATCCCTTTAGTAGCAATGCCATGATGACGCCCCGGCTGTAAAGAGTCAGAAACGGCTGCAGGAGAGCCTGATTGCCAGACTTTGCTGGGGAAGCATTCCACCGTGCACTGAGGAGCCCCTCCCTGAGAGAACTCTCGGTTGCTTTTGCCTTGCATGCTCTTTGCTCCTGTGTGGTGTGGAAAACAGCAAACATTGCAGCGGAAGGCGGTGCTCTCTGTGCGCCCTCTATCTCAAAGTGGTAAGTGGGCTTGGGAATAGGCGTTCGCACTAGCCACGTGGGAAGCTGCAGAACAAGAAGCTTTGAAATAACAGCAGTTGGACGCAGGTCAGCTTTGGATTCAGCTTACGTGGGTGAAAGAATGCAGGGCAGAGCGTCCCATTCAAGGAATCACTGTCGTCGTTGCAGTGGATGCCGAAACTGAGCTTGCGATGTGCTTGCCGTGTCTGTCCTGTGCGCCTGCACGCTAGGCGTCTGAGTGAAGACTGCTGTGTAGAGTTCTCCTCGGCCGAGCGCAGATGCTGGTCTGTGTGGCCATTAACGTGAGGCCTTGCTGTGGAAGCCTGGCTGTCGGGGGGAAAAAAGCCCGCATACAACGAATTTAGCTTGGACGTTTAGAAAGTCGCTTTCTTCCTGCTACTTCCCGGCTGCTGCAGAGAGGCCCAGGGTCGTCTCTGGGGCGGTACGTCTGTCGGCCTCCCGTGCCACAGTCTGAGCATGGAAAGCGAAGTGCCCATTCGCTTCAGTCCCCGAGCATCATGGCAGCAAGAGGTGTGTGCAAGCCTCTCCAAAGCCTGGTGGCACAAGTGCCCTAAGCCCTCAGAGCTGCTGTCCTGCAGAGAGGGCTCTGAGGCTGTCTCAGTCCAAGTGACTTTTTTGCTTCCCAGACATGCATGTCCAGACTGACAGCTAAACACTGCTGTGGCGAGGTGAGCTTCTTACATATACTTGTCCTCCCAGACACAAGAACACTGTGAAGAGGTCTGCTGCCCAGCCTCAGGGGAAGAGGCAGAGAACGTTGCTTTCCGCACAGCACTGGAAGCAGGACGGATGGGCGTTCTGCTCAACAGGCGAAAAGCAGGGAGGAACAGCAGCGTCGGTCAAGTGAGCTCCCCCTTGTGGCTAGTGGAGCTTAATTCAAACCTGCGATGGAAATTGTGCTGGGGATGACTGAGCTCTAACTTCACGATCTGACACTTTCCGTCACTTTCTCCTCACTCACACACGGTGGTGGGATGGCCAAAAAAACGTAGGTGTGCAGGGTGTCCTCTCTGACACCCAGCTGAAGTCCAAGAGATACGTGTGCTGGGAATAGGACTTGCAACTAGTTTAAGGGAAGATGCCGTTGGGACTCCTTCAGCTGCTCATCCCCTCATCAGAACAAAGCGTTTCTCTGGGCCAGAGCTCTATCAGCCTGAACCAACCACGTGCAGCACAGCTCTCTCCTCTTTGTGATCTTCAGGTCAGGGAGAAACCATCCTACGCCGTGACTCGAAAGCTAAATGCTTAAGGGCCGTCCTAAGACTTCTGCATTCAAGCACCCTGAAGATGGCCTTTCGTGCTTGGCTCTCTCCTCCACGGGCTCGGAATCATCCGGGAGGTCCTGGGTTCCCGAGGGCGCTGGGAGAGGACGCAAAAGGCCACCTCATCCCTTTAGTAGCAATGCCATGATGACGCCCCGGCTGTAAAGAGTCAGAAACGGCTGCAGGAGAGCCTGATTGCCAGACTTTGCTGGGGAAGCATTCCACCGTGCACTGAGGAGCCCCTCCCTGAGAGAACTCTCGGTTGCTTTTGCCTTGCATGCTCTTTGCTCCTGTGTGGTGTGGAAAACAGCAAACATTGCAGCGGAAGGCGGTGCTCTCTGTGCGCCCTCTATCTCAAAGTGGTAAGTGGGCTTGGGAATAGGCGTTCGCACTAGCCACGTGGGAAGCTGCAGAACAAGAAGCTTTGAAATAACAGCAGTTGGACGCAGGTCAGCTTTGGATTCAGCTTACGTGGGTGAAAGAATGCAGGGCAGAGCGTCCCATTCAAGGAATCACTGTCGTCGTTGCAGTGGATGCCGAAACTGAGCTTGCGATGTGCTTGCCGTGTCTGTCCTGTGCGCCTGCACGCTAGGCGTCTGAGTGAAGACTGCTGTGTAGAGTTCTCCTCGGCCGAGCGCAGATGCTGGTCTGTGTGGCCATTAACGTGAGGCCTTGCTGTGGAAGCCTGGCTGTCGGGGGGAAAAAAGCCCGCATACAACGAATTTAGCTTGGACGTTTAGAAAGTCGCTTTCTTCCTGCTACTTCCCGGCTGCTGCAGAGAGGCCCAGGGTCGTCTCTGGGGCGGTACGTCTGTCGGCCTCCCGTGCCACAGTCTGAGCATGGAAAGCGAAGTGCCCATTCGCTTCAGTCCCCGAGCATCATGGCAGCAAGAGGTGTGTGCAAGCCTCTCCAAAGCCTGGTGGCACAAGTGCCCTAAGCCCTCAGAGCTGCTGTCCTGCAGAGAGGGCTCTGAGGCTGTCTCAGTCCAAGTGACTTTTTTGCTTCCCAGACATGCATGTCCAGACTGACAGCTAAACACTGCTGTGGCGAGGTGAGCTTCTTACATATACTTGTCCTCCCAGACACAAGAACACTGTGAAGAGGTCTGCTGCCCAGCCTCAGGGGAAGAGGCAGAGAACGTTGCTTTCCGCACAGCACTGGAAGCAGGACGGATGGGCGTTCTGCTCAACAGGCGAAAAGCAGGGAGGAACAGCAGCGTCGGTCAAGTGAGCTCCCCCTTGTGGCTAGTGGAGCTTAATTCAAACCTGCGATGGAAATTGTGCTGGGGATGACTGAGCTCTAACTTCACGATCTGACACTTTCCGTCACTTTCTCCTCACTCACACACGGTGGTGGGATGGCCAAAAAAACGTAGGTGTGCAGGGTGTCCTCTCTGACACCCAGCTGAAGTCCAAGAGATACGTGTGCTGGGAATAGGACTTGCAACTAGTTTAAGGGAAGATGCCGTTGGGACTCCTTCAGCTGCTCATCCCCTCATCAGAACAAAGCGTTTCTCTGGGCCAGAGCTCTATCAGCCTGAACCAACCACGTGCAGCACAGCTCTCTCCTCTTTGTGATCTTCAGGTCAGGGAGAAACCATCCTACGCCGTGACTCGAAAGCTAAATGCTTAAGGGCCGTCCTAAGACTTCTGCATTCAAGCACCCTGAAGATGGCCTTTCGTGCTTGGCTCTCTCCTCCACGGGCTCGGAATCATCCGGGAGGTCCTGGGTTCCCGAGGGCGCTGGGAGAGGACGCAAAAGGCCACCTCATCCCTTTAGTAGCAATGCCATGATGACGCCCCGGCTGTAAAGAGTCAGAAACGGCTGCAGGAGAGCCTGATTGCCAGACTTTGCTGGGGAAGCATTCCACCGTGCACTGAGGAGCCCCTCCCTGAGAGAACTCTCGGTTGCTTTTGCCTTGCATGCTCTTTGCTCCTGTGTGGTGTGGAAAACAGCAAACATTGCAGCGGAAGGCGGTGCTCTCTGTGCGCCCTCTATCTCAAAGTGGTAAGTGGGCTTGGGAATAGGCGTTCGCACTAGCCACGTGGGAAGCTGCAGAACAAGAAGCTTTGAAATAACAGCAGTTGGACGCAGGTCAGCTTTGGATTCAGCTTACGTGGGTGAAAGAATGCAGGGCAGAGCGTCCCATTCAAGGAATCACTGTCGTCGTTGCAGTGGATGCCGAAACTGAGCTTGCGATGTGCTTGCCGTGTCTGTCCTGTGCGCCTGCACGCTAGGCGTCTGAGTGAAGACTGCTGTGTAGAGTTCTCCTCGGCCGAGCGCAGATGCTGGTCTGTGTGGCCATTAACGTGAGGCCTTGCTGTGGAAGCCTGGCTGTCGGGGGGAAAAAAGCCCGCATACAACGAATTTAGCTTGGACGTTTAGAAAGTCGCTTTCTTCCTGCTACTTCCCGGCTGCTGCAGAGAGGCCCAGGGTCGTCTCTGGGGCGGTACGTCTGTCGGCCTCCCGTGCCACAGTCTGAGCATGGAAAGCGAAGTGCCCATTCGCTTCAGTCCCCGAGCATCATGGCAGCAAGAGGTGTGTGCAAGCCTCT
This sequence comes from Manis pentadactyla, assembly GCF_030020395.1. Classification (NCBI taxonomy): domain Eukaryota; kingdom Metazoa; phylum Chordata; class Mammalia; order Pholidota; family Manidae; genus Manis; species Manis pentadactyla. The sequence continues at coordinate 29,153,964 of NC_080037.1, forward strand.
CCAAAGCCTGGTGGCACAAGTGCCCTAAGCCCTCAGAGCTGCTGTCCTGCAGAGAGGGCTCTGAGGCTGTCTCAGTCCAAGTGACTTTTTTGCTTCCCAGACATGCATGTCCAGACTGACAGCTAAACACTGCTGTGGCGAGGTGAGCTTCTTACATATACTTGTCCTCCCAGACACAAGAACACTGTGAAGAGGTCTGCTGCCCAGCCTCAGGGGAAGAGGCAGAGAACGTTGCTTTCCGCACAGCACTGGAAGCAGGACGGATGGGCGTTCTGCTCAACAGGCGAAAAGCAGGGAGGAACAGCAGCGTCGGTCAAGTGAGCTCCCCCTTGTGGCTAGTGGAGCTTAATTCAAACCTGCGATGGAAATTGTGCTGGGGATGACTGAGCTCTAACTTCACGATCTGACACTTTCCGTCACTTTCTCCTCACTCACACACGGTGGTGGGATGGCCAAAAAAACGTAGGTGTGCAGGGTGTCCTCTCTGACACCCAGCTGAAGTCCAAGAGATACGTGTGCTGGGAATAGGACTTGCAACTAGTTTAAGGGAAGATGCCGTTGGGACTCCTTCAGCTGCTCATCCCCTCATCAGAACAAAGCGTTTCTCTGGGCCAGAGCTCTATCAGCCTGAACCAACCACGTGCAGCACAGCTCTCTCCTCTTTGTGATCTTCAGGTCAGGGAGAAACCATCCTACGCCGTGACTCGAAAGCTAAATGCTTAAGGGCCGTCCTAAGACTTCTGCATTCAAGCACCCTGAAGATGGCCTTTCGTGCTTGGCTCTCTCCTCCACGGGCTCGGAATCATCCGGGAGGTCCTGGGTTCCCGAGGGCGCTGGGAGAGGACGCAAAAGGCCACCTCATCCCTTTAGTAGCAATGCCATGATGACGCCCCGGCTGTAAAGAGTCAGAAACGGCTGCAGGAGAGCCTGATTGCCAGACTTTGCTGGGGAAGCATTCCACCGTGCACTGAGGAGCCCCTCCCTGAGAGAACTCTCGGTTGCTTTTGCCTTGCATGCTCTTTGCTCCTGTGTGGTGTGGAAAACAGCAAACATTGCAGCGGAAGGCGGTGCTCTCTGTGCGCCCTCTATCTCAAAGTGGTAAGTGGGCTTGGGAATAGGCGTTCGCACTAGCCACGTGGGAAGCTGCAGAACAAGAAGCTTTGAAATAACAGCAGTTGGACGCAGGTCAGCTTTGGATTCAGCTTACGTGGTTGAAAGAATGCAGGGCAGAGCGTCCCATTCAAGGAATCACTGTCGTCGTTGCAGTGGATGCCGAAACTGAGCTTGCGATGTGCTTGCCGTGTCTGTCCTGTGCGCCTGCACGCTAGGCGTCTGAGTGAAGACTGCTGTGTAGAGTTCTCCTCGGCCGAGCGCAGATGCTGGTCTGTGTGGCCATTAACGTGAGGCCTTGCTGTGGAAGCCTGGCTGTCGGGGGGAAAAAAGCCCGCATACAACGAATTTAGCTTGGACGTTTAGAAAGTCGCTTTCTTCCTGCTACTTCCCGGCTGCTGCAGAGAGGCCCAGGGTCGTCTCTGGGGCGGTACGTCTGTCGGCCTCCCGTGCCACAGTCTGAGCATGGAAAGCGAAGTGCCCATTCGCTTCAGTCCCCGAGCATCATGGCAGCAAGAGGTGTGTGCAAGCCTCTCCAAAGCCTGGTGGCACAAGTGCCCTAAGCCCTCAGAGCTGCTGTCCTGCAGAGAGGGCTCTGAGGCTGTCTCAGTCCAAGTGACTTTTTTGCTTCCCAGACATGCATGTCCAGACTGACAGCTAAACACTGCTGTGGCGAGGTGAGCTTCTTACATATACTTGTCCTCCCAGACACAAGAACACTGTGAAGAGGTCTGCTGCCCAGCCTCAGGGGAAGAGGCAGAGAACGTTGCTTTCCGCACAGCACTGGAAGCAGGACGGATGGGCGTTCTGCTCAACAGGCGAAAAGCAGGGAGGAACAGCAGCGTCGGTCAAGTGAGCTCCCCCTTGTGGCTAGTGGAGCTTAATTCAAACCTGCGATGGAAATTGTGCTGGGGATGACTGAGCTCTAACTTCACGATCTGACACTTTCCGTCACTTTCTCCTCACTCACACACGGTGGTGGGATGGCCAAAAAAACGTAGGTGTGCAGGGTGTCCTCTCTGACACCCAGCTGAAGTCCAAGAGATACGTGTGCTGGGAATAGGACTTGCAACTAGTTTAAGGGAAGATGCCGTTGGGACTCCTTCAGCTGCTCATCCCCTCATCAGAACAAAGCGTTTCTCTGGGCCAGAGCTCTATCAGCCTGAACCAACCACGTGCAGCACAGCTCTCTCCTCTTTGTGATCTTCAGGTCAGGGAGAAACCATCCTACGCCGTGACTCGAAAGCTAAATGCTTAAGGGCCGTCCTAAGACTTCTGCATTCAAGCACCCTGAAGATGGCCTTTCGTGCTTGGCTCTCTCCTCCACGGGCTCGGAATCATCCGGGAGGTCCTGGGTTCCCGAGGGCGCTGGGAGAGGACGCAAAAGGCCACCTCATCCCTTTAGTAGCAATGCCATGATGACGCCCCGGCTGTAAAGAGTCAGAAACGGCTGCAGGAGAGCCTGATTGCCAGACTTTGCTGGGGAAGCATTCCACCGTGCACTGAGGAGCCCCTCCCTGAGAGAACTCTCGGTTGCTTTTGCCTTGCATGCTCTTTGCTCCTGTGTGGTGTGGAAAACAGCAAACATAGCAGCGGAAGGCAGTGCAATCTGTACGCCCTCTATCTCAAAGTGGTAAGTGGGCTTGGGAATAGGCATTCGCACGAGCCACGTGGGAAGTTGCAGAACAAGAAGCTTTGAAATAACAGCAGTTGGACGCAGGTCAGCTTTGGATTCAGCTTACGTGGGTGAAAGAATGCAGGGCAGAGCGTCCCATTCAAGGAATCACTGTCGTCGTTGCAGTGGATGCCGAAACTGAGCTTGCGATGTGCTTGCCGTGTCTGTCCTGTGTGCCTGCACTCTAGGCACCTGAGTGAAGACTGCTGTGTAGAGTTCTCCTCGGCCGAGCGCAGATGCTGGTCTGTGGGGCCATTAACGTGAGGCCTTTCTGAGGAAGCCTGGCTGTCAGGGAGATGCCCGCATACAACGAATTGAGCCTGCAACGTGCTTGCCGTGTCTGTCCTGTGTGCCTGCACGCTAGGCGTCTGAGTGAAGTCTCCTGTTTAGAGCTCTCCCTTGCTGAGCGGCGGCGGGTGCTCGCCTGTGTGGCCATTAACGTGAGGCCTTGCTGTGGACGCCTGGCTGTCGGGGGGAAAAAAGCCCGCATACAACGAATTTAGCTTGGACGTTTAGAAAGTCGCTTTCTTCCTGCTACTTCCCGGCTGCTGCAGAGAGGCCCAGGGTCGTCTCTGGGGCGGTACGTATGTCGGCCTCCCGTGCCACAGTCTGAGCATGGAAAGCGAAGTGCCCATTCGCTTCAGTCCCCGAGCATCACGGCAGCAAGAGGTGTGTGCAAGCCTCTCCAAAGCCTGGTGGCACAAGTGCCCTAAGCCCTCAGAGCTGCTGTCCTGCAGAGAGGGCTCTGAGGCTGTCTCAGTCCAAGTGACTTTTTTGCTTCCCAGACATGCATGTCCAGACTGACAGCTAAACACTGCTGTGGCGAGGTGAGCTTCTTACATATACTTGTCCTCCCAGACACAAGAACACTGTGAAGAGGTCTGCTGCCCAGCCTCAGGGGAAGAGGCAGAGAACGTTGCTTTCCGCACAGCACTGGAAGCAGGACGGATGGGCGTTCTGCTCAACAGGCGAAAAGCAGGGAGGAACAGCAGCGTCGGTCAAGTGAGCTCCCCCTTGTGGCTAGTGGAGCTTAATTCAAACCTGCGATGGAAATTGTGCTGGGGATGACTGAGCTCTAACTTCACGATCTGACACTTTCCGTCACTTTCTCCTCACTCACACACGGTGGTGGGATGGCCAAAAAAACGTGGGTGTGCAGGGTGTCCTCTCTGACACCCAGCTGAAGTCCAAGAGATACGTGTGCTGGGAATAGGACTTGCAACTAGTTTAAGGGAAGATGCCGTTGGGACTCCTTCAGCTGCTCATCCCCTCATCAGAACAAAGCGTTTCTCTGGGCCAGAGCTCTATCAGCCTGAGCCAACCACGTGCAGCACAGCTCTCTCCTCTTTGTGATCTTCAGGTCAGGGAGAAACCATCCTACGCCGTGACTCGAAAGCTAAATGCTTAAGGGCCGTCCTAAGACTTCTGCATTCAAGCACCCTGAAGATGGCCTTTCGTGCTTGGCTCTCTCCTCCACGGGCTCGGAATCATCCGGGAGGTCCTGGGTTCCTGAGGGCACTGGGAGAGGACGCAAAAGGCCACCTCATCCCTTTAGTAGCAATGCCATGATGACGCCCCGGCTGTAAAGAGTCAGAAACTGCTGCAGGAGAGCCTGATTGCCAGACTTTGCTGGGGAAGCATTCCACCGTGCACTGAGGAGCCCCTCCCTGAGAGAACTCTCGGTTGCTTTTGCCTTGCATGCTCTTTGCTCCTGTGTGGTGTGGAAAACAGCAAACATAGCAGCGGAAGGCAGTGCAATCTGTACGCCCTCTATCTCAAAGTGGTAAGTGGGCTTGGGAATAGGCATTCGCACGAGCCACGTGGGAAGTTGCAGAACAAGAAGCTTTGAAATAACAGCAGTTGGACGCAGGTCAGCTTTGGATTCAGCTTACGTGGGTGAAAGAATGCAGGGCAGAGCGTCCCATTCAAGGAATCACTGTCGTCGTTGCAGTGGATGCCGAAACTGAGCTTGCGATGTGCTTGCCGTGTCTGTCCTGTGTGCCTGCACTCTAGGCACCTGAGTGAAGACTGCTGTGTAGAGTTCTCCTCGGCCGAGCGCAGATGCTGGTCTGTGGGGCCATTAACGTGAGGCCTTTCTGAGGAAGCCTGGCTGTCAGGGAGATGCCCGCATACAACGAATTGAGCCTGCAACGTGCTTGCCGTGTCTGTCCTGTGTGCCTGCACGCTAGGCGTCTGAGTGAAGTCTCCTGTTTAGAGCTCTCCCTTGCTGAGCGGCGGCGGGTGCTCGCCTGTGTGGCCATTAACGTGAGGCCTTGCTGTGGACGCCTGGCTGTCGGGGGGAAAAAAGCCCGCATACAACGAATTTAGCTTGGACGTTTAGAAAGTCGCTTTCTTCCTGCTACTTCCCGGCTGCTGCAGAGAGGCCCAGGGTCGTCTCTGGGGCGGTACGTATGTCGGCCTCCCGTGCCACAGTCTGAGCATGGAAAGCGAAGTGCCCATTCGCTTCAGTCCCCGAGCATCACGGCAGCAAGAGGTGTGTGCAAGCCTCTCCAAAGCCTGGTGGCACAAGTGCCCTAAGCCCTCAGAGCTGCTGTCCTGCAGAGAGGGCTCTGAGGCTGTCTCAGTCCAAGTGACTTTTTTGCTTCCCAGACATGCATGTCCAGACTGACAGCTAAACACTGCTGTGGCGAGGTGAGCTTCTTACATATACTTGTCCTCCCAGACACAAGAACACTGTGAAGAGGTCTGCTGCCCAGCCTCAGGGGAAGAGGCAGAGAACGTTGCTTTCCGCACAGCACTGGAAGCAGGACGGATGGGCGTTCTGCTCAACAGGCGAAAAGCAGGGAGGAACAGCAGCGTCGGTCAAGTGAGCTCCCCCTTGTGGCTAGTGGAGCTTAATTCAAACCTGCGATGGAAATTGTGCTGGGGATGACTGAGCTCTAACTTCACGATCTGACACTTTCCGTCACTTTCTCCTCACTCACACACGGTGGTGGGATGGCCAAAAAAACGTGGGTGTGCAGGGTGTCCTCTCTGACACCCAGCTGAAGTCCAAGAGATACGTGTGCTGGGAATAGGACTTGCAACTAGTTTAAGGGAAGATGCCGTTGGGACTCCTTCAGCTGCTCATCCCCTCATCAGAACAAAGCGTTTCTCTGGGCCAGAGCTCTATCAGCCTGAGCCAACCACGTGCAGCACAGCTCTCTCCTCTTTGTGATCTTCAGGTCAGGGAGAAACCATCCTACGCCGTGACTCGAAAGCTAAATGCTTAAGGGCCGTCCTAAGACTTCTGCATTCAAGCACCCTGAAGATGGCCTTTCGTGCTTGGCTCTCTCCTCCACGGGCTCGGAATCATCCGGGAGGTCCTGGGTTCCTGAGGGCGCTGGGAGAGGACGCAAAAGGCCACCTCATCCCTTTAGTAGCAATGCCATGATGACGCCCCGGCTGTAAAGAGTCAGAAACTGCTGCAGGAGAGCCTGATTGCCAGACTTTGCTGGGGAAGCATTCCACCGTGCACTGAGGAGCCCCTCCCTGAGAGAACTCTCGGTTGCTTTTGCCTTGCATGCTCTTTGCTCCTGTGTGGTGTGGAAAACAGCAAACATAGCAGCGGAAGGCGGTGCTCTCTGTACGCCCTCTATCTCAAAGTGGTAAGTGGTCTTGGGAATAGGCATTCGCACTAGCCACGTGGGAAGTTGCAGAACAAGAAGCTTTGAAATAACAGCAGTTGGACGCAGGTCAGCTTTGGATTCAGCTTACGTGGGTGAAAGAATGCAGGGCAGAGCGTCCCATTCAAGGAATCACTGTCGTCGTTGCAGTGGATGCCGAAACTGAGCTTGCGATGTGCTTGCCGTGTCTGTCCTGTGTGCCTGCACTCTAGGCACCTGAGTGAAGACTGCTGTGTAGAGTTCTCCTCGGCCGAGCGCAGATGCTGGTCTGTGGGGCCATTAACGTGAGGCCTTTCTGAGGAAGCCTGGCTGTCAGGGAGATGCCCGCATACAACGAATTGAGCCTGCAACGTGCTTGCCGTGTCTGTCCTGTGTGCCTGCACGCTAGGCGTCTGAGTGAAGTCTCCTGTTTAGAGCTCTCCCTTGCTGAGCGGCGGCGGGTGCTCGCCTGTGTGGCCATTAACGTGAGGCCTTGCTGTGGACGCCTGGCTGTCGGGGGGAAAAAAGCCCGCATACAACGAATTTAGCTTGGACGTTTAGAAAGTCGCTTTCTTCCTGCTACTTCCCGGCTGCTGCAGAGAGGCCCAGGGTCGTCTCTGGGGCGGTACGTATGTCGGCCTCCCGTGCCACAGTCTGAGCATGGAAAGCGAAGTGCCCATTCGCTTCAGTCCCCGAGCATCACGGCAGCAAGAGGTGTGTGCAAGCCTCTCCAAAGCCTGGTGGCACAAGTGCCCTAAGCCCTCAGAGCTGCTGTCCTGCAGAGAGGCCTCTGAGGCTGTCTCAGTCCAAGTGACTTTTTTGCTTCCCAGACATGCATGTCCAGACTGACAGCTAAACACTGCTGTGGCGAGGTGAGCTTCTTACATATACTTGTCCTCCCAGACACAAGAACACTGTGAAGAGGTCTGCTGCCCAGCCTCAGGGGAAGAGGCAGAGAACGTTGCTTTCCGCACAGCACTGGAAGCAGGACGGATGGGCGTTCTGCTCAACAGGCGAAAAGCAGGGAGGAACAGCAGCGTCGGTCAAGTGAGCTCCCCCTTGTGGCTAGTGGAGCTTAATTCAAACCTGCGATGGAAATTGTGCTGGGGATGACTGAGCTCTAACTTCACGATCTGACACTTTCCGTCACTTTCTCATCACTCACACACGGTGGTGGGATGGCCAAAAAAACGTAGGTGTGCAGGGTGTCCTCTCTGACACCCAGCTGAAGTCCAAGAGATACGTGTGCTGGGAATAGGACTTGCAACTAGTTTAAGGGAAGATGCCGTTGGGACTCCTTCAGCTGCTCATCCCCTCATCAGAACAAAGCGTTTCTCTGGGCCAGAGCTCTATCAGCCTGAGCCAACCACGTGCAGCACAGCTCTCTCCTCTTTGTGATCTTCAGGTCAGGGAGAAACCATCCTACGCCGTGACTCGAAAGCTAAATGCTTAAGGGCCGTCCTAAGACTTCTGCATTCAAGCACCCTGAAGATGGCCTTTCGTGCTTGGCTCTCTCCTCCACGGGCTCGGAATCATCCGGGAGGTCCTGGGTTCCTGAGGGCACTGGGAGAGGACGCAAAAGGCCACCTCATCCCTTTAGTAGCAATGCCATGATGACGCCCCGGCTGTAAAGAGTCAGAAACTGCTGCAGGAGAGCCTGATTGCCAGACTTTGCTGGGGAAGCATTCCACCGTGCACTGAGGAGCCCCTCCCTGAGAGAACTCTCGGTTGCTTTTGCCTTGCATGCTCTTTGCTCCTGTGTGGTGTGGAAAACAGCAAACATAGCAGCGGAAGGCAGTGCAATCTGTACGCCCTCTATCTCAAAGTGGTAAGTGGGCTTGGGAATAGGCATTCGCACGAGCCACGTGGGAAGTTGCAGAACAAGAAGCTTTGAAATAACAGCAGTTGGACGCAGGTCAGCTTTGGATTCAGCTTACGTGGGTGAAAGAATGCAGGGCAGAGCGTCCCATTCAAGGAATCACTGTCGTCGTTGCAGTGGATGCCGAAACTGAGCTTGCGATGTGCTTGCCGTGTCTGTCCTGTGTGCCTGCACTCTAGGCACCTGAGTGAAGACTGCTGTGTAGAGTTCTCCTCGGCCGAGCGCAGATGCTGGTCTGTGGGGCCATTAACGTGAGGCCTTTCTGAGGAAGCCTGGCTGTCAGGGAGATGCCCGCATACAACGAATTGAGCCTGCAACGTGCTTGCCGTGTCTGTCCTGTGTGCCTGCACGCTAGGCGTCTGAGTGAAGTCTCCTGTTTAGAGCTCTCCCTTGCTGAGCGGCGGCGGGTGCTCGCCTGTGTGGCCATTAACGTGAGGCCTTGCTGTGGACGCCTGGCTGTCGGGGGGAAAAAAGCCCGCATACAACGAATTTAGCTTGGACGTTTAGAAAGTCGCTTTCTTCCTGCTACTTCCCGGCTGCTGCAGAGAGGCCCAGGGTCGTCTCTGGGGCGGTACGTATGTCGGCCTCCCGTGCCACAGTCTGAGCATGGAAAGCGAAGTGCCCATTCGCTTCAGTCCCCGAGCATCACGGCAGCAAGAGGTGTGTGCAAGCCTCTCCAAAGCCTGGTGGCACAAGTGCCCTAAGCCCTCAGAGCTGCTGTCCTGCAGAGAGGCCTCTGAGGCTGTCTCAGTCCAAGTGACTTTTTTGCTTCCCAGACATGCATGTCCAGACTGACAGCTAAACACTGCTGTGGCGAGGTGAGCTTCTTACATATACTTGTCCTCCCAGACACAAGAACACTGTGAAGAGGTCTGCTGCCCAGCCTCAGGGGAAGAGGCAGAGAACGTTGCTTTCCGCACAGCACTGGAAGCAGGACGGATGGGCGTTCTGCTCAACAGGCGAAAAGCAGGGAGGAACAGCAGCGTCGGTCAAGTGAGCTCCCCCTTGTGGCTAGTGGAGCTTAATTCAAACCTGCGATGGAAATTGTGCTGGGGATGACTGAGCTCTAACTTCACGATCTGACACTTTCCGTCACTTTCTCCTCACTCACACACGGTGGTGGGATGGCCAAAAAAACGTAGGTGTGCAGGGTGTCCTCTCTGACACCCAGCTGAAGTCCAAGAGATACGTGTGCTGGGAATAGGACTTGCAACTAGTTTAAGGGAAGATGCCGTTGGGACTCCTTCAGCTGCTCATCCCCTCATCAGAACAAAGCGTTTCTCTGGGCCAGAGCTCTATCAGCCTGAGCCAACCACGTGCAGCACAGCTCTCTCCTCTTTGTGATCTTCAGGTCAGGGAGAAACCATCCTACGCCGTGACTCGAAAGCTAAATGCTTAAGGGCCGTCCTAAGACTTCTGCATTCAAGCACCCTGAAGATGGCCTTTCGTGCTTGGCTCTCTCCTCCACGGGCTCGGAATCATCCGGGAGGTCCTGGGTTCCTGAGGGCACTGGGAGAGGACGCAAAAGGCCACCTCATCCCTTTAGTAGCAATGCCATGATGACGCCCCGGCTGTAAAGAGTCAGAAACTGCTGCAGGAGAGCCTGATTGCCAGACTTTGCTGGGGAAGCATTCCACCGTGCACTGAGGAGCCCCTCCCTGAGAGAACTCTCGGTTGCTTTTGCCTTGCATGCTCTTTGCTCCTGTGTGGTGTGGAAAACAGCAAACATAGCAGCGGAAGGCAGTGCAATCTGTACGCCCTCTATCTCAAAGTGGTAAGTGGGCTTGGGAATAGGCATTCGCACGAGCCACGTGGGAAGTTGCAGAACAAGAAGCTTTGAAATAACAGCAGTTGGACGCAGGTCAGCTTTGGATTCAGCTTACGTGGGTGAAAGAATGCAGGGCAGAGCGTCCCATTCAAGGAATCACTGTCGTCGTTGCAGTGGATGCCGAAACTGAGCTTGCGATGTGCTTGCCGTGTCTGTCCTGTGTGCCTGCACTCTAGGCACCTGAGTGAAGACTGCTGTGTAGAGTTCTCCTCGGCCGAGCGCAGATGCTGGTCTGTGGGGCCATTAACGTGAGGCCTTTCTGAGGAAGCCTGGCTGTCAGGGAGATGCCCGCATACAACGAATTGAGCCTGCAACGTGCTTGCCGTGTCTGTCCTGTGTGCCTGCACGCTAGGCGTCTGAGTGAAGTCTCCTGTTTAGAGCTCTCCCTTGCTGAGCGGCGGCGGGTGCTCGCCTGTGTGGCCATTAACGTGAGGCCTTGCTGTGGACGCCTGGCTGTCGGGGGGAAAAAAGCCCGCATACAACGAATTTAGCTTGGACGTTTAGAAAGTCGCTTTCTTCCTGCTACTTCCCGGCTGCTGCAGAGAGGCCCAGGGTCGTCTCTGGGGCGGTACGTATGTCGGCCTCCCGTGCCACAGTCTGAGCATGGAAAGCGAAGTGCCCATTCGCTTCAGTCCCCGAGCATCACGGCAGCAAGAGGTGTGTGCAAGCCTCTCCAAAGCCTGGTGGCACAAGTGCCCTAAGCCCTCAGAGCTGCTGTCCTGCAGAGAGGCCTCTGAGGCTGTCTCAGTCCAAGTGACTTTTTTGCTTCCCAGACATGCATGTCCAGACTGACAGCTAAACACTGCTGTGGCGAGGTGAGCTTCTTACATATACTTGTCCTCCCAGACACAAGAACACTGTGAAGAGGTCTGCTGCCCAGCCTCAGGGGAAGAGGCAGAGAACGTTGCTTTCCGCACAGCACTGGAAGCAGGACGGATGGGCGTTCTGCTCAACAGGCGAAAAGCAGGGAGGAACAGCAGCGTCGGTCAAGTGAGCTCCCCCTTGTGGCTAGTGGAGCTTAATTCAAACCTGCGATGGAAATTGTGCTGGGGATGACTGAGCTCTAACTTCACGATCTGACACTTTCCGTCACTTTCTCCTCACTCACACACGGTGGTGGGATGGCCAAAAAAACGTGGGTGTGCAGGGTGTCCTCTCTGACACCCAGCTGAAGTCCAAGAGATACGTGTGCTGGGAATAGGACTTGCAACTAGTTTAAGGGAAGATGCCGTTGGGACTCCTTCAGCTGCTCATCCCCTCATCAGAACAAAGCGTTTCTCTGGGCCAGAGCTCTATCAGCCTGAGCCAACCACGTGCAGCACAGCTCTCTCCTCTTTGTGATCTTCAGGTCAGGGAGAAACCATCCTACGCCGTGACTCGAAAGCTAAATGCTTAAGGGCCGTCCTAAGACTTCTGCATTCAAGCACCCTGAAGATGGCCTTTCGTGCTTGGCTCTCTCCTCCACGGGCTCGGAATCATCCGGGAGGTCCTGGGTTCCTGAGGGCACTGGGAGAGGACGCAAAAGGCCACCTCATCCCTTTAGTAGCAATGCCATGATGACGCCCCGGCTGTAAAGAGTCAGAAACTGCTGCAGGAGAGCCTGATTGCCAGACTTTGCTGGGGAAGCATTCCACCGTGCACTGAGGAGCCCCTCCCTGAGAGAACTCTCGGTTGCTTTTGCCTTGCATGCTCTTTGCTCCTGTGTGGTGTGGAAAACAGCAAACATAGCAGCGGAAGGCAGTGCAATCTGTACGCCCTCTATCTCAAAGTGGTAAGTGGGCTTGGGAATAGGCATTCGCACGAGCCACGTGGGAAGTTGCAGAACAAGAAGCTTTGAAATAACAGCAGTTGGACGCAGGTCAGCTTTGGATTCAGCTTACGTGGGTGAAAGAATGCAGGGCAGAGCGTCCCATTCAAGGAATCACTGTCGTCGTTGCAGTGGATGCCGAAACTGAGCTTGCGATGTGCTTGCCGTGTCTGTCCTGTGTGCCTGCACTCTAGGCACCTGAGTGAAGACTGCTGTGTAGAGTTCTCCTCGGCCGAGCGCAGATGCTGGTCTGTGGGGCCATTAACGTGAGGCCTTTCTGAGGAAGCCTGGCTGTCAGGGAGATGCCCGCATACAACGAATTGAGCCTGCAACGTGCTTGCCGTGTCTGTCCTGTGTGCCTGCACGCTAGGCGTCTGAGTGAAGTCTCCTGTTTAGAGCTCTCCCTTGCTGAGCGGCGGCGGGTGCTCGCCTGTGTGGCCATTAACGTGAGGCCTTGCTGTGGACGCCTGGCTGTCGGGGGGAAAAAAGCCCGCATACAACGAATTTAGCTTGGACGTTTAGAAAGTCGCTTTCTTCCTGCTACTTCCCGGCTGCTGCAGAGAGGCCCAGGGTCGTCTCTGGGGCGGTACGTATGTCGGCCTCCCGTGCCACAGTCTGAGCATGGAAAGCGAAGTGCCCATTCGCTTCAGTCCCCGAGCATCACGGCAGCAAGAGGTGTGTGCAAGCCTCTCCAAAGCCTGGTGGCACAAGTGCCCTAAGCCCTCAGAGCTGCTGTCCTGCAGAGAGGGCTCTGAGGCTGTCTCAGTCCAAGTGACTTTTTTGCTTCCCAGACATGCATGTCCAGACTGACAGCTAAACACTGCTGTGGCGAGGTGAGCTTCTTACATATACTTGTCCTCCCAGACACAAGAACACTGTGAAGAGGTCTGCTGCCCAGCCTCAGGGGAAGAGGCAGAGAACGTTGCTTTCCGCACAGCACTGGAAGCAGGACGGATGGGCGTTCTGCTCAACAGGCGAAAAGCAGGGAGGAACAGCAGCGTCGGTCAAGTGAGCTCCCCCTTGTGGCTAGTGGAGCTTAATTCAAACCTGCGATGGAAATTGTGCTGGGGATGACTGAGCTCTAACTTCACGATCTGACACTTTCCGTCACTTTCTCCTCACTCACACACGGTGGTGGGATGGCCAAAAAAACGTGGGTGTGCAGGGTGTCCTCTCTGACACCCAGCTGAAGTCCAAGAGATACGTGTGCTGGGAATAGGACTTGCAACTAGTTTAAGGGAAGATGCCGTTGGGACTCCTTCAGCTGCTCATCCCCTCATCAGAACAAAGCGTTTCTCTGGGCCAGAGCTCTATCAGCCTGAGCCAACCACGTGCAGCACAGCTCTCTCCTCTTTGTGATCTTCAGGTCAGGGAGAAACCATCCTACGCCGTGACTCGAAAGCTAAATGCTTAAGGGCCGTCCTAAGACTTCTGCATTCAAGCACCCTGAAGATGGCCTTTCGTGCTTGGCTCTCTCCTCCACGGGCTCGGAATCATCCGGGAGGTCCTGGGTTCCTGAGGGCACTGGGAGAGGACGCAAAAGGCCACCTCATCCCTTTAGTAGCAATGCCATGATGACGCCCCGGCTGTAAAGAGTCAGAAACTGCTGCAGGAGAGCCTGATTGCCAGACTTTGCTGGGGAAGCATTCCACCGTGCACTGAGGAGCCCCTCCCTGAGAGAACTCTCGGTTGCTTTTGCCTTGCATGCTCTTTGCTCCTGTGTGGTGTGGAAAACAGCAAACATAGCAGCGGAAGGCGGTGCTCTCTGTACGCCCTCTATCTCAAAGTGGTAAGTGGTCTTGGGAATAGGCATTCGCACTAGCCACGTGGGAAGTTGCAGAACAAGAAGCTTTGAAATAACAGCAGTTGGACGCAGGTCAGCTTTGGATTCAGCTTACGTGGGTGAAAGAATGCAGGGCAGAGCGTCCCATTCAAGGAATCACTGTCGTCGTTGCAGTGGATGCCGAAACTGAGCTTGCGATGTGCTTGCCGTGTCTGTCCTGTGCGCCTGCACTCTAGGCACCTGAGTGAAGACTGCTGTGTAGAGTTCTCCTCGGCCGAGCGCAGATGCTGGTCTGTGGGGCCATTAACGTGAGGCCTTTCTGAGGAAGCCTGGCTGTCAGGGAGATGCCCGCATACAACGAATTGAGCCTGCAACGTGCTTGCCGTGTCAGTCCTGTGTGCCTGCACGCTAGGCGTCTGAGTGAAGTCTCCTGTTTAGAGCTCTCCCTTGCTGAGCGGCGGCGGGTGCTCGCCTGTGTGGCCATTAACGTGAGGCCTTGCTGTGGACGCCTGGCTGTCGGGGGGAAAAAAGCCCGCATACAACGAATTTAGCTTGGACGTTTAGAAAGTCGCTTTCTTCCTGCTACTTCCCGGCTGCTGCAGAGAGGCCCAGGGTCGTCTCTGGGGCGGTACGTATGTCGGCCTCCCGTGCCACAGCCTGAGCATGGAAAGCGAAGTGCCCATTCGCTTCAGTCCCCGAGCATCACGGCAGCAAGAGGTGTGTGCAAGCCTCTCCAAAGCCTGGTGGCACAAGTGCCCTAAGCCCTCAGAGCTGCTGTCCTGCAGAGAGGCCTCTGAGGCTGTCTCAGTCCAAGTGACTTTTTTGCTTCCCAGACATGCATGTCCAGACTGACAGCTAAACACTGCTGTGGCTAGGTGAGCTTCTTACATATACTTGTCCTCCCAGACACAAGAACACTGTGAAGAGGTCTGCTGCCCAGCCTCAGGGGAAGAGGCAGAGAACGTTGCTTTAAGCACAGCACTGGAAGCAGGACGGATGGGCGTTCTGCTCAACAGGCGAAAAGCAGGGAGGAACAGCAGCGTCGGTCAAGTGAGCTCCCCCTTGTGGCTAGTGGAGCTTAATTCAAACCTGCGATGGAAATTGTGCTGGGGATGACTGAGCTCTAACTTCACGATCTGACACTTTCCGTCACTTTCTCCTCACTCACACACGGTGGTGGGATGGCCAAAAAAACGTAGGTGTGCAGGGTGTCCTCTCTGACACCCAGCTGAAGTCCAAGAGATACGTGTGCTGGGAATAGGACTTGCAACTAGTTTAAGGGAAGATGCCGTTGGGACTCCTTCAGCTGCTCATCCCCTCATCAGAACAAAGCGTTTCTCTGGGCCAGAGCTCTATCAGCCTGAGCCAACCACGTGCAGCACAGCTCTCTCCTCTTTGTGATCTTCAGGTCAGGGAGAAACCATCCTACGCCGTGACTCGAAAGCTAAATGCTTAAGGGCCGTCCTAAGACTTCTGCATTCAAGCACCCTGAAGATGGCCTTTCGTGCTTGGCTCTCTCCTCCACGGGCTCGGAATCATCCGGGAGGTCCTGGGTTCCTGAGGGCGCTGGGAGAGGACGCAAAAGGCCACCTCATCCCTCTGGTAGCAATGCCATGATGACGCCCCGGCTGTAAAGAGTCAGAAACTGCTGCAGGAGAGCCTGATTGCCAGACTTTGCTGGGGAAGCATTCCACCGTGCACTGAGGAGCCCCTCCCTGAGAGAACTCTCGGTTACTTTTGCCTTGCATGCTCTTTGCTCCTGTGTGGTGTGGAAAACAGCAAACATAGCAGCGGAAGGCGGTGCTCTCTGTACGCCCTCTATCTCAAAGTGGTAAGTGGGCTTGGGAATAGGCATTCGCACGAGCCACGTGGGAAGTTGCAGAACAAGAAGCTTTGAAATAACAGCAGTTGGACGCAGGTCAGCTTTGGATTCAGCTTACGTGGGTGAAAGAATGCAGGGCAGAGCGTCCCATTCAAGGAATCACTGTCGTCGTTGCAGTGGATGCCGAAACTGAGCTTGCGATGTGCTTGCCGTGTCTGTCCTGTGTGCCTGCACTCTAGGCACCTGAGTGAAGACTGCTGTGTAGAGTTCTCCTCGGCCGAGCGCAGATGCTGGTCTGTGGGGCCATTAACGTGAGGCCTTTCTGAGGAAGCCTGGCTGTCAGGGAGATGCCCGCATACAACGAATTGAGCCTGCAACGTGCTTGCCGTGTCTGTCCTGTGTGCCTGCACGCTAGGCGTCTGAGTGAAGTCTTCTGTTTAGAGCTCTCCCTTGCTGAGCGGCGGCGGGTGCTCGCCTGTGTGGCCATTAACGTGAGGCCTTGCTGTGGACGCCTGGCTGTCGGGGGGAAAAAAGCCCGCATACAACGAATTTAGCTTGGACGTTTAGAAAGTCGCTTTCTTCCTGCTACTTCCCGGCTGCTGCAGAGAGGCCCAGGGTCGTCTCTGGGGCGGTACGTATGTCGGCCTCCCGTGCCACAGTCTGAGCATGGAAAGCGAAGTGCCCATTCGCTTCAGTCCCCGAGCATCACGGCAGCAAGAGGTGTGTGCAAGCCTCTCCAAAGCCTGGTGGCACAAGTGCCCTAAGCCCTCAGAGCTGCTGTCCTGCAGAGAGGGCTCTGAGGCTGTCTCAGTCCAAGTGACTTTTTTGCTTCCCAGACATGCATGTCCAGACTGACAGCTAAACACTGCTGTGGCGAGGTGAGCTTCTTACATATACTTGTCCTCCCAGACACAAGAACACTGTGAAGAGGTCTGCTGCCCAGCCTCAGGGGAAGAGGCAGAGAACGTTGCTTTCCGCACAGCACTGGAAGCAGGACGGATGGGCGTTCTGCTCAACAGGCGAAAAGCAGGGAGGAACAGCAGCGTCGGTCAAGTGAGCTCCCCCTTGTGGCTAGTGGAGCTTAATTCAAACCTGCGATGGAAATTGTGCTGGGGATGACTGAGCTCTAACTTCACGATCTGACACTTTCCGTCACTTTCTCCTCACTCACACACGGTGGTGGGATGGCCAAAAAAACGTAGGTGTGCAGGGTGTCCTCTCTGACACCCAGCTGAAGTCCAAGAGATACGTGTGCTGGGAATAGGACTTGCAACTAGTTTAAGGGAAGATGCCGTTGGGACTCCTTCAGCTGCTCATCCCCTCATCAGAACAAAGCGTTTCTCTGGGCCAGAGCTCTATCAGCCTGAGCCAACCACGTGGAGCACAGCTCTCTCCTCTTTGTGATCTTCAGGTCAGGGAGAAACCATCCTACGCCGTGACTCGAAAGCTAAATGCTTAAGGGCCGTCCTAAGACTTCTGCATTCAAGCACCCTGAAGATGGCCTTTCGTGCTTGGCTCTCTCCTCCACGGGCTCGGAATCATCCGGGAGGTCCTGGGTTCC
Source organism: Manis pentadactyla (assembly GCF_030020395.1). Classification (NCBI taxonomy): domain Eukaryota; kingdom Metazoa; phylum Chordata; class Mammalia; order Pholidota; family Manidae; genus Manis; species Manis pentadactyla. The sequence goes on from NC_080037.1 coordinate 29,171,034, forward strand.
TGAGGGCACTGGGAGAGGACGCAAAAGGCCACCTCATCCCTTTAGTAGCAATGCCATGATGACGCCCCGGCTGTAAAGAGTCAGAAACTGCTGCAGGAGAGCCTGATTGCCAGACTTTGCTGGGGAAGCATTCCACCGTGCACTGAGGAGCCCCTCCCTGAGAGAACTCTCGGTTGCTTTTGCCTTGCATGCTCTTTGCTCCTGTGTGGTGTGGAAAACAGCAAACATAGCAGCGGAAGGCACTGCAATCTGTACGCCCTCTATCTCAAAGTGGTAAGTGGGCTTGGGAATAGGCATTCGCACGAGCCACGTGGGAAGTTGCAGAACAAGAAGCTTTGAAATAACAGCAGTTGGACGCAGGTCAGCTTTGGATTCAGCTTACGTGGGTGAAAGAATGCAGGGCAGAGCGTCCCATTCAAGGAATCACTGTCGTCGTTGCAGTGGATGCCGAAACTGAGCTTGCGATGTGCTTGCCGTGTCTGTCCTGTGCGCCTGCACTCTAGGCACCTGAGTGAAGACTGCTGTGTAGAGTTCTCCTCGGCCGAGCGCAGATGCTGGTCTGTGGGGCCATTAACGTGAGGCCTTTCTGAGGAAGCCTGGCTGTCAGGGAGATGCCCGCATACAACGAATTGAGCCTGCAACGTGCTTGCCGTGTCTGTCCTGTGTGCCTGCACGCTAGGCGTCTGAGTGAAGTCTCCTGTTTAGAGCTCTCCCTTGCTGAGCGGCGGCGGGTGCTCGCCTGTGTGGCCATTAACGTGAGGCCTTGCTGTGGACGCCTGGCTGTCGGGGGGAAAAAAGCCCGCATACAACGAATTTAGCTTGGACGTTTAGAAAGTCGCTTTCTTCCTGCTACTTCCCGGCTGCTGCAGAGAGGCCCAGGGTCGTCTCTGGGGCGGTACGTATGTCGGCCTCCCGTGCCACAGCCTGAGCATGGAAAGCGAAGTGCCCATTCGCTTCAGTCCCCGAGCATCACGGCAGCAAGAGGTGTGTGCAAGCCTCTCCAAAGCCTGGTGGCACAAGTGCCCTAAGCCCTCAGAGCTGCTGTCCTGCAGAGAGGGCTCTGAGGCTGTCTCAGTCCAAGTGACTTTTTTGCTTCCCAGACATGCATGTCCAGACTGACAGCTAAACACTGCTGTGGCGAGGTGAGCTTCTTACATATACTTGTCCTCCCAGACACAAGAACACTGTGAAGAGGTCTGCTGCCCAGCCTCAGGGGAAGAGGCAGAGAACGTTGCTTTCCGCACAGCACTGGAAGCAGGACGGATGGGCGTTCTGCTCAACAGGCGAAAAGCAGGGAGGAACAGCAGCGTCGGTCAAGTGAGCTCCCCCTTGTGGCTGGTGGAGCTTAATTCAAACCTGCGATGGAAATTGTGCTGGGGATGACTGAGCTCTAACTTCACGATCTGACACTTTCCGTCACTTTCTCCTCACTCACACACGGTGGTGGGATGGCCAAAAAAACGTAGGTGTGCAGGGTGTCCTCTCTGACACCAAGCTGAAGTCCAAGAGATACGTGTGCTGGGAATAGGACTTGCAACTAGTTTAAGGGAAGATGCCGTTGGGACTCCTTCAGCTGCTCATCCCCTCATCAGAACAAAGCGTTTCTCTGGGCCAGAGCTCTATCAGCCTGAGCCAACCACGTGCAGCACAGCTCTCTCCTCTTTGTGATCTTCAGGTCAGGGAGAAACCATCCTACGCCGTGACTCGAAAGCTAAATGCTTAAGGGCCGTCCTAAGACTTCTGCATTCAAGCACCCTGAAGATGGCCTTTCGTGCTTGGCTCTCTCCTCCACGGGCTCGGAATCATCCGGGAGGTCCTGGGTTCCTGAGGGCACTGGGAGAGGACGCAAAAGGCCACCTCATCCCTTTAGTAGCAATGCCATGATGACGCCCCGGCTGTAAAGAGTCAGAAACTGCTGCAGGAGAGCCTGATTGCCAGACTTTGCTGGGGAAGCATTCCACCGTGCACTGAGGAGCCCCTCCCTGAGAGAACTCTCGGTTGCTTTTGCCTTGCATGCTCTTTGCTCCTGTGTGGTGTGGAAAACAGCAAACATAGCAGCGGAAGGCAGTGCAATCTGTACGCCCTCTATCTCAAAGTGGTAAGTGGGCTTGGGAATAGGCATTCGCACGAGCCACGTGGGAAGTTGCAGAACAAGAAGCTTTGAAATAACAGCAGTTGGACGCAGGTCAGCTTTGGATTCAGCTTACGTGGGTGAAAGAATGCAGGGCAGAGCGTCCCATTCAAGGAATCACTGTCGTCGTTGCAGTGGATGCCGAAACTGAGCTTGCGATGTGCTTGCCGTGTCTGTCCTGTGTGCCTGCACTCTAGGCACCTGAGTGAAGACTGCTGTGTAGAGTTCTCCTCGGCCGAGCGCAGATGCTGGTCTGTGGGGCCATTAACGTGAGGCCTTTCTGAGGAAGCCTGGCTGTCAGGGAGATGCCCGCATACAACGAATTGAGCCTGCAACGTGCTTGCCGTGTCTGTCCTGTGTGCCTGCACGCTAGGCGTCTGAGTGAAGTCTCCTGTTTAGAGCTCTCCCTTGCTGAGCGGCGGCGGGTGCTCGCCTGTGTGGCCATTAACGTGAGGCCTTGCTGTGGACGCCTGGCTGTCGGGGGGAAAAAAGCCCGCATACAACGAATTTAGCTTGGACGTTTAGAAAGTCGCTTTCTTCCTGCTACTTCCCGGCTGCTGCAGAGAGGCCCAGGGTCGTCTCTGGGGCGGTACGTATGTCGGCCTCCCGTGCCACAGTCTGAGCATGGAAAGCGAAGTGCCCATTCGCTTCAGTCCCCGAGCATCACGGCAGCAAGAGGTGTGTGCAAGCCTCTCCAAAGCCTGGTGGCACAAGTGCCCTAAGCCCTCAGAGCTGCTGTCCTGCAGAGAGGGCTCTGAGGCTGTCTCAGTCCAAGTGACTTTTTTGCTTCCCAGACATGCATGTCCAGACTGACAGCTAAACACTGCTGTGGCGAGGTGAGCTTCTTACATATACTTGTCCTCCCAGACACAAGAACACTGTGAAGAGGTCTGCTGCCCAGCCTCAGGGGAAGAGGCAGAGAACGTTGCTTTCCGCACAGCACTGGAAGCAGGACGGATGGGCGTTCTGCTCAACAGGCGAAAAGCAGGGAGGAACAGCAGCGTCGGTCAAGTGAGCTCCCCCTTGTGGCTAGTGGAGCTTAATTCAAACCTGCGATGGAAATTGTGCTGGGGATGACTGAGCTCTAACTTCACGATCTGACACTTTCCGTCACTTTCTCCTCACTCACACACGGTGGTGGGATGGCCAAAAAAACGTGGGTGTGCAGGGTGTCCTCTCTGACACCCAGCTGAAGTCCAAGAGATACGTGTGCTGGGAATAGGACTTGCAACTAGTTTAAGGGAAGATGCCGTTGGGACTCCTTCAGCTGCTCATCCCCTCATCAGAACAAAGCGTTTCTCTGGGCCAGAGCTCTATCAGCCTGAGCCAACCACGTGCAGCACAGCTCTCTCCTCTTTGTGATCTTCAGGTCAGGGAGAAACCATCCTACGCCGTGACTCGAAAGCTAAATGCTTAAGGGCCGTCCTAAGACTTCTGCATTCAAGCACCCTGAAGATGGCCTTTCGTGCTTGGCTCTCTCCTCCACGGGCTCGGAATCATCCGGGAGGTCCTGGGTTCCTGAGGGCACTGGGAGAGGACGCAAAAGGCCACCTCATCCCTTTAGTAGCAATGCCATGATGACGCCCCGGCTGTAAAGAGTCAGAAACTGCTGCAGGAGAGCCTGATTGCCAGACTTTGCTGGGGAAGCATTCCACCGTGCACTGAGGAGCCCCTCCCTGAGAGAACTCTCGGTTGCTTTTGCCTTGCATGCTCTTTGCTCCTGTGTGGTGTGGAAAACAGCAAACATAGCAGCGGAAGGCAGTGCAATCTGTACGCCCTCTATCTCAAAGTGGTAAGTGGGCTTGGGAATAGGCATTCGCACGAGCCACGTGGGAAGTTGCAGAACAAGAAGCTTTGAAATAACAGCAGTTGGACGCAGGTCAGCTTTGGATTCAGCTTACGTGGGTGAAAGAATGCAGGGCAGAGCGTCCCATTCAAGGAATCACTGTCGTCGTTGCAGTGGATGCCGAAACTGAGCTTGCGATGTGCTTGCCGTGTCTGTCCTGTGTGCCTGCACTCTAGGCACCTGAGTGAAGACTGCTGTGTAGAGTTCTCCTCGGCCGAGCGCAGATGCTGGTCTGTGGGGCCATTAACGTGAGGCCTTTCTGAGGAAGCCTGGCTGTCAGGGAGATGCCCGCATACAACGAATTGAGCCTGCAACGTGCTTGCCGTGTCTGTCCTGTGTGCCTGCACGCTAGGCGTCTGAGTGAAGTCTCCTGTTTAGAGCTCTCCCTTGCTGAGCGGCGGCGGGTGCTCGCCTGTGTGGCCATTAACGTGAGGCCTTGCTGTGGACGCCTGGCTGTCGGGGGGAAAAAAGCCCGCATACAACGAATTTAGCTTGGACGTTTAGAAAGTCGCTTTCTTCCTGCTACTTCCCGGCTGCTGCAGAGAGGCCCAGGGTCGTCTCTGGGGCGGTACGTATGTCGGCCTCCCGTGCCACAGTCTGAGCATGGAAAGCGAAGTGCCCATTCGCTTCAGTCCCCGAGCATCACGGCAGCAAGAGGTGTGTGCAAGCCTCTCCAAAGCCTGGTGGCACAAGTGCCCTAAGCCCTCAGAGCTGCTGTCCTGCAGAGAGGGCTCTGAGGCTGTCTCAGTCCAAGTGACTTTTTTGCTTCCCAGACATGCATGTCCAGACTGACAGCTAAACACTGCTGTGGCGAGGTGAGCTTCTTACATATACTTGTCCTCCCAGACACAAGAACACTGTGAAGAGGTCTGCTGCCCAGCCTCAGGGGAAGAGGCAGAGAACGTTGCTTTCCGCACAGCACTGGAAGCAGGACGGATGGGCGTTCTGCTCAACAGGCGAAAAGCAGGGAGGAACAGCAGCGTCGGTCAAGTGAGCTCCCCCTTGTGGCTAGTGGAGCTTAATTCAAACCTGCGATGGAAATTGTGCTGGGGATGACTGAGCTCTAACTTCACGATCTGACACTTTCCGTCACTTTCTCCTCACTCACACACGGTGGTGGGATGGCCAAAAAAACGTGGGTGTGCAGGGTGTCCTCTCTGACACCCAGCTGAAGTCCAAGAGATACGTGTGCTGGGAATAGGACTTGCAACTAGTTTAAGGGAAGATGCCGTTGGGACTCCTTCAGCTGCTCATCCCCTCATCAGAACAAAGCGTTTCTCTGGGCCAGAGCTCTATCAGCCTGAGCCAACCACGTGCAGCACAGCTCTCTCCTCTTTGTGATCTTCAGGTCAGGGAGAAACCATCCTACGCCGTGACTCGAAAGCTAAATGCTTAAGGGCCGTCCTAAGACTTCTGCATTCAAGCACCCTGAAGATGGCCTTTCGTGCTTGGCTCTCTCCTCCACGGGCTCGGAATCATCCGGGAGGTCCTGGGTTCCTGAGGGCGCTGGGAGAGGACGCAAAAGGCCACCTCATCCCTTTAGTAGCAATGCCATGATGACGCCCCGGCTGTAAAGAGTCAGAAACTGCTGCAGGAGAGCCTGATTGCCAGACTTTGCTGGGGAAGCATTCCACCGTGCACTGAGGAGCCCCTCCCTGAGAGAACTCTCGGTTGCTTTTGCCTTGCATGCTCTTTGCTCCTGTGTGGTGTGGAAAACAGCAAACATAGCAGCGGAAGGCGGTGCTCTCTGTACGCCCTCTATCTCAAAGTGGTAAGTGGTCTTGGGAATAGGCATTCGCACTAGCCACGTGGGAAGTTGCAGAACAAGAAGCTTTGAAATAACAGCAGTTGGACGCAGGTCAGCTTTGGATTCAGCTTACGTGGGTGAAAGAATGCAGGGCAGAGCGTCCCATTCAAGGAATCACTGTCGTCGTTGCAGTGGATGCCGAAACTGAGCTTGCGATGTGCTTGCCGTGTCTGTCCTGTGTGCCTGCACTCTAGGCACCTGAGTGAAGACTGCTGTGTAGAGTTCTCCTCGGCCGAGCGCAGATGCTGGTCTGTGGGGCCATTAACGTGAGGCCTTTCTGAGGAAGCCTGGCTGTCAGGGAGATGCCCGCATACAACGAATTGAGCCTGCAACGTGCTTGCCGTGTCTGTCCTGTGTGCCTGCACGCTAGGCGTCTGAGTGAAGTCTCCTGTTTAGAGCTCTCCCTTGCTGAGCGGCGGCGGGTGCTCGCCTGTGTGGCCATTAACGTGAGGCCTTGCTGTGGACGCCTGGCTGTCGGGGGGAAAAAAGCCCGCATACAACGAATTTAGCTTGGACGTTTAGAAAGTCGCTTTCTTCCTGCTACTTCCCGGCTGCTGCAGAGAGGCCCAGGGTCGTCTCTGGGGCGGTACGTATGTCGGCCTCCCGTGCCACAGTCTGAGCATGGAAAGCGAAGTGCCCATTCGCTTCAGTCCCCGAGCATCACGGCAGCAAGAGGTGTGTGCAAGCCTCTCCAAAGCCTGGTGGCACAAGTGCCCTAAGCCCTCAGAGCTGCTGTCCTGCAGAGAGGCCTCTGAGGCTGTCTCAGTCCAAGTGACTTTTTTGCTTCCCAGACATGCATGTCCAGACTGACAGCTAAACACTGCTGTGGCGAGGTGAGCTTCTTACATATACTTGTCCTCCCAGACACAAGAACACTGTGAAGAGGTCTGCTGCCCAGCCTCAGGGGAAGAGGCAGAGAACGTTGCTTTCCGCACAGCACTGGAAGCAGGACGGATGGGCGTTCTGCTCAACAGGCGAAAAGCAGGGAGGAACAGCAGCGTCGGTCAAGTGAGCTCCCCCTTGTGGCTAGTGGAGCTTAATTCAAACCTGCGATGGAAATTGTGCTGGGGATGACTGAGCTCTAACTTCACGATCTGACACTTTCCGTCACTTTCTCATCACTCACACACGGTGGTGGGATGGCCAAAAAAACGTAGGTGTGCAGGGTGTCCTCTCTGACACCCAGCTGAAGTCCAAGAGATACGTGTGCTGGGAATAGGACTTGCAACTAGTTTAAGGGAAGATGCCGTTGGGACTCCTTCAGCTGCTCATCCCCTCATCAGAACAAAGCGTTTCTCTGGGCCAGAGCTCTATCAGCCTGAGCCAACCACGTGCAGCACAGCTCTCTCCTCTTTGTGATCTTCAGGTCAGGGAGAAACCATCCTACGCCGTGACTCGAAAGCTAAATGCTTAAGGGCCGTCCTAAGACTTCTGCATTCAAGCACCCTGAAGATGGCCTTTCGTGCTTGGCTCTCTCCTCCACGGGCTCGGAATCATCCGGGAGGTCCTGGGTTCCTGAGGGCACTGGGAGAGGACGCAAAAGGCCACCTCATCCCTTTAGTAGCAATGCCATGATGACGCCCCGGCTGTAAAGAGTCAGAAACTGCTGCAGGAGAGCCTGATTGCCAGACTTTGCTGGGGAAGCATTCCACCGTGCACTGAGGAGCCCCTCCCTGAGAGAACTCTCGGTTGCTTTTGCCTTGCATGCTCTTTGCTCCTGTGTGGTGTGGAAAACAGCAAACATAGCAGCGGAAGGCAGTGCAATCTGTACGCCCTCTATCTCAAAGTGGTAAGTGGGCTTGGGAATAGGCATTCGCACGAGCCACGTGGGAAGTTGCAGAACAAGAAGCTTTGAAATAACAGCAGTTGGACGCAGGTCAGCTTTGGATTCAGCTTACGTGGGTGAAAGAATGCAGGGCAGAGCGTCCCATTCAAGGAATCACTGTCGTCGTTGCAGTGGATGCCGAAACTGAGCTTGCGATGTGCTTGCCGTGTCTGTCCTGTGTGCCTGCACTCTAGGCACCTGAGTGAAGACTGCTGTGTAGAGTTCTCCTCGGCCGAGCGCAGATGCTGGTCTGTGGGGCCATTAACGTGAGGCCTTTCTGAGGAAGCCTGGCTGTCAGGGAGATGCCCGCATACAACGAATTGAGCCTGCAACGTGCTTGCCGTGTCTGTCCTGTGTGCCTGCACGCTAGGCGTCTGAGTGAAGTCTCCTGTTTAGAGCTCTCCCTTGCTGAGCGGCGGCGGGTGCTCGCCTGTGTGGCCATTAACGTGAGGCCTTGCTGTGGACGCCTGGCTGTCGGGGGGAAAAAAGCCCGCATACAACGAATTTAGCTTGGACGTTTAGAAAGTCGCTTTCTTCCTGCTACTTCCCGGCTGCTGCAGAGAGGCCCAGGGTCGTCTCTGGGGCGGTACGTATGTCGGCCTCCCGTGCCACAGTCTGAGCATGGAAAGCGAAGTGCCCATTCGCTTCAGTCCCCGAGCATCACGGCAGCAAGAGGTGTGTGCAAGCCTCTCCAAAGCCTGGTGGCACAAGTGCCCTAAGCCCTCAGAGCTGCTGTCCTGCAGAGAGGCCTCTGAGGCTGTCTCAGTCCAAGTGACTTTTTTGCTTCCCAGACATGCATGTCCAGACTGACAGCTAAACACTGCTGTGGCGAGGTGAGCTTCTTACATATACTTGTCCTCCCAGACACAAGAACACTGTGAAGAGGTCTGCTGCCCAGCCTCAGGGGAAGAGGCAGAGAACGTTGCTTTCCGCACAGCACTGGAAGCAGGACGGATGGGCGTTCTGCTCAACAGGCGAAAAGCAGGGAGGAACAGCAGCGTCGGTCAAGTGAGCTCCCCCTTGTGGCTAGTGGAGCTTAATTCAAACCTGCGATGGAAATTGTGCTGGGGATGACTGAGCTCTAACTTCACGATCTGACACTTTCCGTCACTTTCTCCTCACTCACACACGGTGGTGGGATGGCCAAAAAAACGTAGGTGTGCAGGGTGTCCTCTCTGACACCCAGCTGAAGTCCAAGAGATACGTGTGCTGGGAATAGGACTTGCAACTAGTTTAAGGGAAGATGCCGTTGGGACTCCTTCAGCTGCTCATCCCCTCATCAGAACAAAGCGTTTCTCTGGGCCAGAGCTCTATCAGCCTGAGCCAACCACGTGCAGCACAGCTCTCTCCTCTTTGTGATCTTCAGGTCAGGGAGAAACCATCCTACGCCGTGACTCGAAAGCTAAATGCTTAAGGGCCGTCCTAAGACTTCTGCATTCAAGCACCCTGAAGATGGCCTTTCGTGCTTGGCTCTCTCCTCCACGGGCTCGGAATCATCCGGGAGGTCCTGGGTTCCTGAGGGCACTGGGAGAGGACGCAAAAGGCCACCTCATCCCTTTAGTAGCAATGCCATGATGACGCCCCGGCTGTAAAGAGTCAGAAACTGCTGCAGGAGAGCCTGATTGCCAGACTTTGCTGGGGAAGCATTCCACCGTGCACTGAGGAGCCCCTCCCTGAGAGAACTCTCGGTTGCTTTTGCCTTGCATGCTCTTTGCTCCTGTGTGGTGTGGAAAACAGCAAACATAGCAGCGGAAGGCAGTGCAATCTGTACGCCCTCTATCTCAAAGTGGTAAGTGGGCTTGGGAATAGGCATTCGCACGAGCCACGTGGGAAGTTGCAGAACAAGAAGCTTTGAAATAACAGCAGTTGGACGCAGGTCAGCTTTGGATTCAGCTTACGTGGGTGAAAGAATGCAGGGCAGAGCGTCCCATTCAAGGAATCACTGTCGTCGTTGCAGTGGATGCCGAAACTGAGCTTGCGATGTGCTTGCCGTGTCTGTCCTGTGTGCCTGCACTCTAGGCACCTGAGTGAAGACTGCTGTGTAGAGTTCTCCTCGGCCGAGCGCAGATGCTGGTCTGTGGGGCCATTAACGTGAGGCCTTTCTGAGGAAGCCTGGCTGTCAGGGAGATGCCCGCATACAACGAATTGAGCCTGCAACGTGCTTGCCGTGTCTGTCCTGTGTGCCTGCACGCTAGGCGTCTGAGTGAAGTCTCCTGTTTAGAGCTCTCCCTTGCTGAGCGGCGGCGGGTGCTCGCCTGTGTGGCCATTAACGTGAGGCCTTGCTGTGGACGCCTGGCTGTCGGGGGGAAAAAAGCCCGCATACAACGAATTTAGCTTGGACGTTTAGAAAGTCGCTTTCTTCCTGCTACTTCCCGGCTGCTGCAGAGAGGCCCAGGGTCGTCTCTGGGGCGGTACGTATGTCGGCCTCCCGTGCCACAGTCTGAGCATGGAAAGCGAAGTGCCCATTCGCTTCAGTCCCCGAGCATCACGGCAGCAAGAGGTGTGTGCAAGCCTCTCCAAAGCCTGGTGGCACAAGTGCCCTAAGCCCTCAGAGCTGCTGTCCTGCAGAGAGGGCTCTGAGGCTGTCTCAGTCCAAGTGACTTTTTTGCTTCCCAGACATGCATGTCCAGACTGACAGCTAAACACTGCTGTGGCGAGGTGAGCTTCTTACATATACTTGTCCTCCCAGACACAAGAACACTGTGAAGAGGTCTGCTGCCCAGCCTCAGGGGAAGAGGCAGAGAACGTTGCTTTCCGCACAGCACTGGAAGCAGGACGGATGGGCGTTCTGCTCAACAGGCGAAAAGCAGGGAGGAACAGCAGCGTCGGTCAAGTGAGCTCCCCCTTGTGGCTAGTGGAGCTTAATTCAAACCTGCGATGGAAATTGTGCTGGGGATGACTGAGCTCTAACTTCACGATCTGACACTTTCCGTCACTTTCTCCTCACTCACACACGGTGGTGGGATGGCCAAAAAAACGTGGGTGTGCAGGGTGTCCTCTCTGACACCCAGCTGAAGTCCAAGAGATACGTGTGCTGGGAATAGGACTTGCAACTAGTTTAAGGGAAGATGCCGTTGGGACTCCTTCAGCTGCTCATCCCCTCATCAGAACAAAGCGTTTCTCTGGGCCAGAGCTCTATCAGCCTGAGCCAACCACGTGCAGCACAGCTCTCTCCTCTTTGTGATCTTCAGGTCAGGGAGAAACCATCCTACGCCGTGACTCGAAAGCTAAATGCTTAAGGGCCGTCCTAAGACTTCTGCATTCAAGCACCCTGAAGATGGCCTTTCGTGCTTGGCTCTCTCCTCCACGGGCTCGGAATCATCCGGGAGGTCCTGGGTTCCTGAGGGCACTGGGAGAGGACGCAAAAGGCCACCTCATCCCTTTAGTAGCAATGCCATGATGACGCCCCGGCTGTAAAGAGTCAGAAACTGCTGCAGGAGAGCCTGATTGCCAGACTTTGCTGGGGAAGCATTCCACCGTGCACTGAGGAGCCCCTCCCTGAGAGAACTCTCGGTTGCTTTTGCCTTGCATGCTCTTTGCTCCTGTGTGGTGTGGAAAACAGCAAACATAGCAGCGGAAGGCAGTGCAATCTGTACGCCCTCTATCTCAAAGTGGTAAGTGGGCTTGGGAATAGGCATTCGCACGAGCCACGTGGGAAGTTGCAGAACAAGAAGCTTTGAAATAACAGCAGTTGGACGCAGGTCAGCTTTGGATTCAGCTTACGTGGGTGAAAGAATGCAGGGCAGAGCGTCCCATTCAAGGAATCACTGTCGTCGTTGCAGTGGATGCCGAAACTGAGCTTGCGATGTGCTTGCCGTGTCTGTCCTGTGTGCCTGCACTCTAGGCACCTGAGTGAAGACTGCTGTGTAGAGTTCTCCTCGGCCGAGCGCAGATGCTGGTCTGTGGGGCCATTAACGTGAGGCCTTTCTGAGGAAGCCTGGCTGTCAGGGAGATGCCCGCATACAACGAATTGAGCCTGCAACGTGCTTGCCGTGTCTGTCCTGTGTGCCTGCACGCTAGGCGTCTGAGTGAAGTCTCCTGTTTAGAGCTCTCCCTTGCTGAGCGGCGGCGGGTGCTCGCCTGTGTGGCCATTAACGTGAGGCCTTGCTGTGGACGCCTGGCTGTCGGGGGGAAAAAAGCCCGCATACAACGAATTTAGCTTGGACGTTTAGAAAGTCGCTTTCTTCCTGCTACTTCCCGGCTGCTGCAGAGAGGCCCAGGGTCGTCTCTGGGGCGGTACGTATGTCGGCCTCCCGTGCCACAGTCTGAGCATGGAAAGCGAAGTGCCCATTCGCTTCAGTCCCCGAGCATCACGGCAGCAAGAGGTGTGTGCAAGCCTCTCCAAAGCCTGGTGGCACAAGTGCCCTAAGCCCTCAGAGCTGCTGTCCTGCAGAGAGGGCTCTGAGGCTGTCTCAGTCCAAGTGACTTTTTTGCTTCCCAGACATGCATGTCCAGACTGACAGCTAAACACTGCTGTGGCGAGGTGAGCTTCTTACATATACTTGTCCTCCCAGACACAAGAACACTGTGAAGAGGTCTGCTGCCCAGCCTCAGGGGAAGAGGCAGAGAACGTTGCTTTCCGCACAGCACTGGAAGCAGGACGGATGGGCGTTCTGCTCAACAGGCGAAAAGCAGGGAGGAACAGCAGCGTCGGTCAAGTGAGCTCCCCCTTGTGGCTAGTGGAGCTTAATTCAAACCTGCGATGGAAATTGTGCTGGGGATGACTGAGCTCTAACTTCACGATCTGACACTTTCCGTCACTTTCTCCTCACTCACACACGGTGGTGGGATGGCCAAAAAAACGTGGGTGTGCAGGGTGTCCTCTCTGACACCCAGCTGAAGTCCAAGAGATACGTGTGCTGGGAATAGGACTTGCAACTAGTTTAAGGGAAGATGCCGTTGGGACTCCTTCAGCTGCTCATCCCCTCATCAGAACAAAGCGTTTCTCTGGGCCAGAGCTCTATCAGCCTGAGCCAACCACGTGCAGCACAGCTCTCTCCTCTTTGTGATCTTCAGGTCAGGGAGAAACCATCCTACGCCGTGACTCGAAAGCTAAATGCTTAAGGGCCGTCCTAAGACTTCTGCATTCAAGCACCCTGAAGATGGCCTTTCGTGCTTGGCTCTCTCCTCCACGGGCTCGGAATCATCCGGGAGGTCCTGGGTTCCTGAGGGCGCTGGGAGAGGACGCAAAAGGCCACCTCATCCCTTTAGTAGCAATGCCATGATGACGCCCCGGCTGTAAAGAGTCAGAAACTGCTGCAGGAGAGCCTGATTGCCAGACTTTGCTGGGGAAGCATTCCACCGTGCACTGAGGAGCCCCTCCCTGAGAGAACTCTCGGTTGCTTTTGCCTTGCATGCTCTTTGCTCCTGTGTGGTGTGGAAAACAGCAAACATAGCAGCGGAAGGCGGTGCTCTCTGTACGCCCTCTATCTCAAAGTGGTAAGTGGTCTTGGGAATAGGCATTCGCACTAGCCACGTGGGAAGTTGCAGAACAAGAAGCTTTGAAATAACAGCAGTTGGACGCAGGTCAGCTTTGGATTCAGCTTACGTGGGTGAAAGAATGCAGGGCAGAGCGTCCCATTCAAGGAATCACTGTCGTCGTTGCAGTGGATGCCGAAACTGAGCTTGCGATGTGCTTGCCGTGTCTGTCCTGTGCGCCTGCACTCTAGGCACCTGAGTGAAGACTGCTGTGTAGAGTTCTCCTCGGCCGAGCGCAGATGCTGGTCTGTGGGGCCATTAACGTGAGGCCTTTCTGAGGAAGCCTGGCTGTCAGGGAGATGCCCGCATACAACGAATTGAGCCTGCAACGTGCTTGCCGTGTCAGTCCTGTGTGCCTGCACGCTAGGCGTCTGAGTGAAGTCTCCTGTTTAGAGCTCTCCCTTGCTGAGCGGCGGCGGGTGCTCGCCTGTGTGGCCATTAACGTGAGGCCTTGCTGTGGACGCCTGGCTGTCGGGGGGAAAAAAGCCCGCATACAACGAATTTAGCTTGGACGTTTAGAAAGTCGCTTTCTTCCTGCTACTTCCCGGCTGCTGCAGAGAGGCCCAGGGTCGTCTCTGGGGCGGTACGTATGTCGGCCTCCCGTGCCACAGCCTGAGCATGGAAAGCGAAGTGCCCATTCGCTTCAGTCCCCGAGCATCACGGCAGCAAGAGGTGTGTGCAAGCCTCTCCAAAGCCTGGTGGCACAAGTGCCCTAAGCCCTCAGAGCTGCTGTCCTGCAGAGAGGCCTCTGAGGCTGTCTCAGTCCAAGTGACTTTTTTGCTTCCCAGACATGCATGTCCAGACTGACAGCTAAACACTGCTGTGGCTAGGTGAGCTTCTTACATATACTTGTCCTCCCAGACACAAGAACACTGTGAAGAGGTCTGCTGCCCAGCCTCAGGGGAAGAGGCAGAGAACGTTGCTTTAAGCACAGCACTGGAAGCAGGACGGATGGGCGTTCTGCTCAACAGGCGAAAAGCAGGGAGGAACAGCAGCGTCGGTCAAGTGAGCTCCCCCTTGTGGCTAGTGGAGCTTAATTCAAACCTGCGATGGAAATTGTGCTGGGGATGACTGAGCTCTAACTTCACGATCTGACACTTTCCGTCACTTTCTCCTCACTCACACACGGTGGTGGGATGGCCAAAAAAACGTAGGTGTGCAGGGTGTCCTCTCTGACACCCAGCTGAAGTCCAAGAGATACGTGTGCTGGGAATAGGACTTGCAACTAGTTTAAGGGAAGATGCCGTTGGGACTCCTTCAGCTGCTCATCCCCTCATCAGAACAAAGCGTTTCTCTGGGCCAGAGCTCTATCAGCCTGAGCCAACCACGTGCAGCACAGCTCTCTCCTCTTTGTGATCTTCAGGTCAGGGAGAAACCATCCTACGCCGTGACTCGAAAGCTAAATGCTTAAGGGCCGTCCTAAGACTTCTGCATTCAAGCACCCTGAAGATGGCCTTTCGTGCTTGGCTCTCTCCTCCACGGGCTCGGAATCATCCGGGAGGTCCTGGGTTCCTGAGGGCGCTGGGAGAGGACGCAAAAGGCCACCTCATCCCTCTGGTAGCAATGCCATGATGACGCCCCGGCTGTAAAGAGTCAGAAACTGCTGCAGGAGAGCCTGATTGCCAGACTTTGCTGGGGAAGCATTCCACCGTGCACTGAGGAGCCCCTCCCTGAGAGAACTCTCGGTTACTTTTGCCTTGCATGCTCTTTGCTCCTGTGTGGTGTGGAAAACAGCAAACATAGCAGCGGAAGGCGGTGCTCTCTGTACGCCCTCTATCTCAAAGTGGTAAGTGGGCTTGGGAATAGGCATTCGCACGAGCCACGTGGGAAGTTGCAGAACAAGAAGCTTTGAAATAACAGCAGTTGGACGCAGGTCAGCTTTGGATTCAGCTTACGTGGGTGAAAGAATGCAGGGCAGAGCGTCCCATTCAAGGAATCACTGTCGTCGTTGCAGTGGATGCCGAAACTGAGCTTGCGATGTGCTTGCCGTGTCTGTCCTGTGTGCCTGCACTCTAGGCACCTGAGTGAAGACTGCTGTGTAGAGTTCTCCTCGGCCGAGCGCAGATGCTGGTCTGTGGGGCCATTAACGTGAGGCCTTTCTGAGGAAGCCTGGCTGTCAGGGAGATGCCCGCATACAACGAATTGAGCCTGCAACGTGCTTGCCGTGTCTGTCCTGTGTGCCTGCACGCTAGGCGTCTGAGTGAAGTCTTCTGTTTAGAGCTCTCCCTTGCTGAGCGGCGGCGGGTGCTCGCCTGTGTGGCCATTAACGTGAGGCCTTGCTGTGGACGCCTGGCTGTCGGGGGGAAAAAAGCCCGCATACAACGAATTTAGCTTGGACGTTTAGAAAGTCGCTTTCTTCCTGCTACTTCCCGGCTGCTGCAGAGAGGCCCAGGGTCGTCTCTGGGGCGGTACGTATGTCGGCCTCCCGTGCCACAGTCTGAGCATGGAAAGCGAAGTGCCCATTCGCTTCAGTCCCCGAGCATCACGGCAGCAAGAGGTGTGTGCAAGCCTCTCCAAAGCCTGGTGGCACAAGTGCCCTAAGCCCTCAGAGCTGCTGTCCTGCAGAGAGGGCTCTGAGGCTGTCTCAGTCCAAGTGACTTTTTTGCTTCCCAGACATGCATGTCCAGACTGACAGCTAAACACTGCTGTGGCGAGGTGAGCTTCTTACATATACTTGTCCTCCCAGACACAAGAACACTGTGAAGAGGTCTGCTGCCCAGCCTCAGGGGAAGAGGCAGAGAACGTTGCTTTCCGCACAGCACTGGAAGCAGGACGGATGGGCGTTCTGCTCAACAGGCGAAAAGCAGGGAGGAACAGCAGCGTCGGTCAAGTGAGCTCCCCCTTGTGGCTAGTGGAGCTTAATTCAAACCTGCGATGGAAATTGTGCTGGGGATGACTGAGCTCTAACTTCACGATCTGACACTTTCCGTCACTTTCTCCTCACTCACACACGGTGGTGGGATGGCCAAAAAAACGTAGGTGTGCAGGGTGTCCTCTCTGACACCCAGCTGAAGTCCAAGAGATACGTGTGCTGGGAATAGGACTTGCAACTAGTTTAAGGGAAGATGCCGTTGGGACTCCTTCAGCTGCTCATCCCCTCATCAGAACAAAGCGTTTCTCTGGGCCAGAGCTCTATCAGCCTGAGCCAACCACGTGGAGCACAGCTCTCTCCTCTTTGTGATCTTCAGGTCAGGGAGAAACCATCCTACGCCGTGACTCGAAAGCTAAATGCTTAAGGGCCGTCCTAAGACTTCTGCATTCAAGCACCCTGAAGATGGCCTTTCGTGCTTGGCTCTCTCCTCCACGGGCTCGGAATCATCCGGGAGGTCCTGGGTTCCTGAGGGCACTGGGAGAGGACGCAAAAGGCCACCTCATCCCTTTAGTAGCAATGCCATGATGACGCCCCGGCTGTAAAGAGTCAGAAACTGCTGCAGGAGAGCCTGATTGCCAGACTTTGCTGGGGAAGCATTCCACCGTGCACTGAGGAGCCCCTCCCTGAGAGAACTCTCGGTTGCTTTTGCCTTGCATGCTCTTTGCTCCTGTGTGGTGTGGAAAACAGCAAACATAGCAGCGGAAGGCACTGCAATCTGTACGCCCTCTATCTCAAAGTGGTAAGTGGGCTTGGGAATAGGCATTCGCACGAGCCACGTGGGAAGTTGCAGAACAAGAAGCTTTGAAATAACAGCAGTTGGACGCAGGTCAGCTTTGGATTCAGCTTACGTGGGTGAAAGAATGCAGGGCAGAGCGTCCCATTCAAGGAATCACTGTCGTCGTTGCAGTGGATGCCGAAACTGAGCTTGCGATGTGCTTGCCGTGTCTGTCCTGTGCGCCTGCACTCTAGGCACCTGAGTGAAGACTGCTGTGTAGAGTTCTCCTCGGCCGAGCGCAGATGCTGGTCTGTGGGGCCATTAACGTGAGGCCTTTCTGAGGAAGCCTGGCTGTCAGGGAGATGCCCGCATACAACGAATTGAGCCTGCAACGTGCTTGCCGTGTCTGTCCTGTGTGCCTGCACGCTAGGCGTCTGAGTGAAGTCTCCTGTTTAGAGCTCTCCCTTGCTGAGCGGCGGCGGGTGCTCGCCTGTGTGGCCATTAACGTGAGGCCTTGCTGTGGACGCCTGGCTGTCGGGGGGAAAAAAGCCCGCATACAACGAATTTAGCTTGGACGTTTAGAAAGTCGCTTTCTTCCTGCTACTTCCCGGCTGCTGCAGAGAGGCCCAGGGTCGTCTCTGGGGCGGTACGTATGTCGGCCTCCCGTGCCACAGCCTGAGCATGGAAAGCGAAGTGCCCATTCGCTTCAGTCCCCGAGCATCACGGCAGCAAGAGGTGTGTGCAAGCCTCTCCAAAGCCTGGTGGCACAAGTGCCCTAAGCCCTCAGAGCTGCTGTCCTGCAGAGAGGGCTCTGAGGCTGTCTCAGTCCAAGTGACTTTTTTGCTTCCCAGACATGCATGTCCAGACTGACAGCTAAACACTGCTGTGGCGAGGTGAGCTTCTTACATATACTTGTCCTCCCAGACACAAGAACACTGTGAAGAGGTCTGCTGCCCAGCCTCAGGGGAAGAGGCAGAGAACGTTGCTTTCCGCACAGCACTGGAAGCAGGACGGATGGGCGTTCTGCTCAACAGGCGAAAAGCAGGGAGGAACAGCAGCGTCGGTCAAGTGAGCTCCCCCTTGTGGCTGGTGGAGCTTAATTCAAACCTGCGATGGAAATTGTGCTGGGGATGACTGAGCTCTAACTTCACGATCTGACACTTTCCGTCACTTTCTCCTCACTCACACACGGTGGTGGGATGGCCAAAAAAACGTAGGTGTGCAGGGTGTCCTCTCTGACACCAAGCTGAAGTCCAAGAGATACGTGTGCTGGGAATAGGACTTGCAACTAGTTTAAGGGAAGATGCCGTTGGGACTCCTTCAGCTGCTCATCCCCTCATCAGAACAAAGCGTTTCTCTGGGCCAGAGCTCTATCAGCCTGAGCCAACCACGTGCAGCACAGCTCTCTCCTCTTTGTGATCTTCAGGTCAGGGAGAAACCATCCTACGCCGTGACTCGAAAGCTAAATGCTTAAGGGCCGTCCTAAGACTTCTGCATTCAAGCACCCTGAAGATGGCCTTTCGTGCTTGGCTCTCTCCTCCACGGGCTCGGAATCATCCGGGAGGTCCTGGGATCCTGAGGGCGCTGGGAGAGGACGCAAAAGGCCACCTCATCCCTTTAGTAGCAATGCCATGATGACGCCCCGGCTGTAAAGAGTCAGAAACTGCTGCAGGAGAGCCTGATTGCCAGACTTTGCTGGGGAAGCATTCCACCGTGCACTGAGGAGCCCCTCCCTGAGAGAACTCTCGGTTGCTTTTGCCTTGCATGCTCTTTGCTCCTGTGTGGTGTGGAAAACAGCAAACATAGCAGCGGAAGGCAGTGCAATCTGTACGCCCTCTATCTCAAAGTGGTAAGTGGGCTTGGGAATAGGCATTCGCACGAGCCACGTGGGAAGTTGCAGAACAAGAAGCTTTGAAATAACAGCAGTTGGACGCAGGTCAGCTTTGGATTCAGCTTACGTGGGTGAAAGAATGCAGGGCAGAGCGTCCCATTCAAGGAATCACTGTCGTCGTTGCAGTGGATGCCGAAACTGAGCTTGCGATGTGCTTGCCGTGTCTGTCCTGTGCGCCTGCACTCTAGGCACCTGAGTGAAGACTGCTGTGTAGAGTTCTCCTCGGCCGAGCGCAGATGCTGGTCTGTGGGGCCATTAACGTGAGGCCTTTCTGAGGAAGCCTGGCTGTCAGGGAGATGCCCGCATACAACGAATTGAGCCTGCAACGTGCTTGCCGTGTCTGTCCTGTGTGCCTGCACGCTAGGCGTCTGAGTGAAGTCTCCTGTTTAGAGCTCTCCCTTGCTGAGCGGCGGCGGGTGCTCGCCTGTGTGGCCATTAACGTGAGGCCTTGCTGTGGACGCCTGGCTGTCGGGGGGAAAAAAGCCCGCATACAACGAATTTAGCTTGGACGTTTAGAAAGTCGCTTTCTTCCTGCTACTTCCCGGCTGCTGCAGAGAGGCCCAGGGTCGTCTCTGGGGCGGTACGTATGTCGGCCTCCCGTGCCACAGCCTGAGCATGGAAAGCGAAGTGCCCATTCGCTTCAGTCCCCGAGCATCACGGCAGCAAGAGGTGTGTGCAAGCCTCTCCAAAGCCTGGTGGCACAAGTGCCCTAAGCCCTCAGAGCTGCTGTCCTGCAGAGAGGGCTCTGAGGCTGTCTCAGTCCAAGTGACTTTTTTGCTTCCCAGACATGCATGTCCAGACTGACAGCTAAACACTGCTGTGGCGAGGTGAGCTTCTTACATATACTTGTCCTCCCAGACACAAGAACACTGTGAAGAGGTCTGCTGCCCAGCCTCAGGGGAAGAGGCAGAGAACGTTGCTTTCCGCACAGCACTGGAAGCAGGACGGATGGGCGTTCTGCTCAACAGGCGAAAAGCAGGGAGGAACAGCAGCGTCGGTCAAGTGAGCTCCCCCTTGTGGCTGGTTGAGCTTAATTCAAACCTGCGATGGAAATTGTGCTGGGGATGACTGAGCTCTAACTTCACGATCTGACACTTTCCGTCACTTTCTCCTCACTCACACACGGTGGTGGGATGGCCAAAAAAACGTAGGTGTGCAGGGTGTCCTCTCTGACACCCAGCTGAAGTCCAAGAGATACGTGTGCTGGGAATAGGACTTGCAACTAGTTTAAGGGAAGATGCCGTTGGGACTCCTTCAGCTGCTCATCCCCTCATCAGAACAAAGCGTTTCTCTGGGCCAGAGCTCTATCAGCCTGAGCCAACCACGTGCAGCACAGCTCTCTCCTCTTTGTGATCTTCAGGTCAGGGAGAAACCATCCTACGCCGTGACTCGAAAGCTAAATGCTTAAGGGCCGTCCTAAGACTTCTGCATTCAAGCACCCTGAAGATGGCCTTTCGTGCTTGGCTCTCTCCTCCACGGGCTCGGAATCATCCGGGAGGTCCTGGGTTCCTGAGGGCGCTGGGAGAGGACGCAAAAGGCCACCTCATCCCTTTAGTAGCAATGCCATGATGACGCCCCGGCTGTAAAGAGTCAGAAACTGCTGCAGGAGAGCCTGATTGCCAGACTTTGCTGGGGAAGCATTGCACCGTGCACTGAGGAGCCCCTCCCTGAGAGAACTCTCGGTTGCTTTTGCCTTGCATGCTCTTTGCTCCTGTGTGGTGTGGAAAACAGCAAACATAGCAGCGGAAGGCGGTGCTCTCTGTACGCCCTCTATCTCAAAGTGGTAAGTGGTCTTGGGAATAGGCATTCGCACTAGCCACGTGGGAAGTTGCAGAACAAGAAGCTTTGAAATAACAGCAGTTGGACCCAGGTCAGCTTTGGATTCAGCTTACGTGGGTGAAAGAATGCAGGGCAGAGCGTCCCATTCAAGGAATCACTGTCGTCGTTGCAGTGGATGCCGAAACTGAGCTTGCGATGTGCTTGCCGTGTCTGTCCTGTGTGCCTGCACTCTAGGCACCTGAGTGAAGACTGCTGTGTAGAGTTCTCCTCGGCCGAGCGCAGATGCTGGTCTGTGGGGCCATTAACGTGAGGCCTTTCTGAGGAAGCCTGGCTGTCAGGGAGATGCCCGCATACAACGAATTGAGCCTGCAACGTGCTTGCCGTGTCTGTCCTGTGTGCCTGCACGCTAGGCGTCTGAGTGAAGTCTCCTGTTTAGAGCTCTCCCTTGCTGAGCGGCGGCGGGTGCTCGCCTGTGTGGCCATTAACGTGAGGCCTTGCTGTGGACGCCTGGCTGTCGGGGGGAAAAAAGCCCGCATACAACGAATTTAGCTTGGACGTTTAGAAAGTCGCTTTCTTCCTGCTACTTCCCGGCTGCTGCAGAGAGGCCCAGGGTCGTCTCTGGGGCGGTACGTATGTCGGCCTCCCGTGCCACAGTCTGAGCATGGAAAGCGAAGTGCCCATTCGCTTCAGTCCCCGAGCATCACGGCAGCAAGAGGTGTGTGCAAGCCTCTCCAAAGCCTGGTGGCACAAGTGCCCTAAGCCCTCAGAGCTGCTGTCCTGCAGAGAGGGCTCTGAGGCTGTCTCAGTCCAAGTGACTTTTTTGCTTCCCAGACATGCATGTCCAGACTGACAGCTAAACACTGCTGTGGCGAGGTGAGCTTCTTACATATACTTGTCCTCCCAGACACAAGAACACTGTGAAGAGGTCTGCTGCCCAGCCTCAGGGGAAGAGGCAGAGAACGTTGCTTTCCGCACAGCACTGGAAGCAGGACGGATGGGCGTTCTGCTCAACAGGCGAAAAGCAGGGAGGAACAGCAGCGTCGGTCAAGTGAGCTCCCCCTTGTGGCTAGTGGAGCTTAATTCAAACCTGCGATGGAAATTGTGCTGGGGATGACTGAGCTCTAACTTCACGATCTGACACTTTCCGTCACTTTCTCCTCACTCACACACGGTGGTGGGATGGCCAAAAAAACGTGGGTGTGCAGGGTGTCCTCTCTGACACCCAGCTGAAGTCCAAGAGATACGTGTGCTGGGAATAGGACTTGCAACTAGTTTAAGGGAAGATGCCGTTGGGACTCCTTCAGCTGCTCATCCCCTCATCAGAACAAAGCGTTTCTCTGGGCCAGAGCTCTATCAGCCTGAGCCAACCACGTGCAGCACAGCTCTCTCCTCTTTGTGATCTTCAGGTCAGGGAGAAACCATCCTACGCCGTGACTCGAAAGCTAAATGCTTAAGGGCCGTCCTAAGACTTCTGCATTCAAGCACCCTGAAGATGGCCTTTCGTGCTTGGCTCTCTCCTCCACGGGCTCGGAATCATCCGGGAGGTCCTGGGTTCCTGAGGGCGCTGGGAGAGGACGCAAAAGGCCACCTCATCCCTTTAGTAGCAATGCCATGATGACGCCCCGGCTGTAAAGAGTCAGAAACTGCTGCAGGAGAGCCTGATTGCCAGACTTTGCTGGGGAAGCATTCCACCGTGCACTGAGGAGCCCCTCCCTGAGAGAACTCTCGGTTGCTTTTGCCTTGCATGCTCTTTGCTCCTGTGTGGTGTGGAAAACAGCAAACATAGCAGCGGAAGGCGGTGCTCTCTGTACGCCCTCTATCTCAAAGTGGTAAGTGGTCTTGGGAATAGGCATTCGCACTAGCCACGTGGGAAGTTGCAGAACAAGAAGCTTTGAAATAACAGCAGTTGGACGCAGGTCAGCTTTGGATTCAGCTTACGTGGGTGAAAGAATGCAGGGCAGAGCGTCCCATTCAAGGAATCACTGTCGTCGTTGCAGTGGATGCCGAAACTGAACTTGCGATGTGCTTGCCGTGTCTGTCCTGTGCGCCTGCACTCTAGGCACCTGAGTGAAGACTGCTGTGTAGAGTTCTCCTCGGCCGAGCGCAGATGCTGGTCTGTGGGGCCATTAACGTGAGGCCTTTCTGAGGAAGCCTGGCTGTCAGGGAGATGCCCGCATACAACGAATTGAGCCTGCAACGTGCTTGCCGTGTCAGTCCTGTGTGCCTGCACGCTAGGCGTCTGAGTGAAGTCTCCTGTTTAGAGCTCTCCCTTGCTGAGCGGCGGCGGGTGCTCGCCTGTGTGGCCATTAACGTGAGGCCTTGCTGTGGACGCCTGGCTGTCGGGGGGAAAAAAGCCCGCATACAACGAATTTAGCTTGGACGTTTAGAAAGTCGCTTTCTTCCTGCTACTTCCCGGCTGCTGCAGAGAGGCCCAGGGTCGTCTCTGGGGCGGTACGTATGTCGGCCTCCCGTGCCACAGCCTGAGCATGGAAAGCGAAGTGCCCATTCGCTTCAGTCCCCGAGCATCACGGCAGCAAGAGGTGTGTGCAAGCCTCTCCAAAGCCTGGTGGCACAAGTGCCCTAAGCCCTCAGAGCTGCTGTCCTGCAGAGAGGCCTCTGAGGCTGTCTCAGTCCAAGTGACTTTTTTGCTTCCCAGACATGCATGTCCAGACTGACAGCTAAACACTGCTGTGGCTAGGTGAGCTTCTTACATATACTTGTCCTCCCAGACACAAGAACACTGTGAAGAGGTCTGCTGCCCAGCCTCAGGGGAAGAGGCAGAGAACGTTGCTTTAAGCACAGCACTGGAAGCAGGACGGATGGGCGTTCTGCTCAACAGGCGAAAAGCAGGGAGGAACAGCAGCGTCGGTCAAGTGAGCTCCCCCTTGTGGCTAGTGGAGCTTAATTCAAACCTGCGATGGAAATTGTGCTGGGGATGACTGAGCTCTAACTTCACGATCTGACACTTTCCGTCACTTTCTCCTCACTCACACACGGTGGTGGGATGGCCAAAAAAACGTAGGTGTGCAGGGTGTCCTCTCTGACACCCAGCTGAAGTCCAAGAGATACGTGTGCTGGGAATAGGACTTGCAACTAGTTTAAGGGAAGATGCCGTTGGGACTCCTTCAGCTGCTCATCCCCTCATCAGAACAAAGCGTTTCTCTGGGCCAGAGCTCTATCAGCCTGAGCCAACCACGTGCAGCACAGCTCTCTCCTCTTTGTGATCTTCAGGTCAGGGAGAAACCATCCTACGCCGTGACTCGAAAGCTAAATGCTTAAGGGCCGTCCTAAGACTTCTGCATTCAAGCACCCTGAAGATGGCCTTTCGTGCTTGGCTCTCTCCTCCACGGGCTCGGAATCATCCGGGAGGTCCTGGGTTCCTGAGGGCGCTGGGAGAGGACGCAAAAGGCCACCTCATCCCTCTGGTAGCAATGCCATGATGACGCCCCGGCTGTAAAGAGTCAGAAACTGCTGCAGGAGAGCCTGATTGCCAGACTTTGCTGGGGAAGCATTCCACCGTGCACTGAGGAGCCCCTCCCTGAGAGAACTCTCGGTTACTTTTGCCTTGCATGCTCTTTGCTCCTGTGTGGTGTGGAAAACAGCAAACATAGCAGCGGAAGGCGGTGCTCTCTGTACGCCCTCTATCTCAAAGTGGTAAGTGGGCTTGGGAATAGGCATTCGCACGAGCCACGTGGGAAGTTGCAGAACAAGAAGCTTTGAAATAACAGCAGTTGGACGCAGGTCAGCTTTGGATTCAGCTTACGTGGGTGAAAGAATGCAGGGCAGAGCGTCCCATTCAAGGAATCACTGTCGTCGTTGCAGTGGATGCCGAAACTGAGCTTGCGATGTGCTTGCCGTGTCTGTCCTGTGTGCCTGCACTCTAGGCACCTGAGTGAAGACTGCTGTGTAGAGTTCTCCTCGGCCGAGCGCAGATGCTGGTCTGTGGGGCCATTAACGTGAGGCCTTTCTGAGGAAGCCTGGCTGTCAGGGAGATGCCCGCATACAACGAATTGAGCCTGCAACGTGCTTGCCGTGTCTGTCCTGTGTGCCTGCACGCTAGGCGTCTGAGTGAAGTCTTCTGTTTAGAGCTCTCCCTTGCTGAGCGGCGGCGGGTGCTCGCCTGTGTGGCCATTAACGTGAGGCCTTGCTGTGGACGCCTGGCTGTCGGGGGGAAAAAAGCCCGCATACAACGAATTTAGCTTGGACGTTTAGAAAGTCGCTTTCTTCCTGCTACTTCCCGGCTGCTGCAGAGAGGCCCAGGGTCGTCTCTGGGGCGGTACGTATGTCGGCCTCCCGTGCCACAGTCTGAGCATGGAAAGCGAAGTGCCCATTCGCTTCAGTCCCCGAGCATCACGGCAGCAAGAGGTGTGTGCAAGCCTCTCCAAAGCCTGGTGGCACAAGTGCCCTAAGCCCTCAGAGCTGCTGTCCTGCAGAGAGGGCTCTGAGGCTGTCTCAGTCCAAGTGACTTTTTTGCTTCCCAGACATGCATGTCCAGACTGACAGCTAAACACTGCTGTGGCGAGGTGAGCTTCTTACATATACTTGTCCTCCCAGACACAAGAACACTGTGAAGAGGTCTGCTGCCCAGCCTCAGGGGAAGAGGCAGAGAACGTTGCTTTCCGCACAGCACTGGAAGCAGGACGGATGGGCGTTCTGCTCAACAGGCGAAAAGCAGGGAGGAACAGCAGCGTCGGTCAAGTGAGCTCCCCCTTGTGGCTAGTGGAGCTTAATTCAAACCTGCGATGGAAATTGTGCTGGGGATGACTGAGCTCTAACTTCACGATCTGACACTTTCCGTCACTTTCTCCTCACTCACACACGGTGGTGGGATGGCCAAAAAAACGTAGGTGTGCAGGGTGTCCTCTCTGACACCCAGCTGAAGTCCAAGAGATACGTGTGCTGGGAATAGGACTTGCAACTAGTTTAAGGGAAGATGCCGTTGGGACTCCTTCAGCTGCTCATCCCCTCATCAGAACAAAGCGTTTCTCTGGGCCAGAGCTCTATCAGCCTGAGCCAACCACGTGGAGCACAGCTCTCTCCTCTTTGTGATCTTCAGGTCAGGGAGAAACCATCCTACGCCGTGACTCGAAAGCTAAATGCTTAAGGGCCGTCCTAAGACTTCTGCATTCAAGCACCCTGAAGATGGCCTTTCGTGCTTGGCTCTCTCCTCCACGGGCTCGGAATCATCCGGGAGGTCCTGGGTTCCTGAGGGCACTGGGAGAGGACGCAAAAGGCCACCTCATCCCTTTAGTAGCAATGCCATGATGACGCCCCGGCTGTAAAGAGTCAGAAACTGCTGCAGGAGAGCCTGATTGCCAGACTTTGCTGGGGAAGCATTCCACCGTGCACTGAGGAGCCCCTCCCTGAGAGAACTCTCGGTTGCTTTTGCCTTGCATGCTCTTTGCTCCTGTGTGGTGTGGAAAACAGCAAACATAGCAGCGGAAGGCACTGCAATCTGTACGCCCTCTATCTCAAAGTGGTAAGTGGGCTTGGGAATAGGCATTCGCACGAGCCACGTGGGAAGTTGCAGAACAAGAAGCTTTGAAATAACAGCAGTTGGACGCAGGTCAGCTTTGGATTCAGCTTACGTGGGTGAAAGAATGCAGGGCAGAGCGTCCCATTCAAGGAATCACTGTCGTCGTTGCAGTGGATGCCGAAACTGAGCTTGCGATGTGCTTGCCGTGTCTGTCCTGTGCGCCTGCACTCTAGGCACCTGAGTGAAGACTGCTGTGTAGAGTTCTCCTCGGCCGAGCGCAGATGCTGGTCTGTGGGGCCATTAACGTGAGGCCTTTCTGAGGAAGCCTGGCTGTCAGGGAGATGCCCGCATACAACGAATTGAGCCTGCAACGTGCTTGCCGTGTCTGTCCTGTGTGCCTGCACGCTAGGCGTCTGAGTGAAGTCTCCTGTTTAGAGCTCTCCCTTGCTGAGCGGCGGCGGGTGCTCGCCTGTGTGGCCATTAACGTGAGGCCTTGCTGTGGACGCCTGGCTGTCGGGGGGAAAAAAGCCCGCATACAACGAATTTAGCTTGGACGTTTAGAAAGTCGCTTTCTTCCTGCTACTTCCCGGCTGCTGCAGAGAGGCCCAGGGTCGTCTCTGGGGCGGTACGTATGTCGGCTTCCCGTGCCACAGCCTGAGCATGGAAAGCGAAGTGCCCATTCGCTTCAGTCCCCGAGCATCACGGCAGCAAGAGGTGTGTGCAAGCCTCTCCAAAGCCTGGTGGCACAAGTGCCCTAAGCCCTCAGAGCTGCTGTCCTGCAGAGAGGGCTCTGAGGCTGTCTCAGTCCAAGTGACTTTTTTGCTTCCCAGACATGCATGTCCAGACTGACAGCTAAACACTGCTGTGGCGAGGTGAGCTTCTTACATATACTTGTCCTCCCAGACACAAGAACACTGTGAAGAGGTCTGCTGCCCAGCCTCAGGGGAAGAGGCAGAGAACGTTGCTTTCCGCACAGCACTGGAAGCAGGACGGATGGGCGTTCTGCTCAACAGGCGAAAAGCAGGGAGGAACAGCAGCGTCGGTCAAGTGAGCTCCCCCTTGTGGCTGGTGGAGCTTAATTCAAACCTGCGATGGAAATTGTGCTGGGGATGACTGAGCTCTAACTTCACGATCTGACACTTTCCGTCACTTTCTCCTCACTCACACACGGTGGTGGGATGGCCAAAAAAACGTAGGTGTGCAGGGTGTCCTCTCTGACACCCAGCTGAAGTCCAAGAGATACGTGTGCTGGGAATAGGACTTGCAACTAGTTTAAGGGAAGATGCCGTTGGGACTCCTTCAGCTGCTCATCCCCTCATCAGAACAAAGCGTTTCTCTGGGCCAGAGCTCTATCAGCCTGAGCCAACCACGTGCAGCACAGCTCTCTCCTCTTTGTGATCTTCAGGTCAGGGAGAAACCATCCTACGCCGTGACTCGAAAGCTAAATGCTTAAGGGCCGTCCTAAGACTTCTGCATTCAAGCACCCTGAAGATGGCCTTTCGTGCTTGGCTCTCTCCTCCACGGGCTCGGAATCATCCGGGAGGTCCTGGGATCCTGAGGGCGCTGGGAGAGGACGCAAAAGGCCACCTCATCCCTTTAGTAGCAATGCCATGATGACGCCCCGGCTGTAAAGAGTCAGAAACTGCTGCAGGAGAGCCTGATTGCCAGACTTTGCTGGGGAAGCATTCCACCGTGCACTGAGGAGCCCCTCCCTGAGAGAACTCTCGGTTGCTTTTGCCTTGCATGCTCTTTGCTCCTGTGTGGTGTGGAAAACAGCAAACATAGCAGCGGAAGGCAGTGCAATCTGTACGCCCTCTATCTCAAAGTGGTAAGTGGGCTTGGGAATAGGCATTCGCACGAGCCACGTGGGAAGTTGCAGAACAAGAAGCTTTGAAATAACAGCAGTTGGACGCAGGTCAGCTTTGGATTCAGCTTACGTGGGTGAAAGAATGCAGGGCAGAGCGTCCCATTCAAGGAATCACTGTCGTCGTTGCAGTGGATGCCGAAACTGAGCTTGCGATGTGCTTGCCGTGTCTGTCCTGTGCGCCTGCACTCTAGGCACCTGAGTGAAGACTGCTGTGTAGAGTTCTCCTCGGCCGAGCGCAGATGCTGGTCTGTGGGGCCATTAACGTGAGGCCTTTCTGAGGAAGCCTGGCTGTCAGGGAGATGCCCGCATACAACGAATTGAGCCTGCAACGTGCTTGCCGTGTCTGTCCTGTGTGCCTGCACGCTAGGCGTCTGAGTGAAGTCTCCTGTTTAGAGCTCTCCCTTGCTGAGCGGCGGCGGGTGCTCGCCTGTGTGGCCATTAACGTGAGGCCTTGCTGTGGACGCCTGGCTGTCGGGGGGAAAAAAGCCCGCATACAACGAATTTAGCTTGGACGTTTAGAAAGTCGCTTTCTTCCTGCTACTTCCCGGCTGCTGCAGAGAGGCCCAGGGTCGTCTCTGGGGCGGTACGTATGTCGGCCTCCCGTGCCACAGCCTGAGCATGGAAAGCGAAGTGCCCATTCGCTTCAGTCCCCGAGCATCACGGCAGCAAGAGGTGTGTGCAAGCCTCTCCAAAGCCTGGTGGCACAAGTGCCCTAAGCCCTCAGAGCTGCTGTCCTGCAGAGAGGGCTCTGAGGCTGTCTCAGTCCAAGTGACTTTTTTGCTTCCCAGACATGCATGTCCAGACTGACAGCTAAACACTGCTGTGGCGAGGTGAGCTTCTTACATATACTTGTCCTCCCAGACACAAGAACACTGTGAAGAGGTCTGCTGCCCAGCCTCAGGGGAAGAGGCAGAGAACGTTGCTTTCCGCACAGCACTGGAAGCAGGACGGATGGGCGTTCTGCTCAACAGGCGAAAAGCAGGGAGGAACAGCAGCGTCGGTCAAGTGAGCTCCCCCTTGTGGCTGGTGGAGCTTAATTCAAACCTGCGATGGAAATTGTGCTGGGGATGACTGAGCTCTAACTTCACGATCTGACACTTTCCGTCACTTTCTCCTCACTCACACACGGTGGTGGGATGGCCAAAAAAACGTAGGTGTGCAGGGTGTCCTCTCTGACACCAAGCTGAAGTCCAAGAGATACGTGTGCTGGGAATAGGACTTGCAACTAGTTTAAGGGAAGATGCCGTTGGGACTCCTTCAGCTGCTCATCCCCTCATCAGAACAAAGCGTTTCTCTGGGCCAGAGCTCTATCAGCCTGAGCCAACCACGTGCAGCACAGCTCTCTCCTCTTTGTGATCTTCAGGTCAGGGAGAAACCATCCTACGCCGTGACTCGAAAGCTAAATGCTTAAGGGCCGTCCTAAGACTTCTGCATTCAAGCACCCTGAAGATGGCCTTTCGTGCTTGGCTCTCTCCTCCACGGGCTCGGAATCATCCGGGAGGTCCTGGGATCCTGAGGGCGCTGGGAGAGGACGCAAAAGGCCACCTCATCCCTTTAGTAGCAATGCCATGATGACGCCCCGGCTGTAAAGAGTCAGAAACTGCTGCAGGAGAGCCTGATTGCCAGACTTTGCTGGGGAAGCATTCCACCGTGCACTGAGGAGCCCCTCCCTGAGAGAACTCTCGGTTGCTTTTGCCTTGCATGCTCTTTGCTCCTGTGTGGTGTGGAAAACAGCAAACATAGCAGCGGAAGGCAGTGCAATCTGTACGCCCTCTATCTCAAAGTGGTAAGTGGGCTTGGGAATAGGCATTCGCACGAGCCACGTGGGAAGTTGCAGAACAAGAAGCTTTGAAATAACAGCAGTTGGACGCAGGTCAGCTTTGGATTCAGCTTACGTGGGTGAAAGAATGCAGGGCAGAGCGTCCCATTCAAGGAATCACTGTCGTCGTTGCAGTGGATGCCGAAACTGAGCTTGCGATGTGCTTGCCGTGTCTGTCCTGTGCGCCTGCACTCTAGGCACCTGAGTGAAGACTGCTGTGTAGAGTTCTCCTCGGCCGAGCGCAGATGCTGGTCTGTGGGGCCATTAACGTGAGGCCTTTCTGAGGAAGCCTGGCTGTCAGGGAGATGCCCGCATACAACGAATTGAGCCTGCAACGTGCTTGCCGTGTCTGTCCTGTGTGCCTGCACGCTAGGCGTCTGAGTGAAGTCTCCTGTTTAGAGCTCTCCCTTGCTGAGCGGCGGCGGGTGCTCGCCTGTGTGGCCATTAACGTGAGGCCTTGCTGTGGACGCCTGGCTGTCGGGGGGAAAAAAGCCCGCATACAACGAATTTAGCTTGGACGTTTAGAAAGTCGCTTTCTTCCTGCTACTTCCCGGCTGCTGCAGAGAGGCCCAGGGTCGTCTCTGGGGCGGTACGTATGTCGGCCTCCCGTGCCACAGCCTGAGCATGGAAAGCGAAGTGCCCATTCGCTTCAGTCCCCGAGCATCACGGCAGCAAGAGGTGTGTGCAAGCCTCTCCAAAGCCTGGTGGCACAAGTGCCCTAAGCCCTCAGAGCTGCTGTCCTGCAGAGAGGGCTCTGAGGCTGTCTCAGTCCAAGTGACTTTTTTGCTTCCCAGACATGCATGTCCAGACTGACAGCTAAACACTGCTGTGGCGAGGTGAGCTTCTTACATATACTTGTCCTCCCAGACACAAGAACACTGTGAAGAGGTCTGCTGCCCAGCCTCAGGGGAAGAGGCAGAGAACGTTGCTTTCCGCACAGCACTGGAAGCAGGACGGATGGGCGTTCTGCTCAACAGGCGAAAAGCAGGGAGGAACAGCAGCGTCGGTCAAGTGAGCTCCCCCTTGTGGCTGGTTGAGCTTAATTCAAACCTGCGATGGAAATTGTGCTGGGGATGACTGAGCTCTAACTTCACGATCTGACACTTTCCGTCACTTTCTCCTCACTCACACACGGTGGTGGGATGGCCAAAAAAACGTAGGTGTGCAGGGTGTCCTCTCTGACACCCAGCTGAAGTCCAAGAGATACGTGTGCTGGGAATAGGACTTGCAACTAGTTTAAGGGAAGATGCCGTTGGGACTCCTTCAGCTGCTCATCCCCTCATCAGAACAAAGCGTTTCTCTGGGCCAGAGCTCTATCAGCCTGAGCCAACCACGTGCAGCACAGCTCTCTCCTCTTTGTGATCTTCAGGTCAGGGAGAAACCATCCTACGCCGTGACTCGAAAGCTAAATGCTTAAGGGCCGTCCTAAGACTTCTGCATTCAAGCACCCTGAAGATGGCCTTTCGTGCTTGGCTCTCTCCTCCACGGGCTCGGAATCATCCGGGAGGTCCTGGGTTCCTGAGGGCGCTGGGAGAGGACGCAAAAGGCCACCTCATCCCTTTAGTAGCAATGCCATGATGACGCCCCGGCTGTAAAGAGTCAGAAACTGCTGCAGGAGAGCCTGATTGCCAGACTTTGCTGGGGAAGCATTGCACCGTGCACTGAGGAGCCCCTCCCTGAGAGAACTCTCGGTTGCTTTTGCCTTGCATGCTCTTTGCTCCTGTGTGGTGTGGAAAACAGCAAACATAGCAGCGGAAGGCGGTGCTCTCTGTACGCCCTCTATCTCAAAGTGGTAAGTGGTCTTGGGAATAGGCATTCGCACTAGCCACGTGGGAAGTTGCAGAACAAGAAGCTTTGAAATAACAGCAGTTGGACCCAGGTCAGCTTTGGATTCAGCTTACGTGGGTGAAAGAATGCAGGGCAGAGCGTCCCATTCAAGGAATCACTGTCGTCGTTGCAGTGGATGCCGAAACTGAGCTTGCGATGTGCTTGCCGTGTCTGACCTGTGCGCCTGCACTCTAGGCACCTGAGTGAAGACTGCTGTGTAGAGTTCTCCTCGGCCGAGCGCAGATGCTGCTCTGTGGGGCCATTAACGTGAGGCCTTTCTGAGGAAGCCTGGCTGTCAGGGAGATGCCCGCATACAACGAATTGAGCCTGCAACGTGCTTGCCGTGTCAGTCCTGTGTGCCTGCACGCTAGGCGTCTGAGTGAAGTCTCCTGTTTAGAGCTCTCCCTTGCTGAGCGGCGGCGGGTGCTCGCCTGTGTGGCCATTAACGTGAGGCCTTGCTGTGGACGCCTGGCTGTCGGGGGGAAAAAAGCCCGCATACAACGAATTTAGCTTGGACGTTTAGAAAGTCGCTTTCTTCCTGCTACTTCCCGGCTGCTGCAGAGAGGCCCAGGGTCGTCTCTGGGGCGGTACGTATGTCGGCCTCCCGTGCCACAGCCTGAGCATGGAAAGCGAAGTGCCCATTCGCTTCAGTCCCCGAGCATCACGGCAGCAAGAGGTGTGTGCAAGCCTCTCCAAAGCCTGGTGGCACAAGTGCCCTAAGCCCTCAGAGCTGCTGTCCTGCAGAGAGGGCTCTGAGGCTGTCTCAGTCCAAGTGACTTTTTTGCTTCCCAGACATGCATGTCCAGACTGACAGCTAAACACTGCTGTGGCGAGGTGAGCTTCTTACATATACTTGTCCTCCCAGACACAAGAACACTGTGAAGAGGTCTGCTGCCCAGCCTCAGGGGAAGAGGCAGAGAACGTTGCTTTCCGCACAGCACTGGAAGCAGGACGGATGGGCGTTCTGCTCAACAGGCGAAAAGCAGGGAGGAACAGCAGCGTCGGTCAAGTGAGCTCCCCCTTGTGGCTGGTGGAGCTTAATTCAAACCTGCGATGGAAATTGTGCTGGGGATGACTGAGCTCTAACTTCACGATCTGACACTTTCCGTCACTTTCTCCTCACTCACACACGGTGGTGGGATGGCCAAAAAAACGTAGGTGTGCAGGGTGTCCTCTCTGACACCCAGCTGAAGTCCAAGAGATACGTGTGCTGGGAATAGGACTTGCAACTAGTTTAAGGGAAGATGCCGTTGGGACTCCTTCAGCTGCTCATCCCCTCATCAGAACAAAGCGTTTCTCTGGGCCAGAGCTCTATCAGCCTGAGCCAACCACGTGCAGCACAGCTCTCTCCTCTTTGTGATCTTCAGGTCAGGGAGAAACCATCCTACGCCGTGACTCGAAAGCTAAATGCTTAAGGGCCGTCCTAAGACTTCTGCATTCAAGCACCCTGAAGATGGCCTTTCGTGCTTGGCTCTCTCCTCCACGGGCTCGGAATCATCCGGGAGGTCCTGGGATCCTGAGGGCGCTGGGAGAGGACGCAAAAGGCCACCTCATCCCTTTAGTAGCAATGCCATGATGACGCCCCGGCTGTAAAGAGTCAGAAACTGCTGCAGGAGAGCCTGATTGCCAGACTTTGCTGGGGAAGCATTCCACCGTGCACTGAGGAGCCCCTCCCTGAGAGAACTCTCGGTTGCTTTTGCCTTGCATGCTCTTTGCTCCTGTGTGGTGTGGAAAACAGCAAACATAGCAGCGGAAGGCAGTGCAATCTGTACGCCCTCTATCTCAAAGTGGTAAGTGGGCTTGGGAATAGGCATTCGCACGAGCCACGTGGGAAGTTGCAGAACAAGAAGCTTTGAAATAACAGCAGTTGGACGCAGGTCAGCTTTGGATTCAGCTTACGTGGGTGAAAGAATGCAGGGCAGAGCGTCCCATTCAAGGAATCACTGTCGTCGTTGCAGTGGATGCCGAAACTGAGCTTGCGATGTGCTTGCCGTGTCTGTCCTGTGCGCCTGCACTCTAGGCACCTGAGTGAAGACTGCTGTGTAGAGTTCTCCTCGGCCGAGCGCAGATGCTGGTCTGTGGGGCCATTAACGTGAGGCCTTTCTGAGGAAGCCTGGCTGTCAGGGAGATGCCCGCATACAACGAATTGAGCCTGCAACGTGCTTGCCGTGTCTGTCCTGTGTGCCTGCACGCTAGGCGTCTGAGTGAAGTCTCCTGTTTAGAGCTCTCCCTTGCTGAGCGGCGGCGGGTGCTCGCCTGTGTGGCCATTAACGTGAGGCCTTGCTGTGGACGCCTGGCTGTCGGGGGGAAAAAAGCCCGCATACAACGAATTTAGCTTGGACGTTTAGAAAGTCGCTTTCTTCCTGCTACTTCCCGGCTGCTGCAGAGAGGCCCAGGGTCGTCTCTGGGGCGGTACGTATGTCGGCCTCCCGTGCCACAGCCTGAGCATGGAAAGCGAAGTGCCCATTCGCTTCAGTCCCCGAGCATCACGGCAGCAAGAGGTGTGTGCAAGCCTCTCCAAAGCCTGGTGGCACAAGTGCCCTAAGCCCTCAGAGCTGCTGTCCTGCAGAGAGGGCTCTGAGGCTGTCTCAGTCCAAGTGACTTTTTTGCTTCCCAGACATGCATGTCCAGACTGACAGCTAAACACTGCTGTGGCGAGGTGAGCTTCTTACATATACTTGTCCTCCCAGACACAAGAACACTGTGAAGAGGTCTGCTGCCCAGCCTCAGGGGAAGAGGCAGAGAACGTTGCTTTCCGCACAGCACTGGAAGCAGGACGGATGGGCGTTCTGCTCAACAGGCGAAAAGCAGGGAGGAACAGCAGCGTCGGTCAAGTGAGCTCCCCCTTGTGGCTGGTGGAGCTTAATTCAAACCTGCGATGGAAATTGTGCTGGGGATGACTGAGCTCTAACTTCACGATCTGACACTTTCCGTCACTTTCTCCTCACTCACACACGGTGGTGGGATGGCCAAAAAAACGTGGGTGTGCAGGGTGTCCTCTCTGACACCCAGCTGAAGTCCAAGAGATACGTGTGCTGGGAATAGGACTTGCAACTAGTTTAAGGGAAGATGCCGTTGGGACTCCTTCAGCTGCTCATCCCCTCATCAGAACAAAGCGTTTCTCTGGGCCAGAGCTCTATCAGCCTGAGCCAACCACGTGCAGCACAGCTCTCTCCTCTTTGTGATCTTCAGGTCAGGGAGAAACCATCCTACGCCGTGACTCGAAAGCTAAATGCTTAAGGGCCGTCCTAAGACTTCTGCATTCAAGCACCCTGAAGATGGCCTTTCGTGCTTGGCTCTCTCCTCCACGGGCTCGGAATCATCCGGGAGGTCCTGGGTTCCTGAGGGCGCTGGGAGAGGACGCAAAAGGCCACCTCATCCCTTTAGTAGCAATGCCATGATGACGCCCCGGCTGTAAAGAGTCAGAAACTGCTGCAGGAGAGCCTGATTGCCAGACTTTGCTGGGGAAGCATTCCACCGTGGACTGAGGAGCCCCTCCCTGAGAGAACTCTCGGTTGCTTTTGCCTTGCATGCTCTTTGCTCCTGTGTGGTGTGGAAAACAGCAAACATAGCAGCGGAAGGCGGTGCTCTCTGTACGCCCTCTATCTCAAAGTGGTAAGTGGTCTTGGGAATAGGCATTCGCACTAGCCACGTGGGAAGTTGCAGAACAAGAAGCTTTGAAATAACAGCAGTTGGACGCAGGTCAGCTTTGGATTCAGCTTACGTGGGTGAAAGAATGCAGGGCAGAGCGTCCCATTCAAGGAATCACTGTCGTCGTTGCAGTGGATGCCGAAACTGAGCTTGCGATGTGCTTGCCGTGTCTGTCCTGTGCGCCTGCACTCTAGGCACCTGAGTGAAGACTGCTGTGTAGAGTTCTCCTCGGCCGAGCGCAGATGCTGGTCTGTGGGGCCATTAACGTGAGGCCTTTCTGAGGAAGCCTGGCTGTCAGGGAGATGCCCGCATACAACGAATTGAGCCTGCAACGTGCTTGCCGTGTCAGTCCTGTGTGCCTGCACGCTAGGCGTCTGAGTGAAGTCTCCTGTTTAGAGCTCTCCCTTGCTGAGCGGCGGCGGGTGCTCGCCTGTGTGGCCATTAACGTGAGGCCTTGCTGTGGACGCCTGGCTGTCGGGGGGAAAAAAGCCCGCATACAACGAATTTAGCTTGGACGTTTAGAAAGTCGCTTTCTTCCTGCTACTTCCCGGCTGCTGCAGAGAGGCCCAGGGTCGTCTCTGGGGCGGTACGTATGTCGGCCTCCCGTGCCACAGCCTGAGCATGGAAAGCGAAGTGCCCATTCGCTTCAGTCCCCGAGCATCACGGCAGCAAGAGGTGTGTGCAAGCCTCTCCAAAGCCTGGTGGCACAAGTGCCCTAAGCCCTCAGAGCTGCTGTCCTGCAGAGAGGGCTCTGAGGCTGTCTCAGTCCAAGTGACTTTTTTGCTTCCCAGACATGCATGTCCAGACTGACAGCTAAACACTGCTGTGGCGAGGTGAGCTTCTTACATATACTTGTCCTCCCAGACACAAGAACACTGTGAAGAGGTCTGCTGCCCAGCCTCAGGGGAAGAGGCAGAGAACGTTGCTTTCCGCACAGCACTGGAAGCAGGACGGATGGGCGTTCTGCTCAACAGGCGAAAAGCAGGGAGGAACAGCAGCGTCGGTCAAGTGAGCTCCCCCTTGTGGCTGGTTGAGCTTAATTCAAACCTGCGATGGAAATTGTGCTGGGGATGACTGAGCTCTAACTTCACGATCTGACACTTTCCGTCACTTTCTCCTCACTCACACACGGTGGTGGGATGGCCAAAAAAACGTAGGTGTGCAGGGTGTCCTCTCTGACACCCAGCTGAAGTCCAAGAGATACGTGTGCTGGGAATAGGACTTGCAACTAGTTTAAGGGAAGATGCCGTTGGGACTCCTTCAGCTGCTCATCCCCTCATCAGAACAAAGCGTTTCTCTGGGCCAGAGCTCTATCAGCCTGAGCCAACCACGTGCAGCACAGCTCTCTCCTCTTTGTGATCTTCAGGTCAGGGAGAAACCATCCTACGCCGTGACTCGAAAGCTAAATGCTTAAGGGCCGTCCTAAGACTTCTGCATTCAAGCACCCTGAAGATGGCCTTTCGTGCTTGGCTCTCTCCTCCACGGGCTCGGAATCATCCGGGAGGTCCTGGGTTCCTGAGGGCGCTGGGAGAGGACGCAAAAGGCCACCTCATCCCTTTAGTAGCAATGCCATGATGACGCCCCGGCTGTAAAGAGTCAGAAACTGCTGCAGGAGAGCCTGATTGCCAGACTTTGCTGGGGAAGCATTGCACCGTGCACTGAGGAGCCCCTCCCTGAGAGAACTCTCGGTTGCTTTTGCCTTGCATGCTCTTTGCTCCTGTGTGGTGTGGAAAACAGCAAACATAGCAGCGGAAGGCGGTGCTCTCTGTACGCCCTCTATCTCAAAGTGGTAAGTGGTCTTGGGAATAGGCATTCGCACTAGCCACGTGGGAAGTTGCAGAACAAGAAGCTTTGAAATAACAGCAGTTGGACCCAGGTCAGCTTTGGATTCAGCTTACGTGGGTGAAAGAATGCAGGGCAGAGCGTCCCATTCAAGGAATCACTGTCGTCGTTGCAGTGGATGCCGAAACTGAGCTTGCGATGTGCTTGCCGTGTCTGTCCTGTGCGCCTGCACTCTAGGCACCTGAGTGAAGACTGCTGTGTAGAGTTCTCCTCGGCCGAGCGCAGATGCTGGTCTGTGGGGCCATTAACGTGAGGCCTTTCTGAGGAAGCCTGGCTGTCAGGGAGATGCCCGCATACAACGAATTGAGCCTGCAACGTGCTTGCCGTGTCTGTCCTGTGTGCCTGCACGCTAGGCGTCTGAGTGAAGTCTCCTGTTTAGAGCTCTCCCTTGCTGAGCGGCGGCGGGTGCTCGCCTGTGTGGCCATTAACGTGAGGCCTTGCTGTGGACGCCTGGCTGTCGGGGGGAAAAAAGCCCGCATACAACGAATTTAGCTTGGACGTTTAGAAAGTCGCTTTCTTCCTGCTACTTCCCGGCTGCTGCAGAGAGGCCCAGGGTCGTCTCTGGGGCGGTACGTATGTCGGCCTCCCGTGCCACAGCCTGAGCATGGAAAGCGAAGTGCCCATTCGCTTCAGTCCCCGAGCATCACGGCAGCAAGAGGTGTGTGCAAGCCTCTCCAAAGCCTGGTGGCACAAGTGCCCTAAGCCCTCAGAGCTGCTGTCCTGCAGAGAGGGCTCTGAGGCTGTCTCAGTCCAAGTGACTTTTTTGCTTCCCAGACATGCATGTCCAGACTGACAGCTAAACACTGCTGTGGCGAGGTGAGCTTCTTACATATACTTGTCCTCCCAGACACAAGAACACTGTGAAGAGGTCTGCTGCCCAGCCTCAGGGGAAGAGGCAGAGAACGTTGCTTTCCGCACAGCACTGGAAGCAGGACGGATGGGCGTTCTGCTCAACAGGCGAAAAGCAGGGAGGAACAGCAGCGTCGGTCAAGTGAGCTCCCCCTTGTGGCTGGTTGAGCTTAATTCAAACCTGCGATGGAAATTGTGCTGGGGATGACTGAGCTCTAACTTCACGATCTGACACTTTCCGTCACTTTCTCCTCACTCACACACGGTGGTGGGATGGCCAAAAAAACGTGGGTGTGCAGGGTGTCCTCTCTGACACCCAGCTGAAGTCCAAGAGATACGTGTGCTGGGAATAGGACTTGCAACTAGTTTAAGGGAAGATGCCGTTGGGACTCCTTCAGCTGCTCATCCCCTCATCAGAACAAAGCGTTTCTCTGGGCCAGAGCTCTATCAGCCTGAGCCAACCACGTGCAGCACAGCTCTCTCCTCTTTGTGATCTTCAGGTCAGGGAGAAACCATCCTACGCCGTGACTCGAAAGCTAAATGCTTAAGGGCCGTCCTAAGACTTCTGCATTCAAGCACCCTGAAGATGGCCTTTCGTGCTTGGCTCTCTCCTCCACGGGCTCGGAATCATCCGGGAGGTCCTGGGTTCCTGAGGGCGCTGGGAGAGGACGCAAAAGGCCACCTCATCCCTTTAGTAGCAATGCCATGATGACGCCCCGGCTGTAAAGAGTCAGAAACTGCTGCAGGAGAGCCTGATTGCCAGACTTTGCTGGGGAAGCATTGCACCGTGCACTGAGGAGCCCCTCCCTGAGAGAACTCTCGGTTGCTTTTGCCTTGCATGCTCTTTGCTCCTGTGTGGTGTGGAAAACAGCAAACATAGCAGCGGAAGGCGGTGCTCTCTGTACGCCCTCTATCTCAAAGTGGTAAGTGGTCTTGGGAATAGGCATTCGCACTAGCCACGTGGGAAGTTGCAGAACAAGAAGCTTTGAAATAACAGCAGTTGGACCCAGGTCAGCTTTGGATTCAGCTTACGTGGGTGAAAGAATGCAGGGCAGAGCGTCCCATTCAAGGAATCACTGTCGTCGTTGCAGTGGATGCCGAAACTGAGCTTGCGATGTGCTTGCCGTGTCTGTCCTGTGCGCCTGCACTCTAGGCACCTGAGTGAAGACTGCTGTGTAGAGTTCTCCTCGGCCGAGCGCAGATGCTGGTCTGTGGGGCCATTAACGTGAGGCCTTTCTGAGGAAGCCTGGCTGTCAGGGAGATGCCCGCATACAACGAATTGAGCCTGCAACGTGCTTGCCGTGTCAGTCCTGTGTGCCTGCACGCTAGGCGTCTGAGTGAAGTCTCCTGTTTAGAGCTCTCCCTTGCTGAGCGGCGGCGGGTGCTCGCCTGTGTGGCCATTAACGTGAGGCCTTGCTGTGGACGCCTGGCTGTCGGGGGGAAAAAAGCCCGCATACAACGAATTTAGCTTGGACGTTTAGAAAGTCGCTTTCTTCCTGCTACTTCCCGGCTGCTGCAGAGAGGCCCAGGGTCGTCTCTGGGGCGGTACGTATGTCGGCCTCCCGTGCCACAGCCTGAGCATGGAAAGCGAAGTGCCCATTCGCTTCAGTCCCCGAGCATCACGGCAGCAAGAGGTGTGTGCAAGCCTCTCCAAAGCCTGGTGGCACAAGTGCCCTAAGCCCTCAGAGCTGCTGTCCTGCAGAGAGGGCTCTGAGGCTGTCTCAGTCCAAGTGACTTTTTTGCTTCCCAGACATGCATGTCCAGACTGACAGCTAAACACTGCTGTGGCGAGGTGAGCTTCTTACATATACTTGTCCTCCCAGACACAAGAACACTGTGAAGAGGTCTGCTGCCCAGCCTCAGGGGAAGAGGCAGAGAACGTTGCTTTCCGCACAGCACTGGAAGCAGGACGGATGGGCGTTCTGCTCAACAGGCGAAAAGCAGGGAGGAACAGCAGCGTCGGTCAAGTGAGCTCCCCCTTGTGGCTGGTGGAGCTTAATTCAAACCTGCGATGGAAATTGTGCTGGGGATGACTGAGCTCTAACTTCACGATCTGACACTTTCCGTCACTTTCTCCTCACTCACACACGGTGGTGGGATGGCCAAAAAAACGTAGGTGTGCAGGGTGTCCTCTCTGACACCCAGCTGAAGTCCAAGAGATACGTGTGCTGGGAATAGGACTTGCAACTAGTTTAAGGGAAGATGCCGTTGGGACTCCTTCAGCTGCTCATCCCCTCATCAGAACAAAGCGTTTCTCTGGGCCAGAGCTCTATCAGCCTGAGCCAACCACGTGCAGCACAGCTCTCTCCTCTTTGTGATCTTCAGGTCAGGGAGAAACCATCCTACGCCGTGACTCGAAAGCTAAATGCTTAAGGGCCGTCCTAAGACTTCTGCATTCAAGCACCCTGAAGATGGCCTTTCGTGCTTGGCTCTCTCCTCCACGGGCTCGGAATCATCCGGGAGGTCCTGGGTTCCTGAGGGCGCTGGGAGAGGACGCAAAAGGCCACCTCATCCCTTTAGTAGCAATGCCATGATGACGCCCCGGCTGTAAAGAGTCAGAAACTGCTGCAGGAGAGCCTGATTGCCAGACTTTGCTGGGGAAGCATTGCACCGTGCACTGAGGAGCCCCTCCCTGAGAGAACTCTCGGTTGCTTTTGCCTTGCATGCTCTTTGCTCCTGTGTGGTGTGGAAAACAGCAAACATAGCAGCGGAAGGCGGTGCTCTCTGTACGCCCTCTATCTCAAAGTGGTAAGTGGTCTTGGGAATAGGCATTCGCACTAGCCACGTGGGAAGTTGCAGAACAAGAAGCTTTGAAATAACAGCAGTTGGACCCAGGTCAGCTTTGGATTCAGCTTACGTGGGTGAAAGAATGCAGGGCAGAGCGTCCCATTCAAGGAATCACTGTCGTCGTTGCAGTGGATGCCGAAACTGAGCTTGCGATGTGCTTGCCGTGTCTGACCTGTGCGCCTGCACTCTAGGCACCTGAGTGAAGACTGCTGTGTAGAGTTCTCCTCGGCCGAGCGCAGATGCTGCTCTGTGGGGCCATTAACGTGAGGCCTTTCTGAGGAAGCCTGGCTGTCAGGGAGATGCCCGCATACAACGAATTGAGCCTGCAACGTGCTTGCCGTGTCAGTCCTGTGTGCCTGCACGCTAGGCGTCTGAGTGAAGTCTCCTGTTTAGAGCTCTCCCTTGCTGAGCGGCGGCGGGTGCTCGCCTGTGTGGCCATTAACGTGAGGCCTTGCTGTGGACGCCTGGCTGTCGGGGGGAAAAAAGCCCGCATACAACGAATTTAGCTTGGACGTTTAGAAAGTCGCTTTCTTCCTGCTACTTCCCGGCTGCTGCAGAGAGGCCCAGGGTCGTCTCTGGGGCGGTACGTATGTCGGCCTCCCGTGCCACAGCCTGAGCATGGAAAGCGAAGTGCCCATTCGCTTCAGTCCCCGAGCATCACGGCAGCAAGAGGTGTGTGCAAGCCTCTCCAAAGCCTGGTGGCACAAGTGCCCTAAGCCCTCAGAGCTGCTGTCCTGCAGAGAGGGCTCTGAGGCTGTCTCAGTCCAAGTGACTTTTTTGCTTCCCAGACATGCATGTCCAGACTGACAGCTAAACACTGCTGTGGCGAGGTGAGCTTCTTACATATACTTGTCCTCCCAGACACAAGAACACTGTGAAGAGGTCTGCTGCCCAGCCTCAGGGGAAGAGGCAGAGAACGTTGCTTTCCGCACAGCACTGGAAGCAGGACGGATGGGCGTTCTGCTCAACAGGCGAAAAGCAGGGAGGAACAGCAGCGTCGGTCAAGTGAGCTCCCCCTTGTGGCTGGTGGAGCTTAATTCAAACCTGCGATGGAAATTGTGCTGGGGATGACTGAGCTCTAACTTCACGATCTGACACTTTCCGTCACTTTCTCCTCACTCACACACGGTGGTGGGATGGCCAAAAAAACGTAGGTGTGCAGGGTGTCCTCTCTGACACCCAGCTGAAGTCCAAGAGATACGTGTGCTGGGAATAGGACTTGCAACTAGTTTAAGGGAAGATGCCGTTGGGACTCCTTCAGCTGCTCATCCCCTCATCAGAACAAAGCGTTTCTCTGGGCCAGAGCTCTATCAGCCTGAGCCAACCACGTGCAGCACAGCTCTCTCCTCTTTGTGATCTTCAGGTCAGGGAGAAACCATCCTACGCCGTGACTCGAAAGCTAAATGCTTAAGGGCCGTCCTAAGACTTCTGCATTCAAGCACCCTGAAGATGGCCTTTCGTGCTTGGCTCTCTCCTCCACGGGCTCGGAATCATCCGGGAGGTCCTGGGATCCTGAGGGCGCTGGGAGAGGACGCAAAAGGCCACCTCATCCCTTTAGTAGCAATGCCATGATGACGCCCCGGCTGTAAAGAGTCAGAAACTGCTGCAGGAGAGCCTGATTGCCAGACTTTGCTGGGGAAGCATTCCACCGTGCACTGAGGAGCCCCTCCCTGAGAGAACTCTCGGTTGCTTTTGCCTTGCATGCTCTTTGCTCCTGTGTGGTGTGGAAAACAGCAAACATAGCAGCGGAAGGCAGTGCAATCTGTACGCCCTCTATCTCAAAGTGGTAAGTGGGCTTGGGAATAGGCATTCGCACGAGCAACGTGGGAAGTTGCAGAACAAGAAGCTTTGAAATAACAGCAGTTGGACGCAGGTCAGCTTTGGATTCAGCTTACGTGGGTGAAAGAATGCAGGGCAGAGCGTCCCATTCAAGGAATCACTGTCGTCGTTGCAGTGGATGCCGAAACTGAGCTTGCGATGTGCTTGCCGTGTCTGTCCTGTGCGCCTGCACTCTAGGCACCTGAGTGAAGACTGCTGTGTAGAGTTCTCCTCGGCCGAGCGCAGATGCTGGTCTGTGGGGCCATTAACGTGAGGCCTTTCTGAGGAAGCCTGGCTGTCAGGGAGATGCCCGCATACAACGAATTGAGCCTGCAACGTGCTTGCCGTGTCTGTCCTGTGTGCCTGCACGCTAGGCGTCTGAGTGAAGTCTCCTGTTTAGAGCTCTCCCTTGCTGAGCGGCGGCGGGTGCTCGCCTGTGTGGCCATTAACGTGAGGCCTTGCTGTGGACGCCTGGCTGTCGGGGGGAAAAAAGCCCGCATACAACGAATTTAGCTTGGACGTTTAGAAAGTCGCTTTCTTCCTGCTACTTCCCGGCTGCTGCAGAGAGGCCCAGGGTCGTCTCTGGGGCGGTACGTATGTCGGCCTCCCGTGCCAC
Organism: Manis pentadactyla; assembly: GCF_030020395.1. NCBI lineage: Eukaryota > Metazoa > Chordata > Mammalia > Pholidota > Manidae > Manis > Manis pentadactyla. The sequence continues at coordinate 29,213,930 of NC_080037.1, forward strand.
AGCCTGAGCATGGAAAGCGAAGTGCCCATTCGCTTCAGTCCCCGAGCATCACGGCAGCAAGAGGTGTGTGCAAGCCTCTCCAAAGCCTGGTGGCACAAGTGCCCTAAGCCCTCAGAGCTGCTGTCCTGCAGAGAGGGCTCTGAGGCTGTCTCAGTCCAAGTGACTTTTTTGCTTCCCAGACATGCATGTCCAGACTGACAGCTAAACACTGCTGTGGCGAGGTGAGCTTCTTACATATACTTGTCCTCCCAGACACAAGAACACTGTGAAGAGGTCTGCTGCCCAGCCTCAGGGGAAGAGGCAGAGAACGTTGCTTTCCGCACAGCACTGGAAGCAGGACGGATGGGCGTTCTGCTCAACAGGCGAAAAGCAGGGAGGAACAGCAGCGTCGGTCAAGTGAGCTCCCCCTTGTGGCTGGTGGAGCTTAATTCAAACCTGCGATGGAAATTGTGCTGGGGATGACTGAGCTCTAACTTCACGATCTGACACTTTCCGTCACTTTCTCCTCACTCACACACGGTGGTGGGATGGCCAAAAAAACGTGGGTGTGCAGGGTGTCCTCTCTGACACCCAGCTGAAGTCCAAGAGATACGTGTGCTGGGAATAGGACTTGCAACTAGTTTAAGGGAAGATGCCGTTGGGACTCCTTCAGCTGCTCATCCCCTCATCAGAACAAAGCGTTTCTCTGGGCCAGAGCTCTATCAGCCTGAGCCAACCACGTGCAGCACAGCTCTCTCCTCTTTGTGATCTTCAGGTCAGGGAGAAACCATCCTACGCCGTGACTCGAAAGCTAAATGCTTAAGGGCCGTCCTAAGACTTCTGCATTCAAGCACCCTGAAGATGGCCTTTCGTGCTTGGCTCTCTCCTCCACGGGCTCGGAATCATCCGGGAGGTCCTGGGTTCCTGAGGGCGCTGGGAGAGGACGCAAAAGGCCACCTCATCCCTTTAGTAGCAATGCCATGATGACGCCCCGGCTGTAAAGAGTCAGAAACTGCTGCAGGAGAGCCTGATTGCCAGACTTTGCTGGGGAAGCATTGCACCGTGCACTGAGGAGCCCCTCCCTGAGAGAACTCTCGGTTGCTTTTGCCTTGCATGCTCTTTGCTCCTGTGTGGTGTGGAAAACAGCAAACATAGCAGCGGAAGGCGGTGCTCTCTGTACGCCCTCTATCTCAAAGTGGTAAGTGGTCTTGGGAATAGGCATTCGCACTAGCCACGTGGGAAGTTGCAGAACAAGAAGCTTTGAAATAACAGCAGTTGGACCCAGGTCAGCTTTGGATTCAGCTTACGTGGGTGAAAGAATGCAGGGCAGAGCGTCCCATTCAAGGAATCACTGTCGTCGTTGCAGTGGATGCCGAAACTGAGCTTGCGATGTGCTTGCCGTGTCTGACCTGTGCGCCTGCACTCTAGGCACCTGAGTGAAGACTGCTGTGTAGAGTTCTCCTCGGCCGAGCGCAGATGCTGCTCTGTGGGGCCATTAACGTGAGGCCTTTCTGAGGAAGCCTGGCTGTCAGGGAGATGCCCGCATACAACGAATTGAGCCTGCAACGTGCTTGCCGTGTCAGTCCTGTGTGCCTGCACGCTAGGCGTCTGAGTGAAGTCTCCTGTTTAGAGCTCTCCCTTGCTGAGCGGCGGCGGGTGCTCGCCTGTGTGGCCATTAACGTGAGGCCTTGCTGTGGACGCCTGGCTGTCGGGGGGAAAAAAGCCCGCATACAACGAATTTAGCTTGGACGTTTAGAAAGTCGCTTTCTTCCTGCTACTTCCCGGCTGCTGCAGAGAGGCCCAGGGTCGTCTCTGGGGCGGTACGTATGTCGGCCTCCCGTGCCACAGCCTGAGCATGGAAAGCGAAGTGCCCATTCGCTTCAGTCCCCGAGCATCACGGCAGCAAGAGGTGTGTGCAAGCCTCTCCAAAGCCTGGTGGCACAAGTGCCCTAAGCCCTCAGAGCTGCTGTCCTGCAGAGAGGGCTCTGAGGCTGTCTCAGTCCAAGTGACTTTTTTGCTTCCCAGACATGCATGTCCAGACTGACAGCTAAACACTGCTGTGGCGAGGTGAGCTTCTTACATATACTTGTCCTCCCAGACACAAGAACACTGTGAAGAGGTCTGCTGCCCAGCCTCAGGGGAAGAGGCAGAGAACGTTGCTTTCCGCACAGCACTGGAAGCAGGACGGATGGGCGTTCTGCTCAACAGGCGAAAAGCAGGGAGGAACAGCAGCGTCGGTCAAGTGAGCTCCCCCTTGTGGCTGGTGGAGCTTAATTCAAACCTGCGATGGAAATTGTGCTGGGGATGACTGAGCTCTAACTTCACGATCTGACACTTTCCGTCACTTTCTCCTCACTCACACACGGTGGTGGGATGGCCAAAAAAACGTAGGTGTGCAGGGTGTCCTCTCTGACACCCAGCTGAAGTCCAAGAGATACGTGTGCTGGGAATAGGACTTGCAACTAGTTTAAGGGAAGATGCCGTTGGGACTCCTTCAGCTGCTCATCCCCTCATCAGAACAAAGCGTTTCTCTGGGCCAGAGCTCTATCAGCCTGAGCCAACCACGTGCAGCACAGCTCTCTCCTCTTTGTGATCTTCAGGTCAGGGAGAAACCATCCTACGCCGTGACTCGAAAGCTAAATGCTTAAGGGCCGTCCTAAGACTTCTGCATTCAAGCACCCTGAAGATGGCCTTTCGTGCTTGGCTCTCTCCTCCACGGGCTCGGAATCATCCGGGAGGTCCTGGGATCCTGAGGGCGCTGGGAGAGGACGCAAAAGGCCACCTCATCCCTTTAGTAGCAATGCCATGATGACGCCCCGGCTGTAAAGAGTCAGAAACTGCTGCAGGAGAGCCTGATTGCCAGACTTTGCTGGGGAAGCATTCCACCGTGCACTGAGGAGCCCCTCCCTGAGAGAACTCTCGGTTGCTTTTGCCTTGCATGCTCTTTGCTCCTGTGTGGTGTGGAAAACAGCAAACATAGCAGCGGAAGGCAGTGCAATCTGTACGCCCTCTATCTCAAAGTGGTAAGTGGGCTTGGGAATAGGCATTCGCACGAGCCACGTGGGAAGTTGCAGAACAAGAAGCTTTGAAATAACAGCAGTTGGACGCAGGTCAGCTTTGGATTCAGCTTACGTGGGTGAAAGAATGCAGGGCAGAGCGTCCCATTCAAGGAATCACTGTCGTCGTTGCAGTGGATGCCGAAACTGAGCTTGCGATGTGCTTGCCGTGTCTGTCCTGTGCGCCTGCACTCTAGGCACCTGAGTGAAGACTGCTGTGTAGAGTTCTCCTCGGCCGAGCGCAGATGCTGGTCTGTGGGGCCATTAACGTGAGGCCTTTCTGAGGAAGCCTGGCTGTCAGGGAGATGCCCGCATACAACGAATTGAGCCTGCAACGTGCTTGCCGTGTCTGTCCTGTGTGCCTGCACGCTAGGCGTCTGAGTGAAGTCTCCTGTTTAGAGCTCTCCCTTGCTGAGCGGCGGCGGGTGCTCGCCTGTGTGGCCATTAACGTGAGGCCTTGCTGTGGACGCCTGGCTGTCGGGGGGAAAAAAGCCCGCATACAACGAATTTAGCTTGGACGTTTAGAAAGTCGCTTTCTTCCTGCTACTTCCCGGCTGCTGCAGAGAGGCCCAGGGTCGTCTCTGGGGCGGTACGTATGTCGGCCTCCCGTGCCACAGCCTGAGCATGGAAAGCGAAGTGCCCATTCGCTTCAGTCCCCGAGCATCACGGCAGCAAGAGGTGTGTGCAAGCCTCTCCAAAGCCTGGTGGCACAAGTGCCCTAAGCCCTCAGAGCTGCTGTCCTGCAGAGAGGGCTCTGAGGCTGTCTCAGTCCAAGTGACTTTTTTGCTTCCCAGACATGCATGTCCAGACTGACAGCTAAACACTGCTGTGGCGAGGTGAGCTTCTTACATATACTTGTCCTCCCAGACACAAGAACACTGTGAAGAGGTCTGCTGCCCAGCCTCAGGGGAAGAGGCAGAGAACGTTGCTTTCCGCACAGCACTGGAAGCAGGACGGATGGGCGTTCTGCTCAACAGGCGAAAAGCAGGGAGGAACAGCAGCGTCGGTCAAGTGAGCTCCCCCTTGTGGCTGGTGGAGCTTAATTCAAACCTGCGATGGAAATTGTGCTGGGGATGACTGAGCTCTAACTTCACGATCTGACACTTTCCGTCACTTTCTCCTCACTCACACACGGTGGTGGGATGGCCAAAAAAACGTGGGTGTGCAGGGTGTCCTCTCTGACACCCAGCTGAAGTCCAAGAGATACGTGTGCTGGGAATAGGACTTGCAACTAGGTTAAGGGAAGATGCCGTTGGGACTCCTTCAGCTGCTCATCCCCTCATCAGAACAAAGCGTTTCTCTGGGCCAGAGCTCTATCAGCCTGAGCCAACCACGTGCAGCACAGCTCTCTCCTCTTTGTGATCTTCAGGTCAGGGAGAAACCATCCTACGCCGTGACTCGAAAGCTAAATGCTTAAGGGCCGTCCTAAGACTTCTGCATTCAAGCACCCTGAAGATGGCCTTTCGTGCTTGGCTCTCTCCTCCACGGGCTCGGAATCATCCGGGAGGTCCTGGGTTCCTGAGGGCGCTGGGAGAGGACGCAAAAGGCCACCTCATCCCTTTAGTAGCAATGCCATGATGACGCCCCGGCTGTAAAGAGTCAGAAACTGCTGCAGGAGAGCCTGATTGCCAGACTTTGCTGGGGAAGCATTGCACCGTGCACTGAGGAGCCCCTCCCTGAGAGAACTCTCGGTTGCTTTTGCCTTGCATGCTCTTTGCTCCTGTGTGGTGTGGAAAACAGCAAACATAGCAGCGGAAGGCGGTGCTCTCTGTACGCCCTCTATCTCAAAGTGGTAAGTGGTCTTGGGAATAGGCATTCGCACTAGCCACGTGGGAAGTTGCAGAACAAGAAGCTTTGAAATAACAGCAGTTGGACCCAGGTCAGCTTTGGATTCAGCTTACGTGGGTGAAAGAATGCAGGGCAGAGCGTCCCATTCAAGGAATCACTGTCGTCGTTGCAGTGGATGCCGAAACTGAGCTTGCGATGTGCTTGCCGTGTCTGACCTGTGCGCCTGCACTCTAGGCACCTGAGTGAAGACTGCTGTGTAGAGTTCTCCTCGGCCGAGCGCAGATGCTGCTCTGTGGGGCCATTAACGTGAGGCCTTTCTGAGGAAGCCTGGCTGTCAGGGAGATGCCCGCATACAACGAATTGAGCCTGCAACGTGCTTGCCGTGTCAGTCCTGTGTGCCTGCACGCTAGGCGTCTGAGTGAAGTCTCCTGTTTAGAGCTCTCCCTTGCTGAGCGGCGGCGGGTGCTCGCCTGTGTGGCCATTAACGTGAGGCCTTGCTGTGGACGCCTGGCTGTCGGGGGGAAAAAAGCCCGCATACAACGAATTTAGCTTGGACGTTTAGAAAGTCGCTTTCTTCCTGCTACTTCCCGGCTGCTGCAGAGAGGCCCAGGGTCGTCTCTGGGGCGGTACGTATGTCGGCCTCCCGTGCCACAGCCTGAGCATGGAAAGCGAAGTGCCCATTCGCTTCAGTCCCCGAGCATCACGGCAGCAAGAGGTGTGTGCAAGCCTCTCCAAAGCCTGGTGGCACAAGTGCCCTAAGCCCTCAGAGCTGCTGTCCTGCAGAGAGGGCTCTGAGGCTGTCTCAGTCCAAGTGACTTTTTTGCTTCCCAGACATGCATGTCCAGACTGACAGCTAAACACTGCTGTGGCGAGGTGAGCTTCTTACATATACTTGTCCTCCCAGACACAAGAACACTGTGAAGAGGTCTGCTGCCCAGCCTCAGGGGAAGAGGCAGAGAACGTTGCTTTCCGCACAGCACTGGAAGCAGGACGGATGGGCGTTCTGCTCAACAGGCGAAAAGCAGGGAGGAACAGCAGCGTCGGTCAAGTGAGCTCCCCCTTGTGGCTGGTGGAGCTTAATTCAAACCTGCGATGGAAATTGTGCTGGGGATGACTGAGCTCTAACTTCACGATCTGACACTTTCCGTCACTTTCTCCTCACTCACACACGGTGGTGGGATGGCCAAAAAAACGTAGGTGTGCAGGGTGTCCTCTCTGACACCCAGCTGAAGTCCAAGAGATACGTGTGCTGGGAATAGGACTTGCAACTAGTTTAAGGGAAGATGCCGTTGGGACTCCTTCAGCTGCTCATCCCCTCATCAGAACAAAGCGTTTCTCTGGGCCAGAGCTCTATCAGCCTGAGCCAACCACGTGCAGCACAGCTCTCTCCTCTTTGTGATCTTCAGGTCAGGGAGAAACCATCCTACGCCGTGACTCGAAAGCTAAATGCTTAAGGGCCGTCCTAAGACTTCTGCATTCAAGCACCCTGAAGATGGCCTTTCGTGCTTGGCTCTCTCCTCCACGGGCTCGGAATCATCCGGGAGGTCCTGGGATCCTGAGGGCGCTGGGAGAGGACGCAAAAGGCCACCTCATCCCTTTAGTAGCAATGCCATGATGACGCCCCGGCTGTAAAGAGTCAGAAACTGCTGCAGGAGAGCCTGATTGCCAGACTTTGCTGGGGAAGCATTCCACCGTGCACTGAGGAGCCCCTCCCTGAGAGAACTCTCGGTTGCTTTTGCCTTGCATGCTCTTTGCTCCTGTGTGGTGTGGAAAACAGCAAACATAGCAGCGGAAGGCAGTGCAATCTGTACGCCCTCTATCTCAAAGTGGTAAGTGGGCTTGGGAATAGGCATTCGCACGAGCAACGTGGGAAGTTGCAGAACAAGAAGCTTTGAAATAACAGCAGTTGGACGCAGGTCAGCTTTGGATTCAGCTTACGTGGGTGAAAGAATGCAGGGCAGAGCGTCCCATTCAAGGAATCACTGTCGTCGTTGCAGTGGATGCCGAAACTGAGCTTGCGATGTGCTTGCCGTGTCTGTCCTGTGCGCCTGCACTCTAGGCACCTGAGTGAAGACTGCTGTGTAGAGTTCTCCTCGGCCGAGCGCAGATGCTGGTCTGTGGGGCCATTAACGTGAGGCCTTTCTGAGGAAGCCTGGCTGTCAGGGAGATGCCCGCATACAACGAATTGAGCCTGCAACGTGCTTGCCGTGTCTGTCCTGTGTGCCTGCACGCTAGGCGTCTGAGTGAAGTCTCCTGTTTAGAGCTCTCCCTTGCTGAGCGGCGGCGGGTGCTCGCCTGTGTGGCCATTAACGTGAGGCCTTGCTGTGGACGCCTGGCTGTCGGGGGGAAAAAAGCCCGCATACAACGAATTTAGCTTGGACGTTTAGAAAGTCGCTTTCTTCCTGCTACTTCCCGGCTGCTGCAGAGAGGCCCAGGGTCGTCTCTGGGGCGGTACGTATGTCGGCCTCCCGTGCCACAGCCTGAGCATGGAAAGCGAAGTGCCCATTCGCTTCAGTCCCCGAGCATCACGGCAGCAAGAGGTGTGTGCAAGCCTCTCCAAAGCCTGGTGGCACAAGTGCCCTAAGCCCTCAGAGCTGCTGTCCTGCAGAGAGGGCTCTGAGGCTGTCTCAGTCCAAGTGACTTTTTTGCTTCCCAGACATGCATGTCCAGACTGACAGCTAAACACTGCTGTGGCGAGGTGAGCTTCTTACATATACTTGTCCTCCCAGACACAAGAACACTGTGAAGAGGTCTGCTGCCCAGCCTCAGGGGAAGAGGCAGAGAACGTTGCTTTCCGCACAGCACTGGAAGCAGGACGGATGGGCGTTCTGCTCAACAGGCGAAAAGCAGGGAGGAACAGCAGCGTCGGTCAAGTGAGCTCCCCCTTGTGGCTGGTGGAGCTTAATTCAAACCTGCGATGGAAATTGTGCTGGGGATGACTGAGCTCTAACTTCACGATCTGACACTTTCCGTCACTTTCTCCTCACTCACACACGGTGGTGGGATGGCCAAAAAAACGTAGGTGTGCAGGGTGTCCTCTCTGACACCAAGCTGAAGTCCAAGAGATACGTGTGCTGGGAATAGGACTTGCAACTAGTTTAAGGGAAGATGCCGTTGGGACTCCTTCAGCTGCTCATCCCCTCATCAGAACAAAGCGTTTCTCTGGGCCAGAGCTCTATCAGCCTGAGCCAACCACGTGCAGCACAGCTCTCTCCTCTTTGTGATCTTCAGGTCAGGGAGAAACCATCCTACGCCGTGACTCGAAAGCTAAATGCTTAAGGGCCGTCCTAAGACTTCTGCATTCAAGCACCCTGAAGATGGCCTTTCGTGCTTGGCTCTCTCCTCCACGGGCTCGGAATCATCCGGGAGGTCCTGGGATCCTGAGGGCGCTGGGAGAGGACGCAAAAGGCCACCTCATCCCTTTAGTAGCAATGCCATGATGACGCCCCGGCTGTAAAGAGTCAGAAACTGCTGCAGGAGAGCCTGATTGCCAGACTTTGCTGGGGAAGCATTCCACCGTGCACTGAGGAGCCCCTCCCTGAGAGAACTCTCGGTTGCTTTTGCCTTGCATGCTCTTTGCTCCTGTGTGGTGTGGAAAACAGCAAACATAGCAGCGGAAGGCAGTGCAATCTGTACGCCCTCTATCTCAAAGTGGTAAGTGGGCTTGGGAATAGGCATTCGCACGAGCCACGTGGGAAGTTGCAGAACAAGAAGCTTTGAAATAACAGCAGTTGGACGCAGGTCAGCTTTGGATTCAGCTTACGTGGGTGAAAGAATGCAGGGCAGAGCGTCCCATTCAAGGAATCACTGTCGTCGTTGCAGTGGATGCCGAAACTGAGCTTGCGATGTGCTTGCCGTGTCTGTCCTGTGCGCCTGCACTCTAGGCACCTGAGTGAAGACTGCTGTGTAGAGTTCTCCTCGGCCGAGCGCAGATGCTGGTCTGTGGGGCCATTAACGTGAGGCCTTTCTGAGGAAGCCTGGCTGTCAGGGAGATGCCCGCATACAACGAATTGAGCCTGCAACGTGCTTGCCGTGTCTGTCCTGTGTGCCTGCACGCTAGGCGTCTGAGTGAAGTCTCCTGTTTAGAGCTCTCCCTTGCTGAGCGGCGGCGGGTGCTCGCCTGTGTGGCCATTAACGTGAGGCCTTGCTGTGGACGCCTGGCTGTCGGGGGGAAAAAAGCCCGCATACAACGAATTTAGCTTGGACGTTTAGAAAGTCGCTTTCTTCCTGCTACTTCCCGGCTGCTGCAGAGAGGCCCAGGGTCGTCTCTGGGGCGGTACGTATGTCGGCCTCCCGTGCCACAGCCTGAGCATGGAAAGCGAAGTGCCCATTCGCTTCAGTCCCCGAGCATCACGGCAGCAAGAGGTGTGTGCAAGCCTCTCCAAAGCCTGGTGGCACAAGTGCCCTAAGCCCTCAGAGCTGCTGTCCTGCAGAGAGGGCTCTGAGGCTCTCAGTCCAAGTGACTTTTTTGCTTCCCAGACATGCATGTCCAGACTGACAGCTAAACACTGCTGTGGCGAGGTGAGCTTCTTACATATACTTGTCCTCCCAGACACAAGAACACTGTGAAGAGGTCTGCTGCCCAGCCTCAGGGGAAGAGGCAGAGAACGTTGCTTTCCGCACAGCACTGGAAGCAGGACGGATGGGCGTTCTGCTCAACAGGCGAAAAGCAGGGAGGAACAGCAGCGTCGGTCAAGTGAGCTCCCCCTTGTGGCTGGTGGAGCTTAATTCAAACCTGCGATGGAAATTGTGCTGGGGATGACTGAGCTCTAACTTCACGATCTGACACTTTCCGTCACTTTCTCCTCACTCACACACGGTGGTGGGATGGCCAAAAAAACGTAGGTGTGCAGGGTGTCCTCTCTGACACCCAGCTGAAGTCCAAGAGATACGTGTGCTGGGAATAGGACTTGCAACTAGTTTAAGGGAAGATGCCGTTGGGACTCCTTCAGCTGCTCATCCCCTCATCAGAACAAAGCGTTTCTCTGGGCCAGAGCTCTATCAGCCTGAGCCAACCACGTGCAGCACAGCTCTCTCCTCTTTGTGATCTTCAGGTCAGGGAGAAACCATCCTACGCCGTGACTCGAAAGCTAAATGCTTAAGGGCCGTCCTAAGACTTCTGCATTCAAGCACCCTGAAGATGGCCTTTCGTGCTTGGCTCTCTCCTCCACGGGCTCGGAATCATCCGGGAGGTCCTGGGTTCCTGAGGGCGCTGGGAGAGGACGCAAAAGGCCACCTCATCCCTTTAGTAGCAATGCCATGATGACGCCCCGGCTGTAAAGAGTCAGAAACTGCTGCAGGAGAGCCTGATTGCCAGACTTTGCTGGGGAAGCATTGCACCGTGCACTGAGGAGCCCCTCCCTGAGAGAACTCTCGGTTGCTTTTGCCTTGCATGCTCTTTGCTCCTGTGTGGTGTGGAAAACAGCAAACATAGCAGCGGAAGGCGGTGCTCTCTGTACGCCCTCTATCTCAAAGTGGTAAGTGGTCTTGGGAATAGGCATTCGCACTAGCCACGTGGGAAGTTGCAGAACAAGAAGCTTTGAAATAACAGCAGTTGGACGCAGGTCAGCTTTGGATTCAGCTTACGTGGGTGAAAGAATGCAGGGCAGAGCGTCCCATTCAAGGAATCACTGTCGTCGTTGCAGTGGATGCCGAAACTGAGCTTGCGATGTGCTTGCCGTGTCTGACCTGTGCGCCTGCACTCTAGGCACCTGAGTGAAGACTGCTGTGTAGAGTTCTCCTCGGCCGAGCGCAGATGCTGGTCTGTGGGGCCATTAACGTGAGGCCTTTCTGAGGAAGCCTGGCTGTCAGGGAGATGCCCGCATACAACGAATTGAGCCTGCAACGTGCTTGCCGTGTCAGTCCTGTGTGCCTGCACGCTAGGCGTCTGAGTGAAGTCTCCTGTTTAGAGCTCTCCCTTGCTGAGCGGCGGCGGGTGCTCGCCTGTGTGGCCATTAACGTGAGGCCTTGCTGTGGACGCCTGGCTGTCGGGGGGAAAAAAGCCCGCATACAACGAATTTAGCTTGGACGTTTAGAAAGTCGCTTTCTTCCTGCTACTTCCCGGCTGCTGCAGAGAGGCCCAGGGTCGTCTCTGGGGCGGTACGTATGTCGGCCTCCCGTGCCACAGCCTGAGCATGGAAAGCAAAGTGCCCATTCGCTTCAGTCCCCGAGCATCACGGCAGCAAGAGGTGTGTGCAAGCCTCTCCAAAGCCTGGTGGCACAAGTGCCCTAAGCCCTCAGAGCTGCTGTCCTGCAGAGAGGGCTCTGAGGCTGTCTCAGTCCAAGTGACTTTTTTGCTTCCCAGACATGCATGTCCAGACTGACAGCTAAACACTGCTGTGGCGAGGTGAGCTTCTTACATATACTTGTCCTCCCAGACACAAGAACACTGTGAAGAGGTCTGCTGCCCAGCCTCAGGGGAAGAGGCAGAGAACGTTGCTTTCCGCACAGCACTGGAAGCAGGACGGATGGGCGTTCTGCTCAACAGGCGAAAAGCAGGGAGGAACAGCAGCGTCGGTCAAGTGAGCTCCCCCTTGTGGCTGGTGGAGCTTAATTCAAACCTGCGATGGAAATTGTGCTGGGGATGACTGAGCTCTAACTTCACGATCTGACACTTTCCGTCACTTTCTCCTCACTCACACACGGTGGTGGGATGGCCAAAAAAACGTAGGTGTGCAGGGTGTCCTCTCTGACACCCAGCTGAAGTCCAAGAGATACGTGTGCTGGGAATAGGACTTGCAACTAGTTTAAGGGAAGATGCCGTTGGGACTCCTTCAGCTGCTCATCCCCTCATCAGAACAAAGCGTTTCTCTGGGCCAGAGCTCTATCAGCCTGAGCCAACCACGTGCAGCACAGCTCTCTCCTCTTTGTGATCTTCAGGTCAGGGAGAAACCATCCTACGCCGTGACTCGAAAGCTAAATGCTTAAGGGCCGTCCTAAGACTTCTGCATTCAAGCACCCTGAAGATGGCCTTTCGTGCTTGGCTCTCTCCTCCACGGGCTCGGAATCATCCGGGAGGTCCTGGGTTCCTGAGGGCGCTGGGAGAGGACGCAAAAGGCCACCTCATCCCTTTAGTAGCAATGCCATGATGACGCCCCGGCTGTAAAGAGTCAGAAACTGCTGCAGGAGAGCCTGATTGCCAGACTTTGCTGGGGAAGCATTGCACCGTGCACTGAGGAGCCCCTCCCTGAGAGAACTCTCGGTTGCTTTTGCCTTGCATACTCTTTGCTCCTGTGTGGTGTGGAAAACAGCAAACATAGCAGCGGAAGGCGGTGCTCTCTGTACGCCCTCTATCTCAAAGTGGTAAGTGGTCTTGGGAATAGGCATTCGCACTAGCCACGTGGGAAGTTGCAGAACAAGAAGCTTTGAAATAACAGCAGTTGGACGCAGGTCAGCTTTGGATTCAGCTTACGTGGGTGAAAGAATGCAGGGCAGAGCGTCCCATTCAAGGAATCACTGTCGTCGTTGCAGTGGATGCCGAAACTGAGCTTGCGATGTGCTTGCCGTGTCTGTCCTGTGCGCCTGCACTCTAGGCACCTGAGTGAAGACTGCTGTGTAGAGTTCTCCTCGGCCGAGCGCAGATGCTGGTCTGTGGGGCCATTAACGTGAGGCCTTTCTGAGGAAGCCTGGCTGTCAGGGAGATGCCCGCATACAACGAATTGAGCCTGCAACGTGCTTGCCGTGTCTGTCCTGTGTGCCTGCACGCTAGGCGTCTGAGTGAAGTCTCCTGTTTAGAGCTCTCCCTTGCTGAGCGGCGGCGGGTGCTCGCCTGTGTGGCCATTAACGTGAGGCCTTGCTGTGGACGCCTGGCTGTCGGGGGGAAAAAAGCCCGCATACAACGAATTTAGCTTGGACGTTTAGAAAGTCGCTTTCTTCCTGCTACTTCCCGGCTGCTGCAGAGAGGCCCAGGGTCGTCTCTGGGGCGGTACGTATGTCGGCCTCCCGTGCCACAGCCTGAGCATGGAAAGCGAAGTGCCCATTCGCTTCAGTCCCCGAGCATCACGGCAGCAAGAGGTGTGTGCAAGCCTCTCCAAAGCCTGGTGGCACAAGTGCCCTAAGCCCTCAGAGCTGCTGTCCTGCAGAGAGGGCTCTGAGGCTGTCTCAGTCCAAGTGACTTTTTTGCTTCCCAGACATGCATGTCCAGACTGACAGCTAAACACTGCTGTGGCGAGGTGAGCTTCTTACATATACTTGTCCTCCCAGACACAAGAACACTGTGAAGAGGTCTGCTGCCCAGCCTCAGGGGAAGAGGCAGAGAACGTTGCTTTCCGCACAGCACTGGAAGCAGGACGGATGGGCGTTCTGCTCAACAGGCGAAAAGCAGGGAGGAACAGCAGCGTCGGTCAAGTGAGCTCCCCCTTGTGGCTGGTGGAGCTTAATTCAAACCTGCGATGGAAATTGTGCTGGGGATGACTGAGCTCTAACTTCACGATCTGACACTTTCCGTCACTTTCTCCTCACTCACACACGGTGGTGGGATGGCCAAAAAAACGTAGGTGTGCAGGGTGTCCTCTCTGACACCAAGCTGAAGTCCAAGAGATACGTGTGCTGGGAATAGGACTTGCAACTAGTTTAAGGGAAGATGCCGTTGGGACTCCTTCAGCTGCTCATCCCCTCATCAGAACAAAGCGTTTCTCTGGGCCAGAGCTCTATCAGCCTGAGCCAACCACGTGCAGCACAGCTCTCTCCTCTTTGTGATCTTCAGGTCAGGGAGAAACCATCCTACGCCGTGACTCGAAAGCTAAATGCTTAAGGGCCGTCCTAAGACTTCTGCATTCAAGCACCCTGAAGATGGCCTTTCGTGCTTGGCTCTCTCCTCCACGGGCTCGGAATCATCCGGGAGGTCCTGGGATCCTGAGGGCGCTGGGAGAGGACGCAAAAGGCCACCTCATCCCTTTAGTAGCAATGCCATGATGACGCCCCGGCTGTAAAGAGTCAGAAACTGCTGCAGGAGAGCCTGATTGCCAGACTTTGCTGGGGAAGCATTCCACCGTGCACTGAGGAGCCCCTCCCTGAGAGAACTCTCGGTTGCTTTTGCCTTGCATGCTCTTTGCTCCTGTGTGGTGTGGAAAACAGCAAACATAGCAGCGGAAGGCAGTGCAATCTGTACGCCCTCTATCTCAAAGTGGTAAGTGGGCTTGGGAATAGGCATTCGCACGAGCCACGTGGGAAGTTGCAGAACAAGAAGCTTTGAAATAACAGCAGTTGGACGCAGGTCAGCTTTGGATTCAGCTTACGTGGGTGAAAGAATGCAGGGCAGAGCGTCCCATTCAAGGAATCACTGTCGTCGTTGCAGTGGATGCCGAAACTGAGCTTGCGATGTGCTTGCCGTGTCTGTCCTGTGCGCCTGCACTCTAGGCACCTGAGTGAAGACTGCTGTGTAGAGTTCTCCTCGGCCGAGCGCAGATGCTGGTCTGTGGGGCCATTAACGTGAGGCCTTTCTGAGGAAGCCTGGCTGTCAGGGAGATGCCCGCATACAACGAATTGAGCCTGCAACGTGCTTGCCGTGTCTGTCCTGTGTGCCTGCACGCTAGGCGTCTGAGTGAAGTCTCCTGTTTAGAGCTCTCCCTTGCTGAGCGGCGGCGGGTGCTCGCCTGTGTGGCCATTAACGTGAGGCCTTGCTGTGGACGCCTGGCTGTCGGGGGGAAAAAAGCCCGCATACAACGAATTTAGCTTGGACGTTTAGAAAGTCGCTTTCTTCCTGCTACTTCCCGGCTGCTGCAGAGAGGCCCAGGGTCGTCTCTGGGGCGGTACGTATGTCGGCCTCCCGTGCCACAGCCTGAGCATGGAAAGCGAAGTGCCCATTCGCTTCAGTCCCCGAGCATCACGGCAGCAAGAGGTGTGTGCAAGCCTCTCCAAAGCCTGGTGGCACAAGTGCCCTAAGCCCTCAGAGCTGCTGTCCTGCAGAGAGGGCTCTGAGGCTCTCAGTCCAAGTGACTTTTTTGCTTCCCAGACATGCATGTCCAGACTGACAGCTAAACACTGCTGTGGCGAGGTGAGCTTCTTACATATACTTGTCCTCCCAGACACAAGAACACTGTGAAGAGGTCTGCTGCCCAGCCTCAGGGGAAGAGGCAGAGAACGTTGCTTTCCGCACAGCACTGGAAGCAGGACGGATGGGCGTTCTGCTCAACAGGCGAAAAGCAGGGAGGAACAGCAGCGTCGGTCAAGTGAGCTCCCCCTTGTGGCTGGTGGAGCTTAATTCAAACCTGCGATGGAAATTGTGCTGGGGATGACTGAGCTCTAACTTCACGATCTGACACTTTCCGTCACTTTCTCCTCACTCACACACGGTGGTGGGATGGCCAAAAAAACGTAGGTGTGCAGGGTGTCCTCTCTGACACCCAGCTGAAGTCCAAGAGATACGTGTGCTGGGAATAGGACTTGCAACTAGTTTAAGGGAAGATGCCGTTGGGACTCCTTCAGCTGCTCATCCCCTCATCAGAACAAAGCGTTTCTCTGGGCCAGAGCTCTATCAGCCTGAGCCAACCACGTGCAGCACAGCTCTCTCCTCTTTGTGATCTTCAGGTCAGGGAGAAACCATCCTACGCCGTGACTCGAAAGCTAAATGCTTAAGGGCCGTCCTAAGACTTCTGCATTCAAGCACCCTGAAGATGGCCTTTCGTGCTTGGCTCTCTCCTCCACGGGCTCGGAATCATCCGGGAGGTCCTGGGTTCCTGAGGGCGCTGGGAGAGGACGCAAAAGGCCACCTCATCCCTTTAGTAGCAATGCCATGATGACGCCCCGGCTGTAAAGAGTCAGAAACTGCTGCAGGAGAGCCTGATTGCCAGACTTTGCTGGGGAAGCATTGCACCGTGCACTGAGGAGCCCCTCCCTGAGAGAACTCTCGGTTGCTTTTGCCTTGCATGCTCTTTGCTCCTGTGTGGTGTGGAAAACAGCAAACATAGCAGCGGAAGGCGGTGCTCTCTGTACGCCCTCTATCTCAAAGTGGTAAGTGGTCTTGGGAATAGGCATTCGCACTAGCCACGTGGGAAGTTGCAGAACAAGAAGCTTTGAAATAACAGCAGTTGGACGCAGGTCAGCTTTGGATTCAGCTTACGTGGGTGAAAGAATGCAGGGCAGAGCGTCCCATTCAAGGAATCACTGTCGTCGTTGCAGTGGATGCCGAAACTGAGCTTGCGATGTGCTTGCCGTGTCTGACCTGTGCGCCTGCACTCTAGGCACCTGAGTGAAGACTGCTGTGTAGAGTTCTCCTCGGCCGAGCGCAGATGCTGGTCTGTGGGGCCATTAACGTGAGGCCTTTCTGAGGAAGCCTGGCTGTCAGGGAGATGCCCGCATACAACGAATTGAGCCTGCAACGTGCTTGCCGTGTCAGTCCTGTGTGCCTGCACGCTAGGCGTCTGAGTGAAGTCTCCTGTTTAGAGCTCTCCCTTGCTGAGCGGCGGCGGGTGCTCGCCTGTGTGGCCATTAACGTGAGGCCTTGCTGTGGACGCCTGGCTGTCGGGGGGAAAAAAGCCCGCATACAACGAATTTAGCTTGGACGTTTAGAAAGTCGCTTTCTTCCTGCTACTTCCCGGCTGCTGCAGAGAGGCCCAGGGTCGTCTCTGGGGCGGTACGTATGTCGGCCTCCCGTGCCACAGCCTGAGCATGGAAAGCGAAGTGCCCATTCGCTTCAGTCCCCGAGCATCACGGCAGCAAGAGGTGTGTGCAAGCCTCTCCAAAGCCTGGTGGCACAAGTGCCCTAAGCCCTCAGAGCTGCTGTCCTGCAGAGAGGGCTCTGAGGCTGTCTCAGTCCAAGTGACTTTTTTGCTTCCCAGACATGCATGTCCAGACTGACAGCTAAACACTGCTGTGGCGAGGTGAGCTTCTTACATATACTTGTCCTCCCAGACACAAGAACACTGTGAAGAGGTCTGCTGCCCAGCCTCAGGGGAAGAGGCAGAGAACGTTGCTTTCCGCACAGCACTGGAAGCAGGACGGATGGGCGTTCTGCTCAACAGGCGAAAAGCAGGGAGGAACAGCAGCGTCGGTCAAGTGAGCTCCCCCTTGTGGCTGGTGGAGCTTAATTCAAACCTGCGATGGAAATTGTGCTGGGGATGACTGAGCTCTAACTTCACGATCTGACACTTTCCGTCACTTTCTCCTCACTCACACACGGTGGTGGGATGGCCAAAAAAACGTAGGTGTGCAGGGTGTCCTCTCTGACACCCAGCTGAAGTCCAAGAGATACGTGTGCTGGGAATAGGACTTGCAACTAGTTTAAGGGAAGATGCCGTTGGGACTCCTTCAGCTGCTCATCCCCTCATCAGAACAAAGCGTTTCTCTGGGCCAGAGCTCTATCAGCCTGAGCCAACCACGTGCAGCACAGCTCTCTCCTCTTTGTGATCTTCAGGTCAGGGAGAAACCATCCTACGCCGTGACTCGAAAGCTAAATGCTTAAGGGCCGTCCTAAGACTTCTGCATTCAAGCACCCTGAAGATGGCCTTTCGTGCTTGGCTCTCTCCTCCACGGGCTCGGAATCATCCGGGAGGTCCTGGGTTCCTGAGGGCGCTGGGAGAGGACGCAAAAGGCCACCTCATCCCTTTAGTAGCAATGCCATGATGACGCCCCGGCTGTAAAGAGTCAGAAACTGCTGCAGGAGAGCCTGATTGCCAGACTTTGCTGGGGAAGCATTGCACCGTGCACTGAGGAGCCCCTCCCTGAGAGAACTCTCGGTTGCTTTTGCCTTGCATGCTCTTTGCTCCTGTGTGGTGTGGAAAACAGCAAACATAGCAGCGGAAGGCGGTGCTCTCTGTACGCCCTCTATCTCAAAGTGGTAAGTGGTCTTGGGAATAGGCATTCGCACTAGCCACGTGGGAAGTTGCAGAACAAGAAGCTTTGAAATAACAGCAGTTGGACCCAGGTCAGCTTTGGATTCAGCTTACGTGGGTGAAAGAATGCAGGGCAGAGCGTCCCATTCAAGGAATCACTGTCGTCGTTGCAGTGGATGCCGAAACTGAGCTTGCGATGTGCTTGCCGTGTCTGACCTGTGCGCCTGCACTCTAGGCACCTGAGTGAAGACTGCTGTGTAGAGTTCTCCTCGGCCGAGCGCAGATGCTGGTCTGTGGGGCCATTAACGTGAGGCCTTTCTGAGGAAGCCTGGCTGTCAGGGAGATGCCCGCATACAACGAATTGAGCCTGCAACGTGCTTGCCGTGTCAGTCCTGTGTGCCTGCACGCTAGGCGTCTGAGTGAAGTCTCCTGTTTAGAGCTCTCCCTTGCTGAGCGGCGGCGGGTGCTCGCCTGTGTGGCCATTAACGTGAGGCCTTGCTGTGGACGCCTGGCTGTCGGGGGGAAAAAAGCCCGCATACAACGAATTTAGCTTGGACGTTTAGAAAGTCGCTTTCTTCCTGCTACTTCCCGGCTGCTGCAGAGAGGCCCAGGGTCGTCTCTGGGGCGGTACGTATGTCGGCCTCCCGTGCCACAGCCTGAGCATGGAAAGCGAAGTGCCCATTCGCTTCAGTCCCCGAGCATCACGGCAGCAAGAGGTGTGTGCAAGCCTCTCCAAAGCCTGGTGGCACAAGTGCCCTAAGCCCTCAGAGCTGCTGTCCTGCAGAGAGGGCTCTGAGGCTGTCTCAGTCCAAGTGACTTTTTTGCTTCCCAGACATGCATGTCCAGACTGACAGCTAAACACTGCTGTGGCGAGGTGAGCTTCTTACATATACTTGTCCTCCCAGACACAAGAACACTGTGAAGAGGTCTGCTGCCCAGCCTCAGGGGAAGAGGCAGAGAACGTTGCTTTCCGCACAGCACTGGAAGCAGGACGGATGGGCGTTCTGCTCAACAGGCGAAAAGCAGGGAGGAACAGCAGCGTCGGTCAAGTGAGCTCCCCCTTGTGGCTGGTGGAGCTTAATTCAAACCTGCGATGGAAATTGTGCTGGGGATGACTGAGCTCTAACTTCACGATCTGACACTTTCCGTCACTTTCTCCTCACTCACACACGGTGGTGGGATGGCCAAAAAAACGTAGGTGTGCAGGGTGTCCTCTCTGACACCCAGCTGAAGTCCAAGAGATACGTGTGCTGGGAATAGGACTTGCAACTAGTTTAAGGGAAGATGCCGTTGGGACTCCTTCAGCTGCTCATCCCCTCATCAGAACAAAGCGTTTCTCTGGGCCAGAGCTCTATCAGCCTGAGCCAACCACGTGCAGCACAGCTCTCTCCTCTTTGTGATCTTCAGGTCAGGGAGAAACCATCCTACGCCGTGACTCGAAAGCTAAATGCTTAAGGGCCGTCCTAAGACTTCTGCATTCAAGCACCCTGAAGATGGCCTTTCGTGCTTGGCTCTCTCCTCCACGGGCTCGGAATCATCCGGGAGGTCCTGGGATCCTGAGGGCGCTGGGAGAGGACGCAAAAGGCCACCTCATCCCTTTAGTAGCAATGCCATGATGACGCCCCGGCTGTAAAGAGTCAGAAACTGCTGCAGGAGAGCCTGATTGCCAGACTTTGCTGGGGAAGCATTCCACCGTGCACTGAGGAGCCCCTCCCTGAGAGAACTCTCGGTTGCTTTTGCCTTGCATGCTCTTTGCTCCTGTGTGGTGTGGAAAACAGCAAACATAGCAGCGGAAGGCAGTGCAATCTGTACGCCCTCTATCTCAAAGTGGTAAGTGGGCTTGGGAATAGGCATTCGCACGAGCCACGTGGGAAGTTGCAGAACAAGAAGCTTTGAAATAACAGCAGTTGGACGCAGGTCAGCTTTGGATTCAGCTTACGTGGGTGAAAGAATGCAGGGCAGAGCGTCCCATTCAAGGAATCACTGTCGTCGTTGCAGTGGATGCCGAAACTGAGCTTGCGATGTGCTTGCCGTGTCTGTCCTGTGCGCCTGCACTCTAGGCACCTGAGTGAAGACTGCTGTGTAGAGTTCTCCTCGGCCGAGCGCAGATGCTGGTCTGTGGGGCCATTAACGTGAGGCCTTTCTGAGGAAGCCTGGCTGTCAGGGAGATGCCCGCATACAACGAATTGAGCCTGCAACGTGCTTGCCGTGTCTGTCCTGTGTGCCTGCACGCTAGGCGTCTGAGTGAAGTCTCCTGTTTAGAGCTCTCCCTTGCTGAGCGGCGGCGGGTGCTCGCCTGTGTGGCCATTAACGTGAGGCCTTGCTGTGGACGCCTGGCTGTCGGGGGGAAAAAAGCCCGCATACAACGAATTTAGCTTGGACGTTTAGAAAGTCGCTTTCTTCCTGCTACTTCCCGGCTGCTGCAGAGAGGCCCAGGGTCGTCTCTGGGGCGGTACGTATGTCGGCCTCCCGTGCCACAGCCTGAGCATGGAAAGCGAAGTGCCCATTCGCTTCAGTCCCCGAGCATCACGGCAGCAAGAGGTGTGTGCAAGCCTCTCCAAAGCCTGGTGGCACAAGTGCCCTAAGCCCTCAGAGCTGCTGTCCTGCAGAGAGGGCTCTGAGGCTGTCTCAGTCCAAGTGACTTTTTTGCTTCCCAGACATGCATGTCCAGACTGACAGCTAAACACTGCTGTGGCGAGGTGAGCTTCTTACATATACTTGTCCTCCCAGACACAAGAACACTGTGAAGAGGTCTGCTGCCCAGCCTCAGGGGAAGAGGCAGAGAACGTTGCTTTCCGCACAGCACTGGAAGCAGGACGGATGGGCGTTCTGCTCAACAGGCGAAAAGCAGGGAGGAACAGCAGCGTCGGTCAAGTGAGCTCCCCCTTGTGGCTGGTGGAGCTTAATTCAAACCTGCGATGGAAATTGTGCTGGGGATGACTGAGCTCTAACTTCACGATCTGACACTTTCCGTCACTTTCTCCTCACTCACACACGGTGGTGGGATGGCCAAAAAAACGTGGGTGTGCAGTGTGTCCTCTCTGACACCCAGCTGAAGTCCAAGAGATACGTGTGCTGGGAATAGGACTTGCAACTAGTTTAAGGGAAGATGCCGTTGGGACTCCTTCAGCTGCTCATCCCCTCATCAGAACAAAGCGTTTCTCTGGGCCAGAGCTCTATCAGCCTGAGCCAACCACGTGCAGCACAGCTCTCTCCTCTTTGTGATCTTCAGGTCAGGGAGAAACCATCCTACGCCGTGACTCGAAAGCTAAATGCTTAAGGGCCGTCCTAAGACTTCTGCATTCAAGCACCCTGAAGATGGCCTTTCGTGCTTGGCTCTCTCCTCCACGGGCTCGGAATCATCCGGGAGGTCCTGGGTTCCTGAGGGCGCTGGGAGAGGACGCAAAAGGCCACCTCATCCCTTTAGTAGCAATGCCATGATGACGCCCCGGCTGTAAAGAGTCAGAAACTGCTGCAGGAGAGCCTGATTGCCAGACTTTGCTGGGGAAGCATTGCACCGTGCACTGAGGAGCCCCTCCCTGAGAGAACTCTCGGTTGCTTTTGCCTTGCATGCTCTTTGCTCCTGTGTGGTGTGGAAAACAGCAAACATAGCAGCGGAAGGCGGTGCTCTCTGTACGCCCTCTATCTCAAAGTGGTAAGTGGTCTTGGGAATAGGCATTCGCACTAGCCACGTGGGAAGTTGCAGAACAAGAAGCTTTGAAATAACAGCAGTTGGACGCAGGTCAGCTTTGGATTCAGCTTACGTGGGTGAAAGAATGCAGGGCAGAGCGTCCCATTCAAGGAATCACTGTCGTCGTTGCAGTGGATGCCGAAACTGAGCTTGCGATGTGCTTGCCGTGTCTGTCCTGTGCGCCTGCACTCTAGGCACCTGAGTGAAGACTGCTGTGTAGAGTTCTCCTCGGCCGAGCGCAGATGCTGGTCTGTGGGGCCATTAACGTGAGGCCTTTCTGAGGAAGCCTGGCTGTCAGGGAGATGCCCGCATACAACGAATTGAGTCTGCAACGTGCTTGCCGTGTCTGTCCTGTGTGCCTGCACGCTAGGCGTCTGAGTGAAGTCTCCTGTTTAGAGCTCTCCCTTGCTGAGCGGCGGCGGGTGCTCGCCTGTGTGGCCATTAACGTGAGGCCTTGCTGTGGACGCCTGGCTGTCGGGGGGAAAAAAGCCCGCATACAACGAATTTAGCTTGGACGTTTAGAAAGTCGCTTTCTTCCTGCTACTTCCCGGCTGCTGCAGAGAGGCCCAGGGTCGTCTCTGGGGCGGTACGTATGTCGGCCTCCCGTGCCACAGTCTGAGCATGGAAAGCGAAGTGCCCATTCGCTTCAGTCCCCGAGCATCATGGCAGCAAGAGGTGTGTGCAAGCCTCTCCAAAGCCTGGTGGCACAAGTGCCCTAAGCCCTCAGAGCTGCTGTCCTGCAGAGAGGGCTCTGAGGCTGTCTCAGTCCAAGTGACTTTTTTGCTTCCCAGACATGCATGTCCAGACTGACAGCTAAACACTGCTGTGGCGAGGTGAGCTTCTTACATATACTTGTCCTCCCAGACACAAGAACACTGTGAAGAGGTCTGCTGCCCAGCCTCAGGGGAAGAGGCAGAGAACGTTGCTTTCCGCACAGCACTGGAAGCAGGACGGATGGGCGTTCTGCTCAACAGGCGAAAAGCAGGGAGGAACAGCAGCGTCGGTCAAGTGAGCTCCCCCTTGTGGCTGGTGGAGCTTAATTCAAACCTGCGATGGAAATTGTGCTGGGGATGACTGAGCTCTAACTTCACGATCTGACACTTTCCGTCACTTTCTCCTCACTCACACACGGTGGTGGGATGGCCAAAAAAACGTAGGTGTGCAGGGTGTCCTCTCTGACACCCAGCTGAAGTCCAAGAGATACGTGTGCTGGGAATAGGACTTGCAACTAGTTTAAGGGAAGATGCCGTTGGGACTCCTTCAGCTGCTCATCCCCTCATCAGAACAAAGCGTTTCTCTGGGCCAGAGCTCTATCAGCCTGAGCCAACCACGTGCAGCACAGCTCTCTCCTCTTTGTGATCTTCAGGTCAGGGAGAAACCATCCTACGCCGTGACTCGAAAGCTAAATGCTTAAGGGCCGTCCTAAGACTTCTGCATTCAAGCACCCTGAAGATGGCCTTTCGTGCTTGGCTCTCTCCTCCACGGGCTCGGAATCATCCGGGAGGTCCTGGGATCCTGAGGGCGCTGGGAGAGGACGCAAAAGGCCACCTCATCCCTTTAGTAGCAATGCCATGATGACGCCCCGGCTGTAAAGAGTCAGAAACTGCTGCAGGAGAGCCTGATTGCCAGACTTTGCTGGGGAAGCATTCCACCGTGCACTGAGGAGCCCCTCCCTGAGAGAACTCTCGGTTGCTTTTGCCTTGCATGCTCTTTGCTCCTGTGTGGTGTGGAAAACAGCAAACATAGCAGCGGAAGGCGGTGCTCTCTGTACGCCCTCTATCTCAAAGTGGTAAGTGGTCTTGGGAATAGGCATTCGCACTAGCCACGTGGGAAGTTGCAGAACAAGAAGCTTTGAAATAACAGCAGTTGGACGCAGGTCAGCTTTGGATTCAGCTTACGTGGGTGAAAGAATGCAGGGCAGAGCGTCCCATTCAAGGAATCACTGTCGTCGTTGCAGTGGATGCCGAAACTGAGCTTGCGATGTGCTTGCCGTGTCTGTCCTGTGCGCCTGCACTCTAGGCACCTGAGTGAAGACTGCTGTGTAGAGTTCTCCTCGGCCGAGCGCAGATGCTGGTCTGTGGGGCCATTAACGTGAGGCCTTTCTGAGGAAGCCTGGCTGTCAGGGAGATGCCCGCATACAACGAATTGAGCCTGCAACGTGCTTGCCGTGTCAGTCCTGTGTGCCTGCACGCTAGGCGTCTGAGTGAAGTCTCCTGTTTAGAGCTCTCCCTTGCTGAGCGGCGGCGGGTGCTCGCCTGTGTGGCCATTAACGTGAGGCCTTGCTGTGGACGCCTGGCTGTCGGGGGGAAAAAAGCCCGCATACAACGAATTTAGCTTGGACGTTTAGAAAGTCGCTTTCTTCCTGCTACTTCCCGGCTGCTGCAGAGAGGCCCAGGGTCGTCTCTGGGGCGGTACGTATGTCGGCCTCCCGTGCCACAGCCTGAGCATGGAAAGCGAAGTGCCCATTCGCTTCAGTCCCCGAGCATCACGGCAGCAAGAGGTGTGTGCAAGCCTCTCCAAAGCCTGGTGGCACAAGTGCCCTAAGCCCTCAGAGCTGCTGTCCTGCAGAGAGGGCTCTGAGGCTGTCTCAGTCCAAGTGACTTTTTTGCTTCCCAGACATGCATGTCCAGACTGACAGCTAAACACTGCTGTGGCGAGGTGAGCTTCTTACATATACTTGTCCTCCCAGACACAAGAACACTGTGAAGAGGTCTGCTGCCCAGCCTCAGGGGAAGAGGCAGAGAACGTTGCTTTCCGCACAGCACTGGAAGCAGGACGGATGGGCGTTCTGCTCAACAGGCGAAAAGCAGGGAGGAACAGCAGCGTCGGTCAAGTGAGCTCCCCCTTGTGGCTAGTGGAGCTTAATTCAAACCTGCGATGGAAATTGTGCTGGGGATGACTGAGCTCTAACTTCACGATCTGACACTTTCCGTCACTTTCTCCTCACTCACACACGGTGGTGGGATGGCCAAAAAAACGTAGGTGTGCAGGGTGTCCTCTCTGACACCCAGCTGAAGTCCAAGAGATACGTGTGCTGGGAATAGGACTTGCAACTAGTTTAAGGGAAGATGCCGTTGGGACTCCTTCAGCTGCTCATCCCCTCATCAGAACAAAGCGTTTCTCTGGGCCAGAGCTCTATCAGCCTGAGCCAACCACGTGCAGCACAGCTCTCTCCTCTTTGTGATCTTCAGGTCAGGGAGAAACCATCCTACACCGTGGCTCGAAAGCTAAATGCTTAAGGGCCGTCCTAAGACTTCTGCATTCAAGCACCCTGAAGATGGCCTTTCGTGCTTGGCTCTCTCCTCCACGGGCTCGGAATCATCCGGGAGGTCCTGGGTTCCTGAGGGCGCTGGGAGAGGACGCAAAAGGCCACCTCATCCCTTTAGTAGCAATGCCATGATGACGCCCCGGCTGTAAAGAGTCAGAAACTGCTGCAGGAGAGCCTGATTGCCAGACTTTGCTGGGGAAGCATTCCACCGTGCACTGAGGAGCCCCTCCCTGAGAGAACTCTCGGTTGCTTTTGCCTTGCATGCTCTTTGCTCCTGTGTGGTGTGGAAAACAGCAAACATAGCAGCGGAAGGCGGTGCTCTCTGTACGCCCTCTATCTCAAAGTGGTAAGTGGTCTTGGGAATAGGCATTCGCACTAGCCACGTGGGAAGTTGCAGAACAAGAAGCTTTGAAATAACAGCAGTTGGACGCAGGTCAGCTTTGGATTCAGCTTACGTGGGTGAAAGAATGCAGGGCAGAGCGTCCCATTCAAGGAATCACTGTCGTCGTTGCAGTGGATGCCGAAACTGAGCTTGCGATGTGCTTGCCGTGTCTGTCCTGTGCGCCTGCACTCTAGGCACCTGAGTGAAGACTGCTGTGTAGAGTTCTCCTCGGCCGAGCGCAGATGCTGGTCTGTGGGGCCATTAACGTGAGGCCTTTCTGAGGAAGCCTGGCTGTCAGGGAGATGCCCGCATACAACGAATTGAGTCTGCAACGTGCTTGCCGTGTCTGTCCTGTGTGCCTGCACGCTAGGCGTCTGAGTGAAGTCTCCTGTTTAGAGCTCTCCCTTGCTGAGCGGCGGCGGGTGCTCGCCTGTGTGGCCATTAACGTGAGGCCTTGCTGTGGACGCCTGGCTGTCGGGGGGAAAAAAGCCCGCATACAACGAATTTAGCTTGGACGTTTAGAAAGTCGCTTTCTTCCTGCTACTTCCCGGCTGCTGCAGAGAGGCCCAGGGTCGTCTCTGGGGCGGTACGTATGTCGGCCTCCCGTGCCACAGTCTGAGCATGGAAAGCGAAGTGCCCATTCGCTTCAGTCCCCGAGCATCATGGCAGCAAGAGGTGTGTGCAAGCCTCTCCAAAGCCTGGTGGCACAAGTGCCCTAAGCCCTCAGAGCTGCTGTCCTGCAGAGAGGGCTCTGAGGCTGTCTCAGTCCAAGTGACTTTTTTGCTTCCCAGACATGCATGTCCAGACTGACAGCTAAACACTGCTGTGGCGAGGTGAGCTTCTTACATATACTTGTCCTCCCAGACACAAGAACACTGTGAAGAGGTCTGCTGCCCAGCCTCAGGGGAAGAGGCAGAGAACGTTGCTTTCCGCACAGCACTGGAAGCAGGACGGATGGGCGTTCTGCTCAACAGGCGAAAAGCAGGGAGGAACAGCAGCGTCGGTCAAGTGAGCTCCCCCTTGTGGCTGGTGGAGCTTAATTCAAACCTGCGATGGAAATTGTGCTGGGGATGACTGAGCTCTAACTTCACGATCTGACACTTTCCGTCACTTTCTCCTCACTCACACACGGTGGTGGGATGGCCAAAAAAACGTAGGTGTGCAGGGTGTCCTCTCTGACACCCAGCTGAAGTCCAAGAGATACGTGTGCTGGGAATAGGACTTGCAACTAGTTTAAGGGAAGATGCCGTTGGGACTCCTTCAGCTGCTCATCCCCTCATCAGAACAAAGCGTTTCTCTGGGCCAGAGCTCTATCAGCCTGAGCCAACCACGTGCAGCACAGCTCTCTCCTCTTTGTGATCTTCAGGTCAGGGAGAAACCATCCTACGCCGTGACTCGAAAGCTAAATGCTTAAGGGCCGTCCTAAGACTTCTGCATTCAAGCACCCTGAAGATGGCCTTTCGTGCTTGGCTCTCTCCTCCACGGGCTCGGAATCATCCGGGAGGTCCTGGGTTCCTGAGGGCGCTGGGAGAGGACGCAAAAGGCCACCTCATCCCTTTAGTAGCAATGCCATGATGACGCCCCGGCTGTAAAGAGTCAGAAACTGCTGCAGGAGAGCCTGATTGCCAGACTTTGCTGGGGAAGCATTCCACCGTGCACTGAGGAGCCCCTCCCTGAGAGAACTCTCGGTTGCTTTTGCCTTGCATGCTCTTTGCTCCTGTGTGGTGTGGAAAACAGCAAACATAGCAGCGGAAGGCGGTGCTCTCTGTACGCCCTCTATCTCAAAGTGGTAAGTGGTCTTGGGAATAGGCATTCGCACTAGCCACGTGGGAAGTTGCAGAACAAGAAGCTTTGAAATAACAGCAGTTGGACGCAGGTCAGCTTTGGATTCAGCTTACGTGGGTGAAAGAATGCAGGGCAGAGCGTCCCATTCAAGGAATCACTGTCGTCGTTGCAGTGGATGCCGAAACTGAGCTTGCGATGTGCTTGCCGTGTCTGTCCTGTGCGCCTGCACTCTAGGCACCTGAGTGAAGACTGCTGTGTAGAGTTCTCCTCGGCCGAGCGCAGATGCTGGTCTGTGGGGCCATTAACGTGAGGCCTTTCTGAGGAAGCCTGGCTGTCAGGGAGATGCCCGCATACAACGAATTGAGTCTGCAACGTGCTTGCCGTGTCTGTCCTGTGTGCCTGCACGCTAGGCGTCTGAGTGAAGTCTCCTGTTTAGAGCTCTCCCTTGCTGAGCGGCGGCGGGTGCTCGCCTGTGTGGCCATTAACGTGAGGCCTTGCTGTGGACGCCTGGCTGTCGGGGGGAAAAAAGCCCGCATACAACGAATTTAGCTTGGACGTTTAGAAAGTCGCTTTCTTCCTGCTACTTCCCGGCTGCTGCAGAGAGGCCCAGGGTCGTCTCTGGGGCGGTACGTATGTCGGCCTCCCGTGCCACAGTCTGAGCATGGAAAGCGAAGTGCCCATTCGCTTCAGTCCCCGAGCATCATGGCAGCAAGAGGTGTGTGCAAGCCTCTCCAAAGCCTGGTGGCACAAGTGCCCTAAGCCCTCAGAGCTGCTGTCCTGCAGAGAGGGCTCTGAGGCTGTCTCAGTCCAAGTGACTTTTTTGCTTCCCAGACATGCATGTCCAGACTGACAGCTAAACACTGCTGTGGCGAGGTGAGCTTCTTACATATACTTGTCCTCCCAGACACAAGAACACTGTGAAGAGGTCTGCTGCCCAGCCTCAGGGGAAGAGGCAGAGAACGTTGCTTTCCGCACAGCACTGGAAGCAGGACGGATGGGCGTTCTGCTCAACAGGCGAAAAGCAGGGAGGAACAGCAGCGTCGGTCAAGTGAGCTCCCCCTTGTGGCTGGTGGAGCTTAATTCAAACCTGCGATGGAAATTGTGCTGGGGATGACTGAGCTCTAACTTCACGATCTGACACTTTCCGTCACTTTCTCCTCACTCACACACGGTGGTGGGATGGCCAAAAAAACGTAGGTGTGCAGGGTGTCCTCTCTGACACCCAGCTGAAGTCCAAGAGATACGTGTGCTGGGAATAGGACTTGCAACTAGTTTAAGGGAAGATGCCGTTGGGACTCCTTCAGCTGCTCATCCCCTCATCAGAACAAAGCGTTTCTCTGGGCCAGAGCTCTATCAGCCTGAGCCAACCACGTGCAGCACAGCTCTCTCCTCTTTGTGATCTTCAGGTCAGGGAGAAACCATCCTACGCCGTGACTCGAAAGCTAAATGCTTAAGGGCCGTCCTAAGACTTCTGCATTCAAGCACCCTGAAGATGGCCTTTCGTGCTTGGCTCTCTCCTCCACGGGCTCGGAATCATCCGGGAGGTCCTGGGTTCCTGAGGGCGCTGGGAGAGGACGCAAAAGGCCACCTCATCCCTTTAGTAGCAATGCCATGATGACGCCCCGGCTGTAAAGAGTCAGAAACTGCTGCAGGAGAGCCTGATTGCCAGACTTTGCTGGGGAAGCATTCCACCGTGCACTGAGGAGCCCCTCCCTGAGAGAACTCTCGGTTGCTTTTGCCTTGCATGCTCTTTGCTCCTGTGTGGTGTGGAAAACAGCAAACATAGCAGCGGAAGGCGGTGCTCTCTGTACGCCCTCTATCTCAAAGTGGTAAGTGGTCTTGGGAATAGGCATTCGCACTAGCCACGTGGGAAGTTGCAGAACAAGAAGCTTTGAAATAACAGCAGTTGGACGCAGGTCAGCTTTGGATTCAGCTTACGTGGGTGAAAGAATGCAGGGCAGAGCGTCCCATTCAAGGAATCACTGTCGTCGTTGCAGTGGATGCCGAAACTGAGCTTGCGATGTGCTTGCCGTGTCTGTCCTGTGCGCCTGCACTCTAGGCACCTGAGTGAAGACTGCTGTGTAGAGTTCTCCTCGGCCGAGCGCAGATGCTGGTCTGTGGGGCCATTAACGTGAGGCCTTTCTGAGGAAGCCTGGCTGTCAGGGAGATGCCCGCATACAACGAATTGAGCCTGCAACGTGCTTGCCGTGTCAGTCCTGTGTGCCTGCACGCTAGGCGTCTGAGTGAAGTCTCCTGTTTAGAGCTCTCCCTTGCTGAGCGGCGGCGGGTGCTCGCCTGTGTGGCCATTAACGTGAGGCCTTGCTGTGGACGCCTGGCTGTCGGGGGGAAAAAAGCCCGCATACAACGAATTTAGCTTGGACGTTTAGAAAGTCGCTTTCTTCCTGCTACTTCCCGGCTGCTGCAGAGAGGCCCAGGGTCGTCTCTGGGGCGGTACGTATGTCGGCCTCCCGTGCCACAGCCTGAGCATGGAAAGCGAAGTGCCCATTCGCTTCAGTCCCCGAGCATCACGGCAGCAAGAGGTGTGTGCAAGCCTCTCCAAAGCCTGGTGGCACAAGTGCCCTAAGCCCTCAGAGCTGCTGTCCTGCAGAGAGGGCTCTGAGGCTGTCTCAGTCCAAGTGACTTTTTTGCTTCCCAGACATGCATGTCCAGACTGACAGCTAAACACTGCTGTGGCGAGGTGAGCTTCTTACATATACTTGTCCTCCCAGACACAAGAACACTGTGAAGAGGTCTGCTGCCCAGCCTCAGGGGAAGAGGCAGAGAACGTTGCTTTCCGCACAGCACTGGAAGCAGGACGGATGGGCGTTCTGCTCAACAGGCGAAAAGCAGGGAGGAACAGCAGCGTCGGTCAAGTGAGCTCCCCCTTGTGGCTGGTGGAGCTTAATTCAAACCTGCGATGGAAATTGTGCTGGGGATGACTGAGCTCTAACTTCACGATCTGACACTTTCCGTCACTTTCTCCTCACTCACACACGGTGGTGGGATGGCCAAAAAAACGTAGGTGTGCAGGGTGTCCTCTCTGACACCCAGCTGAAGTCCAAGAGATACGTGTGCTGGGAATAGGACTTGCAACTAGTTTAAGGGAAGATGCCGTTGGGACTCCTTCAGCTGCTCATCCCCTCATCAGAACAAAGCGTTTCTCTGGGCCAGAGCTCTATCAGCCTGAGCCAACCACGTGCAGCACAGCTCTCTCCTCTTTGTGATCTTCAGGTCAGGGAGAAACCATCCTACGCCGTGACTCGAAAGCTAAATGCTTAAGGGCCGTCCTAAGACTTCTGCATTCAAGCACCCTGAAGATGGCCTTTCGTGCTTGGCTCTCTCCTCCACGGGCTCGGAATCATCCGGGAGGTCCTGGGATCCTGAGGGCGCTGGGAGAGGACGCAAAAGGCCACCTCATCCCTTTAGTAGCAATGCCATGATGACGCCCCGGCTGTAAAGAGTCAGAAACTGCTGCAGGAGAGCCTGATTGCCAGACTTTGCTGGGGAAGCATTCCACCGTGCACTGAGGAGCCCCTCCCTGAGAGAACTCTCGGTTGCTTTTGCCTTGCATGCTCTTTGCTCCTGTGTGGTGTGGAAAACAGCAAACATAGCAGCGGAAGGCAGTGCAATCTGTACGCCCTCTATCTCAAAGTGGTAAGTGGGCTTGGGAATAGGCATTCGCACGAGCCACGTGGGAAGTTGCAGAACAAGAAGCTTTGAAATAACAGCAGTTGGACGCAGGTCAGCTTTGGATTCAGCTTACGTGGGTGAAAGAATGCAGGGCAGAGCGTCCCATTCAAGGAATCACTGTCGTCGTTGCAGTGGATGCCGAAACTGAGCTTGCGATGTGCTTGCCGTGTCTGTCCTGTGCGCCTGCACTCTAGGCACCTGAGTGAAGACTGCTGTGTAGAGTTCTCCTCGGCCGAGCGCAGATGCTGGTCTGTGGGGCCATTAACGTGAGGCCTTTCTGAGGAAGCCTGGCTGTCAGGGAGATGCCCGCATACAACGAATTGAGCCTGCAACGTGCTTGCCGTGTCTGTCCTGTGTGCCTGCACGCTAGGCGTCTGAGTGAAGTCTCCTGTTTAGAGCTCTCCCTTGCTGAGCGGCGGCGGGTGCTCGCCTGTGTGGCCATTAACGTGAGGCCTTGCTGTGGACGCCTGGCTGTCGGGGGGAAAAAAGCCCGCATACAACGAATTTAGCTTGGACGTTTAGAAAGTCGCTTTCTTCCTGCTACTTCCCGGCTGCTGCAGAGAGGCCCAGGGTCGTCTCTGGGGCGGTACGTATGTCGGCCTCCCGTGCCACAGCCTGAGCATGGAAAGCGAAGTGCCCATTCGCTTCAGTCCCCGAG
This sequence comes from Manis pentadactyla, assembly GCF_030020395.1. Taxonomy (NCBI): domain Eukaryota; kingdom Metazoa; phylum Chordata; class Mammalia; order Pholidota; family Manidae; genus Manis; species Manis pentadactyla. The sequence goes on from NC_080037.1 coordinate 29,244,997, forward strand.
CATCACGGCAGCAAGAGGTGTGTGCAAGCCTCTCCAAAGCCTGGTGGCACAAGTGCCCTAAGCCCTCAGAGCTGCTGTCCTGCAGAGAGGGCTCTGAGGCTGTCTCAGTCCAAGTGACTTTTTTGCTTCCCAGACATGCATGTCCAGACTGACAGCTAAACACTGCTGTGGCGAGGTGAGCTTCTTACATATACTTGTCCTCCCAGACACAAGAACACTGTGAAGAGGTCTGCTGCCCAGCCTCAGGGGAAGAGGCAGAGAACGTTGCTTTCCGCACAGCACTGGAAGCAGGACGGATGGGCGTTCTGCTCAACAGGCGAAAAGCAGGGAGGAACAGCAGCGTCGGTCAAGTGAGCTCCCCCTTGTGGCTGGTGGAGCTTAATTCAAACCTGCGATGGAAATTGTGCTGGGGATGACTGAGCTCTAACTTCACGATCTGACACTTTCCGTCACTTTCTCCTCACTCACACACGGTGGTGGGATGGCCAAAAAAACGTGGGTGTGCAGGGTGTCCTCTCTGACACCCAGCTGAAGTCCAAGAGATACGTGTGCTGGGAATAGGACTTGCAACTAGTTTAAGGGAAGATGCCGTTGGGACTCCTTCAGCTGCTCATCCCCTCATCAGAACAAAGCGTTTCTCTGGGCCAGAGCTCTATCAGCCTGAGCCAACCACGTGCAGCACAGCTCTCTCCTCTTTGTGATCTTCAGGTCAGGGAGAAACCATCCTACGCCGTGACTCGAAAGCTAAATGCTTAAGGGCCGTCCTAAGACTTCTGCATTCAAGCACCCTGAAGATGGCCTTTCGTGCTTGGCTCTCTCCTCCACGGGCTCGGAATCATCCGGGAGGTCCTGGGATCCTGAGGGCGCTGGGAGAGGACGCAAAAGGCCACCTCATCCCTTTAGTAGCAATGCCATGATGACGCCCCGGCTGTAAAGAGTCAGAAACTGCTGCAGGAGAGCCTGATTGCCAGACTTTGCTGGGGAAGCATTCCACCGTGCACTGAGGAGCCCCTCCCTGAGAGAACTCTCGGTTGCTTTTGCCTTGCATGCTCTTTGCTCCTGTGTGGTGTGGAAAACAGCAAACATAGCAGCGGAAGGCAGTGCAATCTGTACGCCCTCTATCTCAAAGTGGTAAGTGGGCTTGGGAATAGGCATTCGCACGAGCCACGTGGGAAGTTGCAGAACAAGAAGCTTTGAAATAACAGCAGTTGGACGCAGGTCAGCTTTGGATTCAGCTTACGTGGGTGAAAGAATGCAGGGCAGAGCGTCCCATTCAAGGAATCACTGTCGTCGTTGCAGTGGATGCCGAAACTGAGCTTGCGATGTGCTTGCCGTGTCTGTCCTGTGCGCCTGCACTCTAGGCACCTGAGTGAAGACTGCTGTGTAGAGTTCTCCTCGGCCGAGCGCAGATGCTGGTCTGTGGGGCCATTAACGTGAGGCCTTTCTGAGGAAGCCTGGCTGTCAGGGAGATGCCCGCATACAACGAATTGAGCCTGCAACGTGCTTGCCGTGTCTGTCCTGTGTGCCTGCACGCTAGGCGTCTGAGTGAAGTCTCCTGTTTAGAGCTCTCCCTTGCTGAGCGGCGGCGGGTGCTCGCCTGTGTGGCCATTAACGTGAGGCCTTGCTGTGGACGCCTGGCTGTCGGGGGGAAAAAAGCCCGCATACAACGAATTTAGCTTGGACGTTTAGAAAGTCGCTTTCTTCCTGCTACTTCCCGGCTGCTGCAGAGAGGCCCAGGGTCGTCTCTGGGGCGGTACGTATGTCGGCCTCCCGTGCCACAGCCTGAGCATGGAAAGCGAAGTGCCCATTCGCTTCAGTCCCCGAGCATCACGGCAGCAAGAGGTGTGTGCAAGCCTCTCCAAAGCCTGGTGGCACAAGTGCCCTAAGCCCTCAGAGCTGCTGTCCTGCAGAGAGGGCTCTGAGGCTGTCTCAGTCCAAGTGACTTTTTTGCTTCCCAGACATGCATGTCCAGACTGACAGCTAAACACTGCTGTGGCGAGGTGAGCTTCTTACATATACTTGTCCTCCCAGACACAAGAACACTGTGAAGAGGTCTGCTGCCCAGCCTCAGGGGAAGAGGCAGAGAACGTTGCTTTCCGCACAGCACTGGAAGCAGGACGGATGGGCGTTCTGCTCAACAGGCGAAAAGCAGGGAGGAACAGCAGCGTCGGTCAAGTGAGCTCCCCCTTGTGGCTGGTGGAGCTTAATTCAAACCTGCGATGGAAATTGTGCTGGGGATGACTGAGCTCTAACTTCACGATCTGACACTTTCCGTCACTTTCTCCTCACTCACACACGGTGGTGGGATGGCCAAAAAAACGTAGGTGTGCAGGGTGTCCTCTCTGACACCCAGCTGAAGTCCAAGAGATACGTGTGCTGGGAATAGGACTTGCAACTAGTTTAAGGGAAGATGCCGTTGGGACTCCTTCAGCTGCTCATCCCCTCATCAGAACAAAGCGTTTCTCTGGGCCAGAGCTCTATCAGCCTGAGCCAACCACGTGCAGCACAGCTCTCTCCTCTTTGTGATCTTCAGGTCAGGGAGAAACCATCCTACGCCGTGACTCGAAAGCTAAATGCTTAAGGGCCGTCCTAAGACTTCTGCATTCAAGCACCCTGAAGATGGCCTTTCGTGCTTGGCTCTCTCCTCCACGGGCTCGGAATCATCCGGGAGGTCCTGGGATCCTGAGGGCGCTGGGAGAGGACGCAAAAGGCCACCTCATCCCTTTAGTAGCAATGCCATGATGACGCCCCGGCTGTAAAGAGTCAGAAACTGCTGCAGGAGAGCCTGATTGCCAGACTTTGCTGGGGAAGCATTCCACCGTGCACTGAGGAGCCCCTCCCTGAGAGAACTCTCGGTTGCTTTTGCCTTGCATGCTCTTTGCTCCTGTGTGGTGTGGAAAACAGCAAACATAGCAGCGGAAGGCAGTGCAATCTGTACGCCCTCTATCTCAAAGTGGTAAGTGGGCTTGGGAATAGGCATTCGCACGAGCCACGTGGGAAGTTGCAGAACAAGAAGCTTTGAAATAACAGCAGTTGGACGCAGGTCAGCTTTGGATTCAGCTTACGTGGGTGAAAGAATGCAGGGCAGAGCGTCCCATTCAAGGAATCACTGTCGTCGTTGCAGTGGATGCCGAAACTGAGCTTGCGATGTGCTTGCCGTGTCTGTCCTGTGCGCCTGCACTCTAGGCACCTGAGTGAAGACTGCTGTGTAGAGTTCTCCTCGGCCGAGCGCAGATGCTGGTCTGTGGGGCCATTAACGTGAGGCCTTTCTGAGGAAGCCTGGCTGTCAGGGAGATGCCCGCATACAACGAATTGAGCCTGCAACGTGCTTGCCGTGTCTGTCCTGTGTGCCTGCACGCTAGGCGTCTGAGTGAAGTCTCCTGTTTAGAGCTCTCCCTTGCTGAGCGGCGGCGGGTGCTCGCCTGTGTGGCCATTAACGTGAGGCCTTGCTGTGGACGCCTGGCTGTCGGGGGGAAAAAAGCCCGCATACAACGAATTTAGCTTGGACGTTTAGAAAGTCGCTTTCTTCCTGCTACTTCCCGGCTGCTGCAGAGAGGCCCAGGGTCGTCTCTGGGGCGGTACGTATGTCGGCCTCCCGTGCCACAGCCTGAGCATGGAAAGCGAAGTGCCCATTCGCTTCAGTCCCCGAGCATCACGGCAGCAAGAGGTGTGTGCAAGCCTCTCCAAAGCCTGGTGGCACAAGTGCCCTAAGCCCTCAGAGCTGCTGTCCTGCAGAGAGGGCTCTGAGGCTGTCTCAGTCCAAGTGACTTTTTTGCTTCCCAGACATGCATGTCCAGACTGACAGCTAAACACTGCTGTGGCGAGGTGAGCTTCTTACATATACTTGTCCTCCCAGACACAAGAACACTGTGAAGAGGTCTGCTGCCCAGCCTCAGGGGAAGAGGCAGAGAACGTTGCTTTCCGCACAGCACTGGAAGCAGGACGGATGGGCGTTCTGCTCAACAGGCGAAAAGCAGGGAGGAACAGCAGCGTCGGTCAAGTGAGCTCCCCCTTGTGGCTGGTGGAGCTTAATTCAAACCTGCGATGGAAATTGTGCTGGGGATGACTGAGCTCTAACTTCACGATCTGACACTTTCCGTCACTTTCTCCTCACTCACACACGGTGGTGGGATGGCCAAAAAAACGTAGGTGTGCAGGGTGTCCTCTCTGACACCAAGCTGAAGTCCAAGAGATACGTGTGCTGGGAATAGGACTTGCAACTAGTTTAAGGGAAGATGCCGTTGGGACTCCTTCAGCTGCTCATCCCCTCATCAGAACAAAGCGTTTCTCTGGGCCAGAGCTCTATCAGCCTGAGCCAACCACGTGCAGCACAGCTCTCTCCTCTTTGTGATCTTCAGGTCAGGGAGAAACCATCCTACGCCGTGACTCGAAAGCTAAATGCTTAAGGGCCGTCCTAAGACTTCTGCATTCAAGCACCCTGAAGATGGCCTTTCGTGCTTGGCTCTCTCCTCCACGGGCTCGGAATCATCCGGGAGGTCCTGGGATCCTGAGGGCGCTGGGAGAGGACGCAAAAGGCCACCTCATCCCTTTAGTAGCAATGCCATGATGACGCCCCGGCTGTAAAGAGTCAGAAACTGCTGCAGGAGAGCCTGATTGCCAGACTTTGCTGGGGAAGCATTCCACCGTGCACTGAGGAGCCCCTCCCTGAGAGAACTCTCGGTTGCTTTTGCCTTGCATGCTCTTTGCTCCTGTGTGGTGTGGAAAACAGCAAACATAGCAGCGGAAGGCAGTGCAATCTGTACGCCCTCTATCTCAAAGTGGTAAGTGGGCTTGGGAATAGGCATTCGCACGAGCCACGTGGGAAGTTGCAGAACAAGAAGCTTTGAAATAACAGCAGTTGGACGCAGGTCAGCTTTGGATTCAGCTTACGTGGGTGAAAGAATGCAGGGCAGAGCGTCCCATTCAAGGAATCACTGTCGTCGTTGCAGTGGATGCCGAAACTGAGCTTGCGATGTGCTTGCCGTGTCTGTCCTGTGCGCCTGCACTCTAGGCACCTGAGTGAAGACTGCTGTGTAGAGTTCTCCTCGGCCGAGCGCAGATGCTGGTCTGTGGGGCCATTAACGTGAGGCCTTTCTGAGGAAGCCTGGCTGTCAGGGAGATGCCCGCATACAACGAATTGAGCCTGCAACGTGCTTGCCGTGTCTGTCCTGTGTGCCTGCACGCTAGGCGTCTGAGTGAAGTCTCCTGTTTAGAGCTCTCCCTTGCTGAGCGGCGGCGGGTGCTCGCCTGTGTGGCCATTAACGTGAGGCCTTGCTGTGGACGCCTGGCTGTCGGGGGGAAAAAAGCCCGCATACAACGAATTTAGCTTGGACGTTTAGAAAGTCGCTTTCTTCCTGCTACTTCCCGGCTGCTGCAGAGAGGCCCAGGGTCGTCTCTGGGGCGGTACGTATGTCGGCCTCCCGTGCCACAGCCTGAGCATGGAAAGCGAAGTGCCCATTCGCTTCAGTCCCCGAGCATCACGGCAGCAAGAGGTGTGTGCAAGCCTCTCCAAAGCCTGGTGGCACAAGTGCCCTAAGCCCTCAGAGCTGCTGTCCTGCAGAGAGGGCTCTGAGGCTGTCTCAGTCCAAGTGACTTTTTTGCTTCCCAGACATGCATGTCCAGACTGACAGCTAAACACTGCTGTGGCGAGGTGAGCTTCTTACATATACTTGTCCTCCCAGACACAAGAACACTGTGAAGAGGTCTGCTGCCCAGCCTCAGGGGAAGAGGCAGAGAACGTTGCTTTCCGCACAGCACTGGAAGCAGGACGGATGGGCGTTCTGCTCAACAGGCGAAAAGCAGGGAGGAACAGCAGCGTCGGTCAAGTGAGCTCCCCCTTGTGGCTGGTGGAGCTTAATTCAAACCTGCGATGGAAATTGTGCTGGGGATGACTGAGCTCTAACTTCACGATCTGACACTTTCCGTCACTTTCTCCTCACTCACACACGGTGGTGGGATGGCCAAAAAAACGTAGGTGTGCAGGGTGTCCTCTCTGACACCCAGCTGAAGTCCAAGAGATACGTGTGCTGGGAATAGGACTTGCAACTAGTTTAAGGGAAGATGCCGTTGGGACTCCTTCAGCTGCTCATCCCCTCATCAGAACAAAGCGTTTCTCTGGGCCAGAGCTCTATCAGCCTGAGCCAACCACGTGCAGCACAGCTCTCTCCTCTTTGTGATCTTCAGGTCAGGGAGAAACCATCCTACGCCGTGACTCGAAAGCTAAATGCTTAAGGGCCGTCCTAAGACTTCTGCATTCAAGCACCCTGAAGATGGCCTTTCGTGCTTGGCTCTCTCCTCCACGGGCTCGGAATCATCCGGGAGGTCCTGGGTTCCTGAGGGCGCTGGGAGAGGACGCAAAAGGCCACCTCATCCCTTTAGTAGCAATGCCATGATGACGCCCCGGCTGTAAAGAGTCAGAAACTGCTGCAGGAGAGCCTGATTGCCAGACTTTGCTGGGGAAGCATTGCACCGTGCACTGAGGAGCCCCTCCCTGAGAGAACTCTCGGTTGCTTTTGCCTTGCATGCTCTTTGCTCCTGTGTGGTGTGGAAAACAGCAAACATAGCAGCGGAAGGCGGTGCTCTCTGTACGCCCTCTATCTCAAAGTGGTAAGTGGTCTTGGGAATAGGCATTCGCACTAGCCACGTGGGAAGTTGCAGAACAAGAAGCTTTGAAATAACAGCAGTTGGACGCAGGTCAGCTTTGGATTCAGCTTACGTGGGTGAAAGAATGCAGGGCAGAGCGTCCCATTCAAGGAATCACTGTCGTCGTTGCAGTGGATGCCGAAACTGAGCTTGCGATGTGCTTGCCGTGTCTGACCTGTGCGCCTGCACTCTAGGCACCTGACTGAAGACTGCTGTGTAGAGTTCTCCTCGGCCGAGCGCAGATGCTGGTCTGTGGGGCCATTAACGTGAGGCCTTTCTGAGGAAGCCTGGCTGTCAGGGAGATGCCCGCATACAACGAATTGAGCCTGCAACGTGCTTGCCGTGTCAGTCCTGTGTGCCTGCACGCTAGGCGTCTGAGTGAAGTCTCCTGTTTAGAGCTCTCCCTTGCTGAGCGGCGGCGGGTGCTCGCCTGTGTGGCCATTAACGTGAGGCCTTGCTGTGGACGCCTGGCTGTCGGGGGGAAAAAAGCCCGCATACAACGAATTTAGCTTGGACGTTTAGAAAGTCGCTTTCTTCCTGCTACTTCCCGGCTGCTGCAGAGAGGCCCAGGGTCGTCTCTGGGGCGGTACGTATGTCGGCCTCCCGTGCCACAGCCTGAGCATGGAAAGCGAAGTGCCCATTCGCTTCAGTCCCCGAGCATCACGGCAGCAAGAGGTGTGTGCAAGCCTCTCCAAAGCCTGGTGGCACAAGTGCCCTAAGCCCTCAGAGCTGCTGTCCTGCAGAGAGGGCTCTGAGGCTGTCTCAGTCCAAGTGACTTTTTTGCTTCCCAGACATGCATGTCCAGACTGACAGCTAAACACTGCTGTGGCGAGGTGAGCTTCTTACATATACTTGTCCTCCCAGACACAAGAACACTGTGAAGAGGTCTGCTGCCCAGCCTCAGGGGAAGAGGCAGAGAACGTTGCTTTCCGCACAGCACTGGAAGCAGGACGGATGGGCGTTCTGCTCAACAGGCGAAAAGCAGGGAGGAACAGCAGCGTCGGTCAAGTGAGCTCCCCCTTGTGGCTGGTGGAGCTTAATTCAAACCTGCGATGGAAATTGTGCTGGGGATGACTGAGCTCTAACTTCACGATCTGACACTTTCCGTCACTTTCTCCTCACTCACACACGGTGGTGGGATGGCCAAAAAAACGTAGGTGTGCAGGGTGTCCTCTCTGACACCCAGCTGAAGTCCAAGAGATACGTGTGCTGGGAATAGGACTTGCAACTAGTTTAAGGGAAGATGCCGTTGGGACTCCTTCAGCTGCTCATCCCCTCATCAGAACAAAGCGTTTCTCTGGGCCAGAGCTCTATCAGCCTGAGCCAACCACGTGCAGCACAGCTCTCTCCTCTTTGTGATCTTCAGGTCAGGGAGAAACCATCCTACGCCGTGACTCGAAAGCTAAATGCTTAAGGGCCGTCCTAAGACTTCTGCATTCAAGCACCCTGAAGATGGCCTTTCGTGCTTGGCTCTCTCCTCCACGGGCTCGGAATCATCCGGGAGGTCCTGGGTTCCTGAGGGCGCTGGGAGAGGACGCAAAAGGCCACCTCATCCCTTTAGTAGCAATGCCATGATGACGCCCCGGCTGTAAAGAGTCAGAAACTGCTGCAGGAGAGCCTGATTGCCAGACTTTGCTGGGGAAGCATTCCACCGTGCACTGAGGAGCCCCTCCCTGAGAGAACTCTCGGTTGCTTTTGCCTTGCATGCTCTTTGCTCCTGTGTGGTGTGGAAAACAGCAAACATAGCAGCGGAAGGCGGTGCTCTCTGTACGCCCTCTATCTCAAAGTGGTAAGTGGTCTTGGGAATAGGCATTCGCACTAGCCACGTGGGAAGTTGCAGAACAAGAAGCTTTGAAATAACAGCAGTTGGACGCAGGTCAGCTTTGGATTCAGCTTACGTGGGTGAAAGAATGCAGGGCAGAGCGTCCCATTCAAGGAATCACTGTCGTCGTTGCAGTGGATGCCGAAACTGAGCTTGCGATGTGCTTGCCGTGTCTGTCCTGTGCGCCTGCACTCTAGGCACCTGAGTGAAGACTGCTGTGTAGAGTTCTCCTCGGCCGAGCGCAGATGCTGGTCTGTGGGGCCATTAACGTGAGGCCTTTCTGAGGAAGCCTGGCTGTCAGGGAGATGCCCGCATACAACGAATTGAGCCTGCAACGTGCTTGCCGTGTCAGTCCTGTGTGCCTGCACGCTAGGCGTCTGAGTGAAGTCTCCTGTTTAGAGCTCTCCCTTGCTGAGCGGCGGCGGGTGCTCGCCTGTGTGGCCATTAACGTGAGGCCTTGCTGTGGACGCCTGGCTGTCGGGGGGAAAAAAGCCCGCATACAACGAATTTAGCTTGGACGTTTAGAAAGTCGCTTTCTTCCTGCTACTTCCCGGCTGCTGCAGAGAGGCCCAGGGTCGTCTCTGGGGCGGTACGTATGTCGGCCTCCCGTGCCACAGCCTGAGCATGGAAAGCGAAGTGCCCATTCGCTTCAGTCCCCGAGCATCACGGCAGCAAGAGGTGTGTGCAAGCCTCTCCAAAGCCTGGTGGCACAAGTGCCCTAAGCCCTCAGAGCTGCTGTCCTGCAGAGAGGGCTCTGAGGCTGTCTCAGTCCAAGTGACTTTTTTGCTTCCCAGACATGCATGTCCAGACTGACAGCTAAACACTGCTGTGGCGAGGTGAGCTTCTTACATATACTTGTCCTCCCAGACACAAGAACACTGTGAAGAGGTCTGCTGCCCAGCCTCAGGGGAAGAGGCAGAGAACGTTGCTTTCCGCACAGCACTGGAAGCAGGACGGATGGGCGTTCTGCTCAACAGGCGAAAAGCAGGGAGGAACAGCAGCGTCGGTCAAGTGAGCTCCCCCTTGTGGCTAGTGGAGCTTAATTCAAACCTGCGATGGAAATTGTGCTGGGGATGACTGAGCTCTAACTTCACGATCTGACACTTTCCGTCACTTTCTCCTCACTCACACACGGTGGTGGGATGGCCAAAAAAACGTAGGTGTGCAGGGTGTCCTCTCTGACACCCAGCTGAAGTCCAAGAGATACGTGTGCTGGGAATAGGACTTGCAACTAGTTTAAGGGAAGATGCCGTTGGGACTCCTTCAGCTGCTCATCCCCTCATCAGAACAAAGCGTTTCTCTGGGCCAGAGCTCTATCAGCCTGAGCCAACCACGTGCAGCACAGCTCTCTCCTCTTTGTGATCTTCAGGTCAGGGAGAAACCATCCTACACCGTGGCTCGAAAGCTAAATGCTTAAGGGCCGTCCTAAGACTTCTGCATTCAAGCACCCTGAAGATGGCCTTTCGTGCTTGGCTCTCTCCTCCACGGGCTCGGAATCATCCGGGAGGTCCTGGGTTCCTGAGGGCGCTGGGAGAGGACGCAAAAGGCCACCTCATCCCTTTAGTAGCAATGCCATGATGACGCCCCGGCTGTAAAGAGTCAGAAACTGCTGCAGGAGAGCCTGATTGCCAGACTTTGCTGGGGAAGCATTCCACCGTGCACTGAGGAGCCCCTCCCTGAGAGAACTCTCGGTTGCTTTTGCCTTGCATGCTCTTTGCTCCTGTGTGGTGTGGAAAACAGCAAACATAGCAGCGGAAGGCGGTGCTCTCTGTACGCCCTCTATCTCAAAGTGGTAAGTGGTCTTGGGAATAGGCATTCGCACTAGCCACGTGGGAAGTTGCAGAACAAGAAGCTTTGAAATAACAGCAGTTGGACGCAGGTCAGCTTTGGATTCAGCTTACGTGGGTGAAAGAATGCAGGGCAGAGCGTCCCATTCAAGGAATCACTGTCGTCGTTGCAGTGGATGCCGAAACTGAGCTTGCGATGTGCTTGCCGTGTCTGTCCTGTGCGCCTGCACTCTAGGCACCTGAGTGAAGACTGCTGTGTAGAGTTCTCCTCGGCCGAGCGCAGATGCTGGTCTGTGGGGCCATTAACGTGAGGCCTTTCTGAGGAAGCCTGGCTGTCAGGGAGATGCCCGCATACAACGAATTGAGTCTGCAACGTGCTTGCCGTGTCTGTCCTGTGTGCCTGCACGCTAGGCGTCTGAGTGAAGTCTCCTGTTTAGAGCTCTCCCTTGCTGAGCGGCGGCGGGTGCTCGCCTGTGTGGCCATTAACGTGAGGCCTTGCTGTGGACGCCTGGCTGTCGGGGGGAAAAAAGCCCGCATACAACGAATTTAGCTTGGACGTTTAGAAAGTCGCTTTCTTCCTGCTACTTCCCGGCTGCTGCAGAGAGGCCCAGGGTCGTCTCTGGGGCGGTACGTATGTCGGCCTCCCGTGCCACAGTCTGAGCATGGAAAGCGAAGTGCCCATTCGCTTCAGTCCCCGAACATCATGGCAGCAAGAGGTGTGTGCAAGCCTCTCCAAAGCCTGGTGGCACAAGTGCCCTAAGCCCTCAGAGCTGCTGTCCTGCAGAGAGGGCTCTGAGGCTGTCTCAGTCCAAGTGACTTTTTTGCTTCCCAGACATGCATGTCCAGACTGACAGCTAAACACTGCTGTGGCGAGGTGAGCTTCTTACATATACTTGTCCTCCCAGACACAAGAACACTGTGAAGAGGTCTGCTGCCCAGCCTCAGGGGAAGAGGCAGAGAACGTTGCTTTCCGCACAGCACTGGAAGCAGGACGGATGGGCGTTCTGCTCAACAGGCGAAAAGCAGGGAGGAACAGCAGCGTCGGTCAAGTGAGCTCCCCCTTGTGGCTGGTGGAGCTTAATTCAAACCTGCGATGGAAATTGTGCTGGGGATGACTGAGCTCTAACTTCACGATCTGACACTTTCCGTCACTTTCTCCTCACTCACACACGGTGGTGGGATGGCCAAAAAAACGTGGGTGTGCAGGGTGTCCTCTCTGACACCCAGCTGAAGTCCAAGAGATACGTGTGCTGGGAATAGGACTTGCAACTAGTTTAAGGGAAGATGCCGTTGGGACTCCTTCAGCTGCTCATCCCCTCATCAGAACAAAGCGTTTCTCTGGGCCAGAGCTCTATCAGCCTGAGCCAACCACGTGCAGCACAGCTCTCTCCTCTTTGTGATCTTCAGGTCAGGGAGAAACCATCCTACGCCGTGACTCGAAAGCTAAATGCTTAAGGGCCGTCCTAAGACTTCTGCATTCAAGCACCCTGAAGATGGCCTTTCGTGCTTGGCTCTCTCTTCCACGGGCTCGGAATCATCCGGGAGGTCCTGGGATCCTGAGGGCGCTGGGAGAGGACGCAAAAGGCCACCTCATCCCTTTAGTAGCAATGCCATGATGACGCCCCGGCTGTAAAGAGTCAGAAACTGCTGCAGGAGAGCCTGATTGCCAGACTTTGCTGGGGAAGCATTCCACCGTGCACTGAGGAGCCCCTCCCTGAGAGAACTCTCGGTTGCTTTTGCCTTGCATGCTCTTTGCTCCTGTGTGGTGTGGAAAACAGCAAACATAGCAGCGGAAGGCAGTGCAATCTGTACGCCCTCTATCTCAAAGTGGTAAGTGGGCTTGGGAATAGGCATTCGCACGAGCCACGTGGGAAGTTGCAGAACAAGAAGCTTTGAAATAACAGCAGTTGGACGCAGGTCAGCTTTGGATTCAGCTTACGTGGGTGAAAGAATGCAGGGCAGAGCGTCCCATTCAAGGAATCACTGTCGTCGTTGCAGTGGATGCCGAAACTGAGCTTGCGATGTGCTTGCCGTGTCTGTCCTGTGCGCCTGCACTCTAGGCACCTGAGTGAAGACTGCTGTGTAGAGTTCTCCTCGGCCGAGCGCAGATGCTGGTCTGTGGGGCCATTAACGTGAGGCCTTTCTGAGGAAGCCTGGCTGTCAGGGAGATGCCCGCATACAACGAATTGAGCCTGCAACGTGCTTGCCGTGTCTGTCCTGTGTGCCTGCACGCTAGGCGTCTGAGTGAAGTCTCCTGTTTAGAGCTCTCCCTTGCTGAGCGGCGGCGGGTGCTCGCCTGTGTGGCCATTAACGTGAGGCCTTGCTGTGGACGCCTGGCTGTCGGGGGGAAAAAAGCCCGCATACAACGAATTTAGCTTGGACGTTTAGAAAGTCGCTTTCTTCCTGCTACTTCCCGGCTGCTGCAGAGAGGCCCAGGGTCGTCTCTGGGGCGGTACGTATGTCGGCCTCCCGTGCCACAGCCTGAGCATGGAAAGCGAAGTGCCCATTCGCTTCAGTCCCCGAGCATCACGGCAGCAAGAGGTGTGTGCAAGCCTCTCCAAAGCCTGGTGGCACAAGTGCCCTAAGCCCTCAGAGCTGCTGTCCTGCAGAGAGGGCTCTGAGGCTGTCTCAGTCCAAGTGACTTTTTTGCTTCCCAGACATGCATGTCCAGACTGACAGCTAAACACTGCTGTGGCGAGGTGAGCTTCTTACATATACTTGTCCTCCCAGACACAAGAACACTGTGAAGAGGTCTGCTGCCCAGCCTCAGGGGAAGAGGCAGAGAACGTTGCTTTCCGCACAGCACTGGAAGCAGGACGGATGGGCGTTCTGCTCAACAGGCGAAAAGCAGGGAGGAACAGCAGCGTCGGTCAAGTGAGCTCCCCCTTGTGGCTGGTGGAGCTTAATTCAAACCTGCGATGGAAATTGTGCTGGGGATGACTGAGCTCTAACTTCACGATCTGACACTTTCCGTCACTTTCTCCTCACTCACACACGGTGGTGGGATGGCCAAAAAAACGTAGGTGTGCAGGGTGTCCTCTCTGACACCAAGCTGAAGTCCAAGAGATACGTGTGCTGGGAATAGGACTTGCAACTAGTTTAAGGGAAGATGCCGTTGGGACTCCTTCAGCTGCTCATCCCCTCATCAGAACAAAGCGTTTCTCTGGGCCAGAGCTCTATCAGCCTGAGCCAACCACGTGCAGCACAGCTCTCTCCTCTTTGTGATCTTCAGGTCAGGGAGAAACCATCCTACGCCGTGACTCGAAAGCTAAATGCTTAAGGGCCGTCCTAAGACTTCTGCATTCAAGCACCCTGAAGATGGCCTTTCGTGCTTGGCTCTCTCCTCCACGGGCTCGGAATCATCCGGGAGGTCCTGGGATCCTGAGGGCGCTGGGAGAGGACGCAAAAGGCCACCTCATCCCTTTAGTAGCAATGCCATGATGACGCCCCGGCTGTAAAGAGTCAGAAACTGCTGCAGGAGAGCCTGATTGCCAGACTTTGCTGGGGAAGCATTCCACCGTGCACTGAGGAGCCCCTCCCTGAGAGAACTCTCGGTTGCTTTTGCCTTGCATGCTCTTTGCTCCTGTGTGGTGTGGAAAACAGCAAACATAGCAGCGGAAGGCAGTGCAATCTGTACGCCCTCTATCTCAAAGTGGTAAGTGGGCTTGGGAATAGGCATTCGCACGAGCCACGTGGGAAGTTGCAGAACAAGAAGCTTTGAAATAACAGCAGTTGGACGCAGGTCAGCTTTGGATTCAGCTTACGTGGGTGAAAGAATGCAGGGCAGAGCGTCCCATTCAAGGAATCACTGTCGTCGTTGCAGTGGATGCCGAAACTGAGCTTGCGATGTGCTTGCCGTGTCTGTCCTGTGCGCCTGCACTCTAGGCACCTGAGTGAAGACTGCTGTGTAGAGTTCTCCTCGGCCGAGCGCAGATGCTGGTCTGTGGGGCCATTAACGTGAGGCCTTTCTGAGGAAGCCTGGCTGTCAGGGAGATGCCCGCATACAACGAATTGAGCCTGCAACGTGCTTGCCGTGTCTGTCCTGTGTGCCTGCACGCTAGGCGTCTGAGTGAAGTCTCCTGTTTAGAGCTCTCCCTTGCTGAGCGGCGGCGGGTGCTCGCCTGTGTGGCCATTAACGTGAGGCCTTGCTGTGGACGCCTGGCTGTCGGGGGGAAAAAAGCCCGCATACAACGAATTTAGCTTGGACGTTTAGAAAGTCGCTTTCTTCCTGCTACTTCCCGGCTGCTGCAGAGAGGCCCAGGGTCGTCTCTGGGGCGGTACGTATGTCGGCCTCCCGTGCCACAGCCTGAGCATGGAAAGCGAAGTGCCCATTCGCTTCAGTCCCCGAGCATCACGGCAGCAAGAGGTGTGTGCAAGCCTCTCCAAAGCCTGGTGGCACAAGTGCCCTAAGCCCTCAGAGCTGCTGTCCTGCAGAGAGGGCTCTGAGGCTGTCTCAGTCCAAGTGACTTTTTTGCTTCCCAGACATGCATGTCCAGACTGACAGCTAAACACTGCTGTGGCGAGGTGAGCTTCTTACATATACTTGTCCTCCCAGACACAAGAACACTGTGAAGAGGTCTGCTGCCCAGCCTCAGGGGAAGAGGCAGAGAACGTTGCTTTCCGCACAGCACTGGAAGCAGGACGGATGGGCGTTCTGCTCAACAGGCGAAAAGCAGGGAGGAACAGCAGCGTCGGTCAAGTGAGCTCCCCCTTGTGGCTGGTGGAGCTTAATTCAAACCTGCGATGGAAATTGTGCTGGGGATGACTGAGCTCTAACTTCACGATCTGACACTTTCCGTCACTTTCTCCTCACTCACACACGGTGGTGGGATGGCCAAAAAAACGTAGGTGTGCAGGGTGTCCTCTCTGACACCCAGCTGAAGTCCAAGAGATACGTGTGCTGGGAATAGGACTTGCAACTAGTTTAAGGGAAGATGCCGTTGGGACTCCTTCAGCTGCTCATCCCCTCATCAGAACAAAGCGTTTCTCTGGGCCAGAGCTCTATCAGCCTGAGCCAACCACGTGCAGCACAGCTCTCTCCTCTTTGTGATCTTCAGGTCAGGGAGAAACCATCCTACGCCGTGACTCGAAAGCTAAATGCTTAAGGGCCGTCCTAAGACTTCTGCATTCAAGCACCCTGAAGATGGCCTTTCGTGCTTGGCTCTCTCCTCCACGGGCTCGGAATCATCCGGGAGGTCCTGGGTTCCTGAGGGCGCTGGGAGAGGACGCAAAAGGCCACCTCATCCCTTTAGTAGCAATGCCATGATGACGCCCCGGCTGTAAAGAGTCAGAAACTGCTGCAGGAGAGCCTGATTGCCAGACTTTGCTGGGGAAGCATTGCACCGTGCACTGAGGAGCCCCTCCCTGAGAGAACTCTCGGTTGCTTTTGCCTTGCATGCTCTTTGCTCCTGTGTGGTGTGGAAAACAGCAAACATAGCAGCGGAAGGCGGTGCTCTCTGTACGCCCTCTATCTCAAAGTGGTAAGTGGTCTTGGGAATAGGCATTCGCACTAGCCACGTGGGAAGTTGCAGAACAAGAAGCTTTGAAATAACAGCAGTTGGACCCAGGTCAGCTTTGGATTCAGCTTACGTGGGTGAAAGAATGCAGGGCAGAGCGTCCCATTCAAGGAATCACTGTCGTCGTTGCAGTGGATGCCGAAACTGAGCTTGCGATGTGCTTGCCGTGTCTGACCTGTGCGCCTGCACTCTAGGCACCTGAGTGAAGACTGCTGTGTAGAGTTCTCCTCGGCCGAGCGCAGATGCTGGTCTGTGGGGCCATTAACGTGAGGCCTTTCTGAGGAAGCCTGGCTGTCAGGGAGATGCCCGCATACAACGAATTGAGCCTGCAACGTGCTTGCCGTGTCAGTCCTGTGTGCCTGCACGCTAGGCGTCTGAGTGAAGTCTCCTGTTTAGAGCTCTCCCTTGCTGAGCGGCGGCGGGTGCTCGCCTGTGTGGCCATTAACGTGAGGCCTTGCTGTGGACGCCTGGCTGTCGGGGGGAAAAAAGCCCGCATACAACGAATTTAGCTTGGACGTTTAGAAAGTCGCTTTCTTCCTGCTACTTCCCGGCTGCTGCAGAGAGGCCCAGGGTCGTCTCTGGGGCGGTACGTATGTCGGCCTCCCGTGCCACAGCCTGAGCATGGAAAGCGAAGTGCCCATTCGCTTCAGTCCCCGAGCATCACGGCAGCAAGAGGTGTGTGCAAGCCTCTCCAAAGCCTGGTGGCACAAGTGCCCTAAGCCCTCAGAGCTGCTGTCCTGCAGAGAGGGCTCTGAGGCTGTCTCAGTCCAAGTGACTTTTTTGCTTCCCAGACATGCATGTCCAGACTGACAGCTAAACACTGCTGTGGCGAGGTGAGCTTCTTACATATACTTGTCCTCCCAGACACAAGAACACTGTGAAGAGGTCTGCTGCCCAGCCTCAGGGGAAGAGGCAGAGAACGTTGCTTTCCGCACAGCACTGGAAGCAGGACGGATGGGCGTTCTGCTCAACAGGCGAAAAGCAGGGAGGAACAGCAGCGTCGGTCAAGTGAGCTCCCCCTTGTGGCTGGTGGAGCTTAATTCAAACCTGCGATGGAAATTGTGCTGGGGATGACTGAGCTCTAACTTCACGATCTGACACTTTCCGTCACTTTCTCCTCACTCACACACGGTGGTGGGATGGCCAAAAAAACGTAGGTGTGCAGGGTGTCCTCTCTGACACCCAGCTGAAGTCCAAGAGATACGTGTGCTGGGAATAGGACTTGCAACTAGTTTAAGGGAAGATGCCGTTGGGACTCCTTCAGCTGCTCATCCCCTCATCAGAACAAAGCGTTTCTCTGGGCCAGAGCTCTATCAGCCTGAGCCAACCACGTGCAGCACAGCTCTCTCCTCTTTGTGATCTTCAGGTCAGGGAGAAACCATCCTACGCCGTGACTCGAAAGCTAAATGCTTAAGGGCCGTCCTAAGACTTCTGCATTCAAGCACCCTGAAGATGGCCTTTCGTGCTTGGCTCTCTCCTCCACGGGCTCGGAATCATCCGGGAGGTCCTGGGATCCTGAGGGCGCTGGGAGAGGACGCAAAAGGCCACCTCATCCCTTTAGTAGCAATGCCATGATGACGCCCCGGCTGTAAAGAGTCAGAAACTGCTGCAGGAGAGCCTGATTGGCAGACTTTGCTGGGGAAGCATTCCACCGTGCACTGAGGAGCCCCTCCCTGAGAGAACTCTCGGTTGCTTTTGCCTTGCATGCTCTTTGCTCCTGTGTGGTGTGGAAAACAGCAAACATAGCAGCGGAAGGCAGTGCAATCTGTACGCCCTCTATCTCAAAGTGGTAAGTGGGCTTGGGAATAGGCATTCGCACGAGCCACGTGGGAAGTTGCAGAACAAGAAGCTTTGAAATAACAGCAGTTGGACGCAGGTCAGCTTTGGATTCAGCTTACGTGGGTGAAAGAATGCAGGGCAGAGCGTCCCATTCAAGGAATCACTGTCGTCGTTGCAGTGGATGCCGAAACTGAGCTTGCGATGTGCTTGCCGTGTCTGTCCTGTGCGCCTGCACTCTAGGCACCTGAGTGAAGACTGCTGTGTAGAGTTCTCCTCGGCCGAGCGCAGATGCTGGTCTGTGGGGCCATTAACGTGAGGCCTTTCTGAGGAAGCCTGGCTGTCAGGGAGATGCCCGCATACAACGAATTGAGCCTGCAACGTGCTTGCCGTGTCTGTCCTGTGTGCCTGCACGCTAGGCGTCTGAGTTAAGTCTCCTGTTTAGAGCTCTCCCTTGCTGAGCGGCGGCGGGTGCTCGCCTGTGTGGCCATTAACGTGAGGCCTTGCTGTGGACGCCTGGCTGTCGGGGGGAAAAAAGCCCGCATACAACGAATTTAGCTTGGACGTTTAGAAAGTCGCTTTCTTCCTGCTACTTCCCGGCTGCTGCAGAGAGGCCCAGGGTCGTCTCTGGGGCGGTACGTATGTCGGCCTCCCGTGCCACAGCCTGAGCATGGAAAGCGAAGTGCCCATTCGCTTCAGTCCCCGAGCATCACGGCAGCAAGAGGTGTGTGCAAGCCTCTCCAAAGCCTGGTGGCACAAGTGCCCTAAGCCCTCAGAGCTGCTGTCCTGCAGAGAGGGCTCTGAGGCTGTCTCAGTCCAAGTGACTTTTTTGCTTCCCAGACATGCATGTCCAGACTGACAGCTAAACACTGCTGTGGCGAGGTGAGCTTCTTACATATACTTGTCCTCCCAGACACAAGAACATTGTGAAGAGGTCTGCTGCCCAGCCTCAGGGGAAGAGGCAGAGAACGTTGCTTTCCGCACAGCACTGGAAGCAGGACGGATGGGCGTTCTGCTCAACAGGCGAAAAGCAGGGAGGAACAGCAGCGTCGGTCAAGTGAGCTCCCCCTTGTGGCTGGTGGAGCTTAATTCAAACCTGCGATGGAAATTGTGCTGGGGATGACTGAGCTCTAACTTCACGATCTGACACTTTCCGTCACTTTCTCCTCACTCACACACGGTGGTGGGATGGCCAAAAAAACGTGGGTGTGCAGGGTGTCCTCTCTGACACCCAGCTGAAGTCCAAGAGATACGTGTGCTGGGAATAGGACTTGCAACTAGTTTAAGGGAAGATGCCGTTGGGACTCCTTCAGCTGCTCATCCCCTCATCAGAACAAAGCGTTTCTCTGGGCCAGAGCTCTATCAGCCTGAGCCAACCACGTGCAGCACAGCTCTCTCCTCTTTGTGATCTTCAGGTCAGGGAGAAACCATCCTACGCCGTGACTCGAAAGCTAAATGCTTAAGGGCCGTCCTAAGACTTCTGCATTCAAGCACCCTGAAGATGGCCTTTCGTGCTTGGCTCTCTCCTCCACGGGCTCGGAATCATCCGGGAGGTCCTGGGTTCCTGAGGGCGCTGGGAGAGGACGCAAAAGGCCACCTCATCCCTTTAGTAGCAATGCCATGATGACGCCCCGGCTGTAAAGAGTCAGAAACTGCTGCAGGAGAGCCTGATTGCCAGACTTTGCTGGGGAAGCATTGCACCGTGCACTGAGGAGCCCCTCCCTGAGAGAACTCTCGGTTGCTTTTGCCTTGCATGCTCTTTGCTCCTGTGTGGTGTGGAAAACAGCAAACATAGCAGCGGAAGGCGGTGCTCTCTGTACGCCCTCTATCTCAAAGTGGTAAGTGGTCTTGGGAATAGGCATTCGCACTAGCCACGTGGGAAGTTGCAGAACAAGAAGCTTTGAAATAACAGCAGTTGGACGCAGGTCAGCTTTGGATTCAGCTTACGTGGGTGAAAGAATGCAGGGCAGAGCGTCCCATTCAAGGAATCACTGTCGTCGTTGCAGTGGATGCCGAAACTGAGCTTGCGATGTGCTTGCCGTGTCTGACCTGTGCGCCTGCACTCTAGGCACCTGAGTGAAGACTGCTGTGTAGAGTTCTCCTCGGCCGAGCGCAGATGCTGGTCTGTGGGGCCATTAACGTGAGGCCTTTCTGAGGAAGCCTGGCTGTCAGGGAGATGCCCGCATACAACGAATTGAGCCTGCAACGTGCTTGCCGTGTCAGTCCTGTGTGCCTGCACGCTAGGCGTCTGAGTGAAGTCTCCTGTTTAGAGCTCTCCCTTGCTGAGCGGCGGCGGGTGCTCGCCTGTGTGGCCATTAACGTGAGGCCTTGCTGTGGACGCCTGGCTGTCGGGGGGAAAAAAGCCCGCATACAACGAATTTAGCTTGGACGTTTAGAAAGTCGCTTTCTTCCTGCTACTTCCCGGCTGCTGCAGAGAGGCCCAGGGTCGTCTCTGGGGCGGTACGTATGTCGGCCTCCCGTGCCACAGCCTGAGCATGGAAAGCGAAGTGCCCATTCGCTTCAGTCCCCGAGCATCACGGCAGCAAGAGGTGTGTGCAAGCCTCTCCAAAGCCTGGTGGCACAAGTGCCCTAAGCCCTCAGAGCTGCTGTCCTGCAGAGAGGGCTCTGAGGCTGTCTCAGTCCAAGTGACTTTTTTGCTTCCCAGACATGCATGTCCAGACTGACAGCTAAACACTGCTGTGGCGAGGTGAGCTTCTTACATATACTTGTCCTCCCAGACACAAGAACACTGTGAAGAGGTCTGCTGCCCAGCCTCAGGGGAAGAGGCAGAGAACGTTGCTTTCCGCACAGCACTGGAAGCAGGACGGATGGGCGTTCTGCTCAACAGGCGAAAAGCAGGGAGGAACAGCAGCGTCGGTCAAGTGAGCTCCCCCTTGTGGCTGGTGGAGCTTAATTCAAACCTGCGATGGAAATTGTGCTGGGGATGACTGAGCTCTAACTTCACGATCTGACACTTTCCGTCACTTTCTCCTCACTCACACACGGTGGTGGGATGGCCAAAAAAACGTAGGTGTGCAGGGTGTCCTCTCTGACACCCAGCTGAAGTCCAAGAGATACGTGTGCTGGGAATAGGACTTGCAACTAGTTTAAGGGAAGATGCCGTTGGGACTCCTTCAGCTGCTCATCCCCTCATCAGAACAAAGCGTTTCTCTGGGCCAGAGCTCTATCAGCCTGAGCCAACCACGTGCAGCACAGCTCTCTCCTCTTTGTGATCTTCAGGTCAGGGAGAAACCATCCTACGCCGTGACTCGAAAGCTAAATGCTTAAGGGCCGTCCTAAGACTTCTGCATTCAAGCACCCTGAAGATGGCCTTTCGTGCTTGGCTCTCTCCTCCACGGGCTCGGAATCATCCGGGAGGTCCTGGGTTCCTGAGGGCGCTGGGAGAGGACGCAAAAGGCCACCTCATCCCTTTAGTAGCAATGCCATGATGACGCCCCGGCTGTAAAGAGTCAGAAACTGCTGCAGGAGAGCCTGATTGCCAGACTTTGCTGGGGAAGCATTCCACCGTGCACTGAGGAGCCCCTCCCTGAGAGAACTCTCGGTTGCTTTTGCCTTGCATGCTCTTTGCTCCTGTGTGGTGTGGAAAACAGCAAACATAGCAGCGGAAGGCGGTGCTCTCTGTACGCCCTCTATCTCAAAGTGGTAAGTGGTCTTGGGAATAGGCATTCGCACTAGCCACGTGGGAAGTTGCAGAACAAGAAGCTTTGAAATAACAGCAGTTGGACGCAGGTCAGCTTTGGATTCAGCTTACGTGGGTGAAAGAATGCAGGGCAGAGCGTCCCATTCAAGGAATCACTGTCGTCGTTGCAGTGGATGCCGAAACTGAGCTTGCGATGTGCTTGCCGTGTCTGTCCTGTGCGCCTGCACTCTAGGCACCTGAGTGAAGACTGCTGTGTAGAGTTCTCCTCGGCCGAGCGCAGATGCTGGTCTGTGGGGCCATTAACGTGAGGCCTTTCTGAGGAAGCCTGGCTGTCAGGGAGATGCCCGCATACAACGAATTGAGCCTGCAACGTGCTTGCCGTGTCAGTCCTGTGTGCCTGCACGCTAGGCGTCTGAGTGAAGTCTCCTGTTTAGAGCTCTCCCTTGCTGAGCGGCGGCGGGTGCTCGCCTGTGTGGCCATTAACGTGAGGCCTTGCTGTGGACGCCTGGCTGTCGGGGGGAAAAAAGCCCGCATACAACGAATTTAGCTTGGACGTTTAGAAAGTCGCTTTCTTCCTGCTACTTCCCGGCTGCTGCAGAGAGGCCCAGGGTCGTCTCTGGGGCGGTACGTATGTCGGCCTCCCGTGCCACAGCCTGAGCATGGAAAGCGAAGTGCCCATTCGCTTCAGTCCCCGAGCATCACGGCAGCAAGAGGTGTGTGCAAGCCTCTCCAAAGCCTGGTGGCACAAGTGCCCTAAGCCCTCAGAGCTGCTGTCCTGCAGAGAGGGCTCTGAGGCTGTCTCAGTCCAAGTGACTTTTTTGCTTCCCAGACATGCATGTCCAGACTGACAGCTAAACACTGCTGTGGCGAGGTGAGCTTCTTACATATACTTGTCCTCCCAGACACAAGAACACTGTGAAGAGGTCTGCTGCCCAGCCTCAGGGGAAGAGGCAGAGAACGTTGCTTTCCGCACAGCACTGGAAGCAGGACGGATGGGCGTTCTGCTCAACAGGCGAAAAGCAGGGAGGAACAGCAGCGTCGGTCAAGTGAGCTCCCCCTTGTGGCTGGTGGAGCTTAATTCAAACCTGCGATGGAAATTGTGCTGGGGATGACTGAGCTCTAACTTCACGATCTGACACTTTCCGTCACTTTCTCCTCACTCACACACGGTGGTGGGATGGCCAAAAAAACGTAGGTGTGCAGGGTGTCCTCTCTGACACCCAGCTGAAGTCCAAGAGATACGTGTGCTGGGAATAGGACTTGCAACTAGTTTAAGGGAAGATGCCGTTGGGACTCCTTCAGCTGCTCATCCCCTCATCAGAACAAAGCGTTTCTCTGGGCCAGAGCTCTATCAGCCTGAGCCAACCACGTGCAGCACAGCTCTCTCCTCTTTGTGATCTTCAGGTCAGGGAGAAACCATCCTACGCCGTGACTCGAAAGCTAAATGCTTAAGGGCCGTCCTAAGACTTCTGCATTCAAGCACCCTGAAGATGGCCTTTCGTGCTTGGCTCTCTCCTCCACGGGCTCGGAATCATCCGGGAGGTCCTGGGATCCTGAGGGCGCTGGGAGAGGACGCAAAAGGCCACCTCATCCCTTTAGTAGCAATGCCATGATGACGCCCCGGCTGTAAAGAGTCAGAAACTGCTGCAGGAGAGCCTGATTGCCAGACTTTGCTGGGGAAGCATTCCACCGTGCACTGAGGAGCCCCTCCCTGAGAGAACTCTCGGTTGCTTTTGCCTTGCATGCTCTTTGCTCCTGTGTGGTGTGGAAAACAGCAAACATAGCAGCGGAAGGCAGTGCAATCTGTACGCCCTCTATCTCAAAGTGGTAAGTGGGCTTGGGAATAGGCATTCGCACGAGCCACGTGGGAAGTTGCAGAACAAGAAGCTTTGAAATAACAGCAGTTGGACGCAGGTCAGCTTTGGATTCAGCTTACGTGGGTGAAAGAATGCAGGGCAGAGCGTCCCATTCAAGGAATCACTGTCGTCGTTGCAGTGGATGCCGAAACTGAGCTTGCGATGTGCTTGCCGTGTCTGTCCTGTGCGCCTGCACTCTAGGCACCTGAGTGAAGACTGCTGTGTAGAGTTCTCCTCGGCCGAGCGCAGATGCTGGTCTGTGGGGCCATTAACGTGAGGCCTTTCTGAGGAAGCCTGGCTGTCAGGGAGATGCCCGCATACAACGAATTGAGCCTGCAACGTGCTTGCCGTGTCAGTCCTGTGTGCCTGCACGCTAGGCGTCTGAGTGAAGTCTCCTGTTTAGAGCTCTCCCTTGCTGAGCGGCGGCGGGTGCTCGCCTGTGTGGCCATTAACGTGAGGCCTTGCTGTGGACGCCTGGCTGTCGGGGGGAAAAAAGCCCGCATACAACGAATTTAGCTTGGACGTTTAGAAAGTCGCTTTCTTCCTGCTACTTCCCGGCTGCTGCAGAGAGGCCCAGGGTCGTCTCTGGGGCGGTACGTATGTCGGCCTCCCGTGCCACAGCCTGAGCATGGAAAGCGAAGTGCCCATTCGCTTCAGTCCCCGAGCATCACGGCAGCAAGAGGTGTGTGCAAGCCTCTCCAAAGCCTGGTGGCACAAGTGCCCTAAGCCCTCAGAGCTGCTGTCCTGCAGAGAGGGCTCTGAGGCTGTCTCAGTCCAAGTGACTTTTTTGCTTCCCAGACATGCATGTCCAGACTGACAGCTAAACACTGCTGTGGCGAGGTGAGCTTCTTACATATACTTGTCCTCCCAGACACAAGAACACTGTGAAGAGGTCTGCTGCCCAGCCTCAGGGGAAGAGGCAGAGAACGTTGCTTTCCGCACAGCACTGGAAGCAGGACGGATGGGCGTTCTGCTCAACAGGCGAAAAGCAGGGAGGAACAGCAGCGTCGGTCAAGTGAGCTCCCCCTTGTGGCTGGTGGAGCTTAATTCAAACCTGCGATGGAAATTGTGCTGGGGATGACTGAGCTCTAACTTCACGATCTGACACTTTCCGTCACTTTCTCCTCACTCACACACGGTGGTGGGATGGCCAAAAAAACGTGGGTGTGCAGGGTGTCCTCTCTGACACCCAGCTGAAGTCCAAGAGATACGTGTGCTGGGAATAGGACTTGCAACTAGTTTAAGGGAAGATGCCGTTGGGACTCCTTCAGCTGCTCATCCCCTCATCAGAACAAAGCGTTTCTCTGGGCCAGAGCTCTATCAGCCTGAGCCAACCACGTGCAGCACAGCTCTCTCCTCTTTGTGATCTTCAGGTCAGGGAGAAACCATCCTACGCCGTGACTCGAAAGCTAAATGCTTAAGGGCCGTCCTAAGACTTCTGCATTCAAGCACCCTGAAGATGGCCTTTCGTGCTTGGCTCTCTCCTCCACGGGCTCGGAATCATCCGGGAGGTCCTGGGATCCTGAGGGCGCTGGGAGAGGACGCAAAAGGCCACCTCATCCCTTTAGTAGCAATGCCATGATGACGCCCCGGCTGTAAAGAGTCAGAAACTGCTGCAGGAGAGCCTGATTGCCAGACTTTGCTGGGGAAGCATTCCACCGTGCACTGAGGAGCCCCTCCCTGAGAGAACTCTCGGTTGCTTTTGCCTTGCATGCTCTTTGCTCCTGTGTGGTGTGGAAAACAGCAAACATAGCAGCGGAAGGCAGTGCAATCTGTACGCCCTCTATCTCAAAGTGGTAAGTGGGCTTGGGAATAGGCATTCGCACGAGCCACGTGGGAAGTTGCAGAACAAGAAGCTTTGAAATAACAGCAGTTGGACGCAGGTCAGCTTTGGATTCAGCTTACGTGGGTGAAAGAATGCAGGGCAGAGCGTCCCATTCAAGGAATCACTGTCGTCGTTGCAGTGGATGCCGAAACTGAGCTTGCGATGTGCTTGCCGTGTCTGTCCTGTGCGCCTGCACTCTAGGCACCTGAGTGAAGACTGCTGTGTAGAGTTCTCCTCGGCCGAGCGCAGATGCTGGTCTGTGGGGCCATTAACGTGAGGCCTTTCTGAGGAAGCCTGGCTGTCAGGGAGATGCCCGCATACAACGAATTGAGCCTGCAACGTGCTTGCCGTGTCTGTCCTGTGTGCCTGCACGCTAGGCGTCTGAGTGAAGTCTCCTGTTTAGAGCTCTCCCTTGCTGAGCGGCGGCGGGTGCTCGCCTGTGTGGCCATTAACGTGAGGCCTTGCTGTGGACGCCTGGCTGTCGGGGGGAAAAAAGCCCGCATACAACGAATTTAGCTTGGACGTTTAGAAAGTCGCTTTCTTCCTGCTACTTCCCGGCTGCTGCAGAGAGGCCCAGGGTCGTCTCTGGGGCGGTACGTATGTCGGCCTCCCGTGCCACAGCCTGAGCATGGAAAGCGAAGTGCCCATTCGCTTCAGTCCCCGAGCATCACGGCAGCAAGAGGTGTGTGCAAGCCTCTCCAAAGCCTGGTGGCACAAGTGCCCTAAGCCCTCAGAGCTGCTGTCCTGCAGAGAGGGCTCTGAGGCTGTCTCAGTCCAAGTGACTTTTTTGCTTCCCAGACATGCATGTCCAGACTGACAGCTAAACACTGCTGTGGCGAGGTGAGCTTCTTACATATACTTGTCCTCCCAGACACAAGAACACTGTGAAGAGGTCTGCTGCCCAGCCTCAGGGGAAGAGGCAGAGAACGTTGCTTTCCGCACAGCACTGGAAGCAGGACGGATGGGCGTTCTGCTCAACAGGCGAAAAGCAGGGAGGAACAGCAGCGTCGGTCAAGTGAGCTCCCCCTTGTGGCTGGTGGAGCTTAATTCAAACCTGCGATGGAAATTGTGCTGGGGATGACTGAGCTCTAACTTCACGATCTGACACTTTCCGTCACTTTCTCCTCACTCACACACGGTGGTGGGATGGCCAAAAAAACGTAGGTGTGCAGGGTGTCCTCTCTGACACCAAGCTGAAGTCCAAGAGATACGTGTGCTGGGAATAGGACTTGCAACTAGTTTAAGGGAAGATGCCGTTGGGACTCCTTCAGCTGCTCATCCCCTCATCAGAACAAAGCGTTTCTCTGGGCCAGAGCTCTATCAGCCTGAGCCAACCACGTGCAGCACAGCTCTCTCCTCTTTGTGATCTTCAGGTCAGGGAGAAACCATCCTACGCCGTGACTCGAAAGCTAAATGCTTAAGGGCCGTCCTAAGACTTCTGCATTCAAGCACCCTGAAGATGGCCTTTCGTGCTTGGCTCTCTCCTCCACGGGCTCGGAATCATCCGGGAGGTCCTGGGATCCTGAGGGCGCTGGGAGAGGACGCAAAAGGCCACCTCATCCCTTTAGTAGCAATGCCATGATGACGCCCCGGCTGTAAAGAGTCAGAAACTGCTGCAGGAGAGCCTGATTGCCAGACTTTGCTGGGGAAGCATTCCACCGTGCACTGAGGAGCCCCTCCCTGAGAGAACTCTCGGTTGCTTTTGCCTTGCATGCTCTTTGCTCCTGTGTGGTGTGGAAAACAGCAAACATAGCAGCGGAAGGCAGTGCAATCTGTACGCCCTCTATCTCAAAGTGGTAAGTGGGCTTGGGAATAGGCATTCGCACGAGCCACGTGGGAAGTTGCAGAACAAGAAGCTTTGAAATAACAGCAGTTGGACGCAGGTCAGCTTTGGATTCAGCTTACGTGGGTGAAAGAATGCAGGGCAGAGCGTCCCATTCAAGGAATCACTGTCGTCGTTGCAGTGGATGCCGAAACTGAGCTTGCGATGTGCTTGCCGTGTCTGTCCTGTGCGCCTGCACTCTAGGCACCTGAGTGAAGACTGCTGTGTAGAGTTCTCCTCGGCCGAGCGCAGATGCTGGTCTGTGGGGCCATTAACGTGAGGCCTTTCTGAGGAAGCCTGGCTGTCAGGGAGATGCCCGCATACAACGAATTGAGCCTGCAACGTGCTTGCCGTGTCTGTCCTGTGTGCCTGCACGCTAGGCGTCTGAGTGAAGTCTCCTGTTTAGAGCTCTCCCTTGCTGAGCGGCGGCGGGTGCTCGCCTGTGTGGCCATTAACGTGAGGCCTTGCTGTGGACGCCTGGCTGTCGGGGGGAAAAAAGCCCGCATACAACGAATTTAGCTTGGACGTTTAGAAAGTCGCTTTCTTCCTGCTACTTCCCGGCTGCTGCAGAGAGGCCCAGGGTCGTCTCTGGGGCGGTACGTATGTCGGCCTCCCGTGCCACAGCCTGAGCATGGAAAGCGAAGTGCCCATTCGCTTCAGTCCCCGAGCATCACGGCAGCAAGAGGTGTGTGCAAGCCTCTCCAAAGCCTGGTGGCACAAGTGCCCTAAGCCCTCAGAGCTGCTGTCCTGCAGAGAGGGCTCTGAGGCTGTCTCAGTCCAAGTGACTTTTTTGCTTCCCAGACATGCATGTCCAGACTGACAGCTAAACACTGCTGTGGCGAGGTGAGCTTCTTACATATACTTGTCCTCCCAGACACAAGAACACTGTGAAGAGGTCTGCTGCCCAGCCTCAGGGGAAGAGGCAGAGAACGTTGCTTTCCGCACAGCACTGGAAGCAGGACGGATGGGCGTTCTGCTCAACAGGCGAAAAGCAGGGAGGAACAGCAGCGTCGGTCAAGTGAGCTCCCCCTTGTGGCTGGTGGAGCTTAATTCAAACCTGCGATGGAAATTGTGCTGGGGATGACTGAGCTCTAACTTCACGATCTGACACTTTCCGTCACTTTCTCCTCACTCACACACGGTGGTGGGATGGCCAAAAAAACGTAGGTGTGCAGGGTGTCCTCTCTGACACCCAGCTGAAGTCCAAGAGATACGTGTGCTGGGAATAGGACTTGCAACTAGTTTAAGGGAAGATGCCGTTGGGACTCCTTCAGCTGCTCATCCCCTCATCAGAACAAAGCGTTTCTCTGGGCCAGAGCTCTATCAGCCTGAGCCAACCACGTGCAGCACAGCTCTCTCCTCTTTGTGATCTTCAGGTCAGGGAGAAACCATCCTACGCCGTGACTCGAAAGCTAAATGCTTAAGGGCCGTCCTAAGACTTCTGCATTCAAGCACCCTGAAGATGGCCTTTCGTGCTTGGCTCTCTCCTCCACGGGCTCGGAATCATCCGGGAGGTCCTGGGTTCCTGAGGGCGCTGGGAGAGGACGCAAAAGGCCACCTCATCCCTTTAGTAGCAATGCCATGATGACGCCCCGGCTGTAAAGAGTCAGAAACTGCTGCAGGAGAGCCTGATTGCCAGACTTTGCTGGGGAAGCATTGCACCGTGCACTGAGGAGCCCCTCCCTGAGAGAACTCTCGGTTGCTTTTGCCTTGCATGCTCTTTGCTCCTGTGTGGTGTGGAAAACAGCAAACATAGCAGCGGAAGGCGGTGCTCTCTGTACGCCCTCTATCTCAAAGTGGTAAGTGGTCTTGGGAATAGGCATTCGCACTAGCCACGTGGGAAGTTGCAGAACAAGAAGCTTTGAAATAACAGCAGTTGGACCCAGGTCAGCTTTGGATTCAGCTTACGTGGGTGAAAGAATGCAGGGCAGAGCGTCCCATTCAAGGAATCACTGCCGTCGTTGCAGTGGATGCCGAAACTGAGCTTGCGATGTGCTTGCCGTGTCTGACCTGTGCGCCTGCACTCTAGGCACCTGAGTGAAGACTGCTGTGTAGAGTTCTCCTCGGCCGAGCGCAGATGCTGGTCTGTGGGGCCATTAACGTGAGGCCTTTCTGAGGAAGCCTGGCTGTCAGGGAGATGCCCGCATACAACGAATTGAGCCTGCAACGTGCTTGCCGTGTCAGTCCTGTGTGCCTGCACGCTAGGCGTCTGAGTGAAGTCTCCTGTTTAGAGCTCTCCCTTGCTGAGCGGCGGCGGGTGCTCGCCTGTGTGGCCATTAACGTGAGGCCTTGCTGTGGACGCCTGGCTGTCGGGGGGAAAAAAGCCCGCATACAACGAATTTAGCTTGGACGTTTAGAAAGTCGCTTTCTTCCTGCTACTTCCCGGCTGCTGCAGAGAGGCCCAGGGTCGTCTCTGGGGCGGTACGTATGTCGGCCTCCCGTGCCACAGCCTGAGCATGGAAAGCGAAGTGCCCATTCGCTTCAGTCCCCGAGCATCACGGCAGCAAGAGGTGTGTGCAAGCCTCTCCAAAGCCTGGTGGCACAAGTGCCCTAAGCCCTCAGAGCTGCTGTCCTGCAGAGAGGGCTCTGAGGCTGTCTCAGTCCAAGTGACTTTTTTGCTTCCCAGACATGCATGTCCAGACTGACAGCTAAACACTGCTGTGGCGAGGTGAGCTTCTTACATATACTTGTCCTCCCAGACACAAGAACACTGTGAAGAGGTCTGCTGCCCAGCCTCAGGGGAAGAGGCAGAGAACGTTGCTTTCCGCACAGCACTGGAAGCAGGACGGATGGGCGTTCTGCTCAACAGGCGAAAAGCAGGGAGGAACAGCAGCGTCGGTCAAGTGAGCTCCCCCTTGTGGCTGGTGGAGCTTAATTCAAACCTGCGATGGAAATTGTGCTGGGGATGACTGAGCTCTAACTTCACGATCTGACACTTTCCGTCACTTTCTCCTCACTCACACACGGTGGTGGGATGGCCAAAAAAACGTAGGTGTGCAGGGTGTCCTCTCTGACACCCAGCTGAAGTCCAAGAGATACGTGTGCTGGGAATAGGACTTGCAACTAGTTTAAGGGAAGATGCCGTTGGGACTCCTTCAGCTGCTCATCCCCTCATCAGAACAAAGCGTTTCTCTGGGCCAGAGCTCTATCAGCCTGAGCCAACCACGTGCAGCACAGCTCTCTCCTCTTTGTGATCTTCAGGTCAGGGAGAAACCATCCTACGCCGTGACTCGAAAGCTAAATGCTTAAGGGCCGTCCTAAGACTTCTGCATTCAAGCACCCTGAAGATGGCCTTTCGTGCTTGGCTCTCTCCTCCACGGGCTCGGAATCATCCGGGAGGTCCTGGGATCCTGAGGGCGCTGGGAGAGGACGCAAAAGGCCACCTCATCCCTTTAGTAGCAATGCCATGATGACGCCCCGGCTGTAAAGAGTCAGAAACTGCTGCAGGAGAGCCTGATTGGCAGACTTTGCTGGGGAAGCATTCCACCGTGCACTGAGGAGCCCCTCCCTGAGAGAACTCTCGGTTGCTTTTGCCTTGCATGCTCTTTGCTCCTGTGTGGTGTGGAAAACAGCAAACATAGCAGCGGAAGGCAGTGCAATCTGTACGCCCTCTATCTCAAAGTGGTAAGTGGGCTTGGGAATAGGCATTCGCACGAGCCACGTGGGAAGTTGCAGAACAAGAAGCTTTGAAATAACAGCAGTTGGACGCAGGTCAGCTTTGGATTCAGCTTACGTGGGTGAAAGAATGCAGGGCAGAGCGTCCCATTCAAGGAATCACTGTCGTCGTTGCAGTGGATGCCGAAACTGAGCTTGCGATGTGCTTGCCGTGTCTGTCCTGTGCGCCTGCACTCTAGGCACCTGAGTGAAGACTGCTGTGTAGAGTTCTCCTCGGCCGAGCGCAGATGCTGGTCTGTGGGGCCATTAACGTGAGGCCTTTCTGAGGAAGCCTGGCTGTCAGGGAGATGCCCGCATACAACGAATTGAGCCTGCAACGTGCTTGCCGTGTCTGTCCTGTGTGCCTGCACGCTAGGCGTCTGAGTTAAGTCTCCTGTTTAGAGCTCTCCCTTGCTGAGCGGCGGCGGGTGCTCGCCTGTGTGGCCATTAACGTGAGGCCTTGCTGTGGACGCCTGGCTGTCGGGGGGAAAAAAGCCCGCATACAACGAATTTAGCTTGGACGTTTAGAAAGTCGCTTTCTTCCTGCTACTTCCCGGCTGCTGCAGAGAGGCCCAGGGTCGTCTCTGGGGCGGTACGTATGTCGGCCTCCCGTGCCACAGTCTGAGCATGGAAAGCGAAGTGCCCATTCGCTTCAGTCCCCGAGCATCATGGCAGCAAGAGGTGTGTGCAAGCCTCTCCAAAGCCTGGTGGCACAAGTGCCCTAAGCCCTCAGAGCTGCTGTCCTGCAGAGAGGGCTCTGAGGCTGTCTCAGTCCAAGTGACTTTTTTGCTTCCCAGACATGCATGTCCAGACTGACAGCTAAACACTGCTGTGGCGAGGTGAGCTTCTTACATATACTTGTCCTCCCAGACACAAGAACACTGTGAAGAGGTCTGCTGCCCAGCCTCAGGGGAAGAGGCAGAGAACGTTGCTTTCCGCACAGCACTGGAAGCAGGACGGATGGGCGTTCTGCTCAACAGGCGAAAAGCAGGGAGGAACAGCAGCGTCGGTCAAGTGAGCTCCCCCTTGTGGCTGGTGGAGCTTAATTCAAACCTGCGATGGAAATTGTGCTGGGGATGACTGAGCTCTAACTTCACGATCTGACACTTTCCGTCACTTTCTCCTCACTCACACACGGTGGTGGGATGGCCAAAAAAACGTGGGTGTGCAGGGTGTCCTCTCTGACACCCAGCTGAAGTCCAAGAGATACGTGTGCTGGGAATAGGACTTGCAACTAGTTTAAGGGAAGATGCCGTTGGGACTCCTTCAGCTGCTCATCCCCTCATCAGAACAAAGCGTTTCTCTGGGCCAGAGCTCTATCAGCCTGAGCCAACCACGTGCAGCACAGCTCTCTCCTCTTTGTGATCTTCAGGTCAGGGAGAAACCATCCTACGCCGTGACTCGAAAGCTAAATGCTTAAGGGCCGTCCTAAGACTTCTGCATTCAAGCACCCTGAAGATGGCCTTTCGTGCTTGGCTCTCTCCTCCACGGGCTCGGAATCATCCGGGAGGTCCTGGGTTCCTGAGGGCGCTGGGAGAGGACGCAAAAGGCCACCTCATCCCTTTAGTAGCAATGCCATGATGACGCCCCGGCTGTAAAGAGTCAGAAACTGCTGCAGGAGAGCCTGATTGCCAGACTTTGCTGGGGAAGCATTGCACCGTGCACTGAGGAGCCCCTCCCTGAGAGAACTCTCGGTTGCTTTTGCCTTGCATGCTCTTTGCTCCTGTGTGGTGTGGAAAACAGCAAACATAGCAGCGGAAGGCGGTGCTCTCTGTACGCCCTCTATCTCAAAGTGGTAAGTGGTCTTGGGAATAGGCATTCGCACTAGCCACGTGGGAAGTTGCAGAACAAGAAGCTTTGAAATAACAGCAGTTGGACGCAGGTCAGCTTTGGATTCAGCTTACGTGGGTGAAAGAATGCAGGGCAGAGCGTCCCATTCAAGGAATCACTGTCGTCGTTGCAGTGGATGCCGAAACTGAGCTTGCGATGTGCTTGCCGTGTCTGTCCTGTGCGCCTGCACTCTAGGCACCTGAGTGAAGACTGCTGTGTAGAGTTCTCCTCGGCCGAGCGCAGATGCTGGTCTGTGGGGCCATTAACGTGAGGCCTTTCTGAGGAAGCCTGGCTGTCAGGGAGATGCCCGCATACAACGAATTGAGTCTGCAACGTGCTTGCCGTGTCTGTCCTGTGTGCCTGCACGCTAGGCGTCTGAGTGAAGTCTCCTGTTTAGAGCTCTCCCTTGCTGAGCGGCGGCGGGTGCTCGCCTGTGTGGCCATTAACGTGAGGCCTTGCTGTGGACGCCTGGCTGTCGGGGGGAAAAAAGCCCGCATACAACGAATTTAGCTTGGACGTTTAGAAAGTCGCTTTCTTCCTGCTACTTCCCGGCTGCTGCAGAGAGGCCCAGGGTCGTCTCTGGGGCGGTACGTATGTCGGCCTCCCGTGCCACAGTCTGAGCATGGAAAGCGAAGTGCCCATTCGCTTCAGTCCCCGAGCATCATGGCAGCAAGAGGTGTGTGCAAGCCTCTCCAAAGCCTGGTGGCACAAGTGCCCTAAGCCCTCAGAGCTGCTGTCCTGCAGAGAGGGCTCTGAGGCTGTCTCAGTCCAAGTGACTTTTTTGCTTCCCAGACATGCATGTCCAGACTGACAGCTAAACACTGCTGTGGCGAGGTGAGCTTCTTACATATACTTGTCCTCCCAGACACAAGAACACTGTGAAGAGGTCTGCTGCCCAGCCTCAGGGGAAGAGGCAGAGAACGTTGCTTTCCGCACAGCACTGGAAGCAGGACGGATGGGCGTTCTGCTCAACAGGCGAAAAGCAGGGAGGAACAGCAGCGTCGGTCAAGTGAGCTCCCCCTTGTGGCTGGTGGAGCTTAATTCAAACCTGCGATGGAAATTGTGCTGGGGATGACTGAGCTCTAACTTCACGATCTGACACTTTCCGTCACTTTCTCCTCACTCACACACGGTGGTGGGATGGCCAAAAAAACGTAGGTGTGCAGGGTGTCCTCTCTGACACCCAGCTGAAGTCCAAGAGATACGTGTGCTGGGAATAGGACTTGCAACTAGTTTAAGGGAAGATGCCGTTGGGACTCCTTCAGCTGCTCATCCCCTCATCAGAACAAAGCGTTTCTCTGGGCCAGAGCTCTATCAGCCTGAGCCAACCACGTGCAGCACAGCTCTCTCCTCTTTGTGATCTTCAGGTCAGGGAGAAACCATCCTACGCCGTGACTCGAAAGCTAAATGCTTAAGGGCCGTCCTAAGACTTCTGCATTCAAGCACCCTGAAGATGGCCTTTCGTGCTTGGCTCTCTCCTCCACGGGCTCGGAATCATCCGGGAGGTCCTGGGTTCCTGAGGGCGCTGGGAGAGGACGCAAAAGGCCACCTCATCCCTTTAGTAGCAATGCCATGATGACGCCCCGGCTGTAAAGAGTCAGAAACTGCTGCAGGAGAGCCTGATTGCCAGACTTTGCTGGGGAAGCATTCCACCGTGCACTGAGGAGCCCCTCCCTGAGAGAACTCTCGGTTGCTTTTGCCTTGCATGCTCTTTGCTCCTGTGTGGTGTGGAAAACAGCAAACATAGCAGCGGAAGGCGGTGCTCTCTGTACGCCCTCTATCTCAAAGTGGTAAGTGGTCTTGGGAATAGGCATTCGCACTAGCCACGTGGGAAGTTGCAGAACAAGAAGCTTTGAAATAACAGCAGTTGGACGCAGGTCAGCTTTGGATTCAGCTTACGTGGGTGAAAGAATGCAGGGCAGAGCGTCCCATTCAAGGAATCACTGTCGTCGTTGCAGTGGATGCCGAAACTGAGCTTGCGATGTGCTTGCCGTGTCTGTCCTGTGCGCCTGCACTCTAGGCACCTGAGTGAAGACTGCTGTGTAGAGTTCTCCTCGGCCGAGCGCAGATGCTGGTCTGTGGGGCCATTAACGTGAGGCCTTTCTGAGGAAGCCTGGCTGTCAGGGAGATGCCCGCATACAACGAATTGAGCCTGCAACGTGCTTGCCGTGTCAGTCCTGTGTGCCTGCACGCTAGGCGTCTGAGTGAAGTCTCCTGTTTAGAGCTCTCCCTTGCTGAGCGGCGGCGGGTGCTCGCCTGTGTGGCCATTAACGTGAGGCCTTGCTGTGGACGCCTGGCTGTCGGGGGGAAAAAAGCCCGCATACAACGAATTTAGCTTGGACGTTTAGAAAGTCGCTTTCTTCCTGCTACTTCCCGGCTGCTGCAGAGAGGCCCAGGGTCGTCTCTGGGGCGGTACGTATGTCGGCCTCCCGTGCCACAGCCTGAGCATGGAAAGCGAAGTGCCCATTCGCTTCAGTCCCCGAGCATCACGGCAGCAAGAGGTGTGTGCAAGCCTCTCCAAAGCCTGGTGGCACAAGTGCCCTAAGCCCTCAGAGCTGCTGTCCTGCAGAGAGGGCTCTGAGGCTGTCTCAGTCCAAGTGACTTTTTTGCTTCCCAGACATGCATGTCCAGACTGACAGCTAAACACTGCTGTGGCGAGGTGAGCTTCTTACATATACTTGTCCTCCCAGACACAAGAACACTGTGAAGAGGTCTGCTGCCCAGCCTCAGGGGAAGAGGCAGAGAACGTTGCTTTCCGCACAGCACTGGAAGCAGGACGGATGGGCGTTCTGCTCAACAGGCGAAAAGCAGGGAGGAACAGCAGCGTCGGTCAAGTGAGCTCCCCCTTGTGGCTAGTGGAGCTTAATTCAAACCTGCGATGGAAATTGTGCTGGGGATGACTGAGCTCTAACTTCACGATCTGACACTTTCCGTCACTTTCTCCTCACTCACACACGGTGGTGGGATGGCCAAAAAAACGTAGGTGTGCAGGGTGTCCTCTCTGACACCCAGCTGAAGTCCAAGAGATACGTGTGCTGGGAATAGGACTTGCAACTAGTTTAAGGGAAGATGCCGTTGGGACTCCTTCAGCTGCTCATCCCCTCATCAGAACAAAGCGTTTCTCTGGGCCAGAGCTCTATCAGCCTGAGCCAACCACGTGCAGCACAGCTCTCTCCTCTTTGTGATCTTCAGGTCAGGGAGAAACCATCCTACACCGTGGCTCGAAAGCTAAATGCTTAAGGGCCGTCCTAAGACTTCTGCATTCAAGCACCCTGAAGATGGCCTTTCGTGCTTGGCTCTCTCCTCCACGGGCTCGGAATCATCCGGGAGGTCCTGGGTTCCTGAGGGCGCTGGGAGAGGACGCAAAAGGCCACCTCATCCCTTTAGTAGCAATGCCATGATGACGCCCCGGCTGTAAAGAGTCAGAAACTGCTGCAGGAGAGCCTGATTGCCAGACTTTGCTGGGGAAGCATTCCACCGTGCACTGAGGAGCCCCTCCCTGAGAGAACTCTCGGTTGCTTTTGCCTTGCATGCTCTTTGCTCCTGTGTGGTGTGGAAAACAGCAAACATAGCAGCGGAAGGCGGTGCTCTCTGTACGCCCTCTATCTCAAAGTGGTAAGTGGTCTTGGGAATAGGCATTCGCACTAGCCACGTGGGAAGTTGCAGAACAAGAAGCTTTGAAATAACAGCAGTTGGACGCAGGTCAGCTTTGGATTCAGCTTACGTGGGTGAAAGAATGCAGGGCAGAGCGTCCCATTCAAGGAATCACTGTCGTCGTTGCAGTGGATGCCGAAACTGAGCTTGCGATGTGCTTGCCGTGTCTGTCCTGTGCGCCTGCACTCTAGGCACCTGAGTGAAGACTGCTGTGTAGAGTTCTCCTCGGCCGAGCGCAGATGCTGGTCTGTGGGGCCATTAACGTGAGGCCTTTCTGAGGAAGCCTGGCTGTCAGGGAGATGCCCGCATACAACGAATTGAGTCTGCAACGTGCTTGCCGTGTCTGTCCTGTGTGCCTGCACGCTAGGCGTCTGAGTGAAGTCTCCTGTTTAGAGCTCTCCCTTGCTGAGCGGCGGCGGGTGCTCGCCTGTGTGGCCATTAACGTGAGGCCTTGCTGTGGACGCCTGGCTGTCGGGGGGAAAAAAGCCCGCATACAACGAATTTAGCTTGGACGTTTAGAAAGTCGCTTTCTTCCTGCTACTTCCCGGCTGCTGCAGAGAGGCCCAGGGTCGTCTCTGGGGCGGTACGTATGTCGGCCTCCCGTGCCACAGTCTGAGCATGGAAAGCGAAGTGGTCATTCGCTTCAGTCCCCGAACATCATGGCAGCAAGAGGTGTGTGCAAGCCTCTCCAAAGCCTGGTGGCACAAGTGCCCTAAGCCCTCAGAGCTGCTGTCCTGCAGAGAGGGCTCTGAGGCTGTCTCAGTCCAAGTGACTTTTTTGCTTCCCAGACATGCATGTCCAGACTGACAGCTAAACACTGCTGTGGCGAGGTGAGCTTCTTACATATACTTGTCCTCCCAGACACAAGAACACTGTTAAGAGGTCTGCTGCCCAGCCTCAGGGGAAGAGGCAGAGAACGTTGCTTTCCGCACAGCACTGGAAGCAGGACGGATGGGCGTTCTGCTCAACAGGCGAAAAGCAGGGAGGAACAGCAGCGTCGGTCAAGTGAGCTCCCCCTTGTGGCTGGTGGAGCTTAATTCAAACCTGCGATGGAAATTGTGCTGGGGATGACTGAGCTCTAACTTCACGATCTGACACTTTCCGTCACTTTCTCCTCACTCACACACGGTGGTGGGATGGCCAAAAAAACGTAGGTGTGCAGGGTGTCCTCTCTGACACCCAGCTGAAGTCCAAGAGATACGTGTGCTGGGAATAGGACTTGCAACTAGTTTAAGGGAAGATGCCGTTGGGACTCCTTCAGCTGCTCATCCCCTCATCAGAACAAAGCGTTTCTCTGGGCCAGAGCTCTATCAGCCTGAGCCAACCACGTGCAGCACAGCTCTCTCCTCTTTGTGATCTTCAGGTCAGGGAGAAACCATCCTACGCCGTGACTCGAAAGCTAAATGCTTAAGGGCCGTCCTAAGACTTCTGCATTCAAGCACCCTGAAGATGGCCTTTCGTGCTTGGCTCTCTCCTCCACGGGCTCGGAATCATCCGGGAGGTCCTGGGTTCCTGAGGGCGCTGGGAGAGGACGCAAAAGGCCACCTCATCCCTTTAGTAGCAATGCCATGATGACGCCCCGGCTGTAAAGAGTCAGAAACTGCTGCAGGAGAGCCTGATTGCCAGACTTTGCTGGGGAAGCATTCCACCGTGCACTGAGGAGCCCCTCCCTGAGAGAACTCTCGGTTGCTTTTGCCTTGCATGCTCTTTGCTCCTGTGTGGTGTGGAAAACAGCAAACATAGCAGCGGAAGGCGGTGCTCTCTGTACGCCCTCTATCTCAAAGTGGTAAGTGGTCTTGGGAATAGGCATTCGCACTAGCCACGTGGGAAGTTGCAGAACAAGAAGCTTTGAAATAACAGCAGTTGGACGCAGGTCAGCTTTGGATTCAGCTTACGTGGGTGAAAGAATGCAGGGCAGAGCGTCCCATTCAAGGAATCACTGTCGTCGTTGCAGTGGATGCCGAAACTGAGCTTGCGATGTGCTTGCCGTGTCTGTCCTGTGCGCCTGCACTCTAGGCACCTGAGTGAAGACTGCTGTGTAGAGTTCTCCTCGGCCGAGCGCAGATGCTGGTCTGTGGGGCCATTAACGTGAGGCCTTTCTGAGGAAGCCTGGCTGTCAGGGAGATGCCCGCATACAACGAATTGAGCCTGCAACGTGCTTGCCGTGTCAGTCCTGTGTGCCTGCACGCTAGGCGTCTGAGTGAAGTCTCCTGTTTAGAGCTCTCCCTTGCTGAGCGGCGGCGGGTGCTCGCCTGTGTGGCCATTAACGTGAGGCCTTGCTGTGGACGCCTGGCTGTCGGGGGGAAAAAAGCCCGCATACAACGAATTTAGCTTGGACGTTTAGAAAGTCGCTTTCTTCCTGCTACTTCCCGGCTGCTGCAGAGAGGCCCAGGGTCGTCTCTGGGGCGGTACGTATGTCGGCCTCCCGTGCCACAGCCTGAGCATGGAAAGCGAAGTGCCCATTCGCTTCAGTCCCCGAGCATCACGGCAGCAAGAGGTGTGTGCAAGCCTCTCCAAAGCCTGGTGGCACAAGTGCCCTAAGCCCTCAGAGCTGCTGTCCTGCAGAGAGGGCTCTGAGGCTGTCTCAGTCCAAGTGACTTTTTTGCTTCCCAGACATGCATGTCCAGACTGACAGCTAAACACTGCTGTGGCGAGGTGAGCTTCTTACATATACTTGTCCTCCCAGACACAAGAACACTGTGAAGAGGTCTGCTGCCCAGCCTCAGGGGAAGAGGCAGAGAACGTTGCTTTCCGCACAGCACTGGAAGCAGGACGGATGGGCGTTCTGCTCAACAGGCGAAAAGCAGGGAGGAACAGCAGCGTCGGTCAAGTGAGCTCCCCCTTGTGGCTAGTGGAGCTTAATTCAAACCTGCGATGGAAATTGTGCTGGGGATGACTGAGCTCTAACTTCACGATCTGACACTTTCCGTCACTTTCTCCTCACTCACACACGGTGGTGGGATGGCCAAAAAAACGTAGGTGTGCAGGGTGTCCTCTCTGACACCCAGCTGAAGT
This sequence comes from Manis pentadactyla, assembly GCF_030020395.1. NCBI lineage: Eukaryota > Metazoa > Chordata > Mammalia > Pholidota > Manidae > Manis > Manis pentadactyla. Next base: position 29,283,857 of record NC_080037.1, read on the forward strand.
CCAAGAGATACGTGTGCTGGGAATAGGACTTGCAACTAGTTTAAGGGAAGATGCCGTTGGGACTCCTTCAGCTGCTCATCCCCTCATCAGAACAAAGCGTTTCTCTGGGCCAGAGCTCTATCAGCCTGAGCCAACCACGTGCAGCACAGCTCTCTCCTCTTTGTGATCTTCAGGTCAGGGAGAAACCATCCTACACCGTGGCTCGAAAGCTAAATGCTTAAGGGCCGTCCTAAGACTTCTGCATTCAAGCACCCTGAAGATGGCCTTTCGTGCTTGGCTCTCTCCTCCACGGGCTCGGAATCATCCGGGAGGTCCTGGGTTCCTGAGGGCGCTGGGAGAGGACGCAAAAGGCCACCTCATCCCTTTAGTAGCAATGCCATGATGACGCCCCGGCTGTAAAGAGTCAGAAACTGCTGCAGGAGAGCCTGATTGCCAGACTTTGCTGGGGAAGCATTCCACCGTGCACTGAGGAGCCCCTCCCTGAGAGAACTCTCGGTTGCTTTTGCCTTGCATGCTCTTTGCTCCTGTGTGGTGTGGAAAACAGCAAACATAGCAGCGGAAGGCGGTGCTCTCTGTACGCCCTCTATCTCAAAGTGGTAAGTGGTCTTGGGAATAGGCATTCGCACTAGCCACGTGGGAAGTTGCAGAACAAGAAGCTTTGAAATAACAGCAGTTGGACGCAGGTCAGCTTTGGATTCAGCTTACGTGGGTGAAAGAATGCAGGGCAGAGCGTCCCATTCAAGGAATCACTGTCGTCGTTGCAGTGGATGCCGAAACTGAGCTTGCGATGTGCTTGCCGTGTCTGTCCTGTGTGCCTGCACTCTAGGCACCTGAGTGAAGACTGCTGTGTAGAGTTCTCCTCGGCCGAGCGCAGATGCTGGTCTGTGGGGCCATTAACGTGAGGCCTTTCTGAGGAAGCCTGGCTGTCAGGGAGATGCCCGCATACAACGAATTGAGCCTGCAACGTGCTTGCCGTGTCTGTCCTGTGTGCCTGCACGCTAGGCGTCTGAGTGAAGTCTCCTGTTTAGAGCTCTCCCTTGCTGAGCGGCGGCGGGTGCTCGCCTGTGTGGCCATTAACGTGAGGCCTTGCTGTGGACGCCTGGCTGTCGGGGGGAAAAAAGCCCGCATACAACGAATTTAGCTTGGACGTTTAGAAAGTCGCTTTCTTCCTGCTACTTCCCGGCTGCTGCAGAGAGGCCCAGGGTCGTCTCTGGGGCGGTACGTATGTCGGCCTCCCGTGCCACAGCCTGAGCATGGAAAGCGAAGTGCCCATTCGCTTCAGTCCCCGAGCATCACGGCAGCAAGAGGTGTGTGCAAGCCTCTCCAAAGCCTGGTGGCACAAGTGCCCTAAGCCCTCAGAGCTGCTGTCCTGCAGAGAGGGCTCTGAGGCTGTCTCAGTCCAAGTGACTTTTTTGCTTCCCAGACATGCATGTCCAGACTGACAGCTAAACACTGCTGTGGCGAGGTGAGCTTCTTACATATACTTGTCCTCCCAGACACAAGAACACTGTGAAGAGGTCTGCTGCCCAGCCTCAGGGGAAGAGGCAGAGAACGTTGCTTTCCGCACAGCACTGGAAGCAGGACGGATGGGCGTTCTGCTCAACAGGCGAAAAGCAGGGAGGAACAGCAGCGTCGGTCAAGTGAGCTCCCCCTTGTTGCTAGTGGAGCTTAATTCAAACCTGCGATGGAAATTGTGCTGGGGATGACTGAGCTCTAACTTCACGATCTGACACTTTCCGTCACTTTCTCCTCACTCACACACGGTGGTGGGATGGCCAAAAAAACGTAGGTGTGCAGGGTGTCCTCTCTGACACCCAGCTGAAGTCCAAGAGATACGTGTCCTGGGAATAGGACTTGCAACTAGTTTAAGGGAAGATGCCGTTGGGACTCCTTCAGCTGCTCATCCCCTCATCAGAACAAAGCGTTTCTCTGGGCCAGAGCTCTATCAGCCTGAGCCAACCACGTGCAGCACAGCTCTCTCCTCTTTGTGATCTTCAGGTCAGGGAGAAACCATCCTACGCCGTGGCTCGAAAGCTAAATGCTTAAGGGCCGTCCTAAGACTTCTGCATTCAAGCACCCTGAAGATGGCCTTTCGTGCTTGGCTCTCTCCTCCACGGGCTCGGAATCATCCGGGAGGTCCTGGGTTCCTGAGGGCGCTGGGAGAGGACGCAAAAGGCCACCTCATCCCTTTAGTAGCAATGCCATGATGACGCCCCGGCTGTAAAGAGTCAGAAACTGCTGCAGGAGAGCCTGATTGCCAGACTTTGCTGGGGAAGCATTGCACCGTGCACTGAGGAGCCCCTCCCTGAGAGAACTCTCGGTTGCTTTTGCCTTGCATGCTCTTTACTCCTGTGTGGTGTGGAAAACAGCAAACATAGCAGCGGAAGGCAGTGCAATCTGTACGCCCTCTATCTCAAAGTGGTAAGTGGGCTTGGGAATAGGCATTCGCACAAGCCACGTGGGAAATTGCAGAAAAAGAAGCTTTGAAATAACAGCAGTTGGACGCAGGTCAGCTTTGGATTCAGTTTACGTGGGTGAAAGAATGCAGGGCAGAGCGTCCCATTCAAGGAATCACTGTCGTCGTTGCAGTGGATGCCGAAACTGAGCTTGCGATGTGCTTGCCGTGTCTGTCCTGTGCGCCTGCACTCTAGGCACCTGAGTGAAGACTGCTGTGTAGAGTTCTCCTCGGCCGAGCGCAGATGCTGCTCTGTGGGGCCATTAACGTGAGGCCTTTCTGAGGAAGCCTGGCTGTCAGGGAGATGCCCGCATACAACGAATTGAGCCTGCAACGTGCTTGCCGTGTCAGTCCTGTGTGCCTGCACGCTAGGCGTCTGAGTGAAGTCTCCTGTTTAGAGCTCTCCCTTGCTGAGCGGCGGCGGGTGCTCGCCTGTGTGGCCATTAACGTGAGGCCTTGCTGTGGACGCCTGGCTGTCGGGGGGAAAAAAGCCCGCATACAACGAATTTAGCTTGGACGTTTAGAAAGTCGCTTTCTTCCTGCTACTTCCCGGCTGCTGCAGAGAGGCCCAGGGTCGTCTCTGGGGCGGTACGTATGTCGGCCTCCCGTGCCACAGCCTGAGCATGGAAAGCGAAGTGCCCATTCGCTTCAGTCCCCGAGCATCACGGCAGCAAGAGGTGTGTGCAAGCCTCTCCAAAGCCTGGTGGCACAAGTGCCCTAAGCCCTCAGAGCTGCTGTCCTGCAGAGAGGGCTCTGAGGCTGTCTCAGTCCAAGTGACTTTTTTGCTTCCCAGACATGCATGTCCAGACTGACAGCTAAACACTGCTGTGGCGAGGTGAGCTTCTTACATATACTTGTCCTCCCAGACACAAGAACACTGTGAAGAGGTCTGCTGCCCAGCCTCAGGGGAAGAGGCAGAGAACGTTGCTTTCCGCACAGCACTGGAAGCAGGACGGATGGGCGTTCTGCTCAACAGGCGAAAAGCAGGGAGGAACAGCAGCGTCGGTCAAGTGAGCTCCCCCTTGTGGCTAGTGGAGCTTAATTCAAACCTGCGATGGAAATTGTGCTGGGGATGACTGAGCTCTAACTTCACGATCTGACACTTTCCGTCACTTTCTCCTCACTCACACACGGTGGTGGGATGGCCAAAAAAACGTGGGTGTGCAGGGTGTCCTCTCTGACACCCAGCTGAAGTCCAAGAGATACGTGTGCTGGGAATAGGACTTGCAACTAGTTTAAGGGAAGATGCCGTTGGGACTCCTTCAGCTGCTCATCCCCTCATCAGAACAAAGCGTTTCTCTGGGCCAGAGCTCTATCAGCCTGAGCCAACCACGTGCAGCACAGCTCTCTCCTCTTTGTGATCTTCAGGTCAGGGAGAAACCATCCTACGCCGTGACTCGAAAGCTAAATGCTTAAGGGCCGTCCTAAGACTTCTGCATTCAAGCACCCTGAAGATGGCCTTTCGTGCTTGGCTCTCTCCTCCACGGGCTCGGAATCATCCGGGAGGTCCTGGGTTCCTGAGGGCGCTGGGAGAGGACGCAAAAGGCCACCTCATCCCTTTAGTAGCAATGCCATGATGACGCCCCGGCTGTAAAGAGTCAGAAACTGCTGCAGGAGAGCCTGATTGCCAGACTTTGCTGGGGAAGCATTCCACCGTGCACTGAGGAGCCCCTCCCTGAGAGAACTCTCGGTTGCTTTTGCCTTGCATGCTCTTTGCTCCTGTGTGGTGTGGAAAACAGCAAACATAGCAGCGGAAGGCGGTGCTCTCTGTACGCCCTCTATCTCAAAGTGGTAAGTGGTCTTGGGAATAGGCATTCGCACTAGCCACGTGGGAAGTTGCAGAACAAGAAGCTTTGAAATAACAGCAGTTGGACGCAGGTCAGCTTTGGATTCAGCTTACGTGGGTGAAAGAATGCAGGGCAGAGCGTCCCATTCAAGGAATCACTGTCGTCGTTGCAGTGGATGCCGAAACTGAGCTTGCGATGTGCTTGCCGTGTCTGTCCTGTGCGCCTGCACTCTAGGCACCTGAGTGAAGACTGCTGTGTAGAGTTCTCCTCGGCCGAGCGCAGATGCTGCTCTGTGGGGCCATTAACGTGAGGCCTTTCTGAGGAAGCCTGGCTGTCAGGGAGATGCCCGCATACAACGAATTGAGTCTGCAACGTGCTTGCCGTGTCTGTCCTGTGTGCCTGCACGCTAGGCGTCTGAGTGAAGTCTCCTGTTTAGAGCTCTCCCTTGCTGAGCGGCGGCGGGTGCTCGCCTGTGTGGCCATTAACGTGAGGCCTTGCTGTGGACGCCTGGCTGTCGGGGGGAAAAAAGCCCGCATACAACGAATTTAGCTTGGACGTTTAGAAAGTCGCTTTCTTCCTGCTACTTCCCGGCTGCTGCAGAGAGGCCCAGGGTCGTCTCTGGGGCGGCACGTATGTCGGCCTCCCGTGCCACAGTCTGAGCATGGAAAGCGAAGTGCCCATTCGCTTCAGTCCCCGAGCATCATGGCAGCAAGAGGTGTGTGCAAGCCTCTCCAAAGCCTGGTGGCACAAGTGCCCTAAGCCCTCAGAGCTGCTGTCCTGCAGAGAGGGCTCTGAGGCTGTCTCAGTCCAAGTGACTTTTTTGCTTCCCAGACATGCATGTCCAGACTGACAGCTAAACACTGCTGTGGCGAGGTGAGCTTCTTACATATACTTGTCCTCCCAGACACAACACTGTGAAGAGGTCTGCTGCCCAGCCTCAGGGTAAGAGGCAGAGAACGTTGCTTTCCGCACAGCACTGGAAGCAGGACGGATGGGCGTTCTGCTCAACAGGCGAAAAGCAGGGAGGAACAGCAGCGTCGGTCAAGTGAGCTCCCCCTTGTGGCTAGTGGAGCTTAATTCAAACCTGCGATGGAAATTGTGCTGGGGATGACTGAGCTCTAACTTCACGATCTGACACTTTCCGTCACTTTCTCCTCACTCACACACGGTGGTGGGATGGCCAAAAAAACGTGGGTGTGCAGGGTGTCCTCTCTGACACCCAGCTGAAGTCCAAGAGATACGTGTGCTGGGAATAGGACTTGCAACTAGTTTAAGGGAAGATGCCGTTGGGACTCCTTCAGCTGCTCATCCCCTCATCAGAACAAAGCGTTTCTCTGGGCCAGAGCTCTATCAGCCTGAGCCAACCACGTGCAGCACAGCTCTCTCCTCTTTGTGATCTTCAGGTCAGGGAGAAACCATCCTACGCCGTGGCTCGAAAGCTAAATGCTTAAGGGCCGTCCTAAGACTTCTGCATTCAAGCACCCTGAAGATGGCCTTTCGTGCTTGGCTCTCTCCTCCACGGGCTCGGAATCATCCGGGAGGTCCTGGGTTCCTGAGGGCGCTGGGAGAGGACGCAAAAGGCCACCTCATCCCTTTAGTAGCAATGCCATGATGACGCCCCGGCTGTAAAGAGTCAGAAACTGCTGCAGGAGAGCCTGATTGCCAGACTTTGCTGGGGAAGCATTCCACCGTGCACTGAGGAGCCCCTCCCTGAGAGAACTCTCGGTTGCTTTTGCCTTGCATGCTCTTTGCTCCTGTGTGGTGTGGAAAACAGCAAACATAGCAGCGGAAGGCGGTGCTCTCTGTACGCCCTCTATCTCAAAGTGGTAAGTGGTCTTGGGAATAGGCATTCGCACTAGCCACGTGGGAAGTTGCAGAACAAGAAGCTTTGAAATAACAGCAGTTGGACGCAGGTCAGCTTTGGATTCAGCTTACGTGGGTGAAAGAATGCAGGGCAGAGCGTCCCATTCAAGGAATCACTGTCGTCGTTGCAGTGGATGCCGAAACTGAGCTTGCGATGTGCTTGCCGTGTCTGTCCTGTGCGCCTGCACTCTAGGCACCTGAGTGAAGACTGCTGTGTAGAGTTCTCCTCGGCCGAGCGCAGATGCTGGTCTGTGGGGCCATTAACGTGAGGCCTTTCTGAGGAAGCCTGGCTGTCAGGGAGATGCCCGCATACAACGAATTGAGCCTGCAACGTGCTTGCCGTGTCTGTCCTGTGTGCCTGCACGCTAGGCGTCTGAGTGAAGTCTCCTGTTTAGAGCTCTCCCTTGCTGAGCGGCGGCGGGTGCTCGCCTGTGTGGCCATTAACGTGAGGCCTTGCTGTGGACGCCTGGCTGTCGGGGGGAAAAAAGCCCGCATACAACGAATTTAGCTTGGACGTTTAGAAAGTCGCTTTCTTCCTGCTACTTCCCGGCTGCTGCAGAGAGGCCCAGGGTCGTCTCTGGGGCGGTACGTATGTCGGCCTCCCGTGCCACAGCCTGAGCATGGAAAGCGAAGTGCCCATTCGCTTCAGTCCCCGAGCATCACGGCAGCAAGAGGTGTGTGCAAGCCTCTCCAAAGCCTGGTGGCACAAGTGCCCTAAGCCCTCAGAGCTGCTGTCCTGCAGAGAGGGCTCTGAGGCTGTCTCAGTCCAAGTGACTTTTTTGCTTCCCAGACATGCATGTCCAGACTGACAGCTAAACACTGCTGTGGCGAGGTGAGCTTCTTACATATACTTGTCCTCCCAGACACAAGAACACTGTGAAGAGGTCTGCTGCCCAGCCTCAGGGGAAGAGGCAGAGAACGTTGCTTTCCGCACAGCACTGGAAGCAGGACGGATGGGCGTTCTGCTCAACAGGCGAAAAGCAGGGAGGAACAGCAGCGTCGGTCAAGTGAGCTCCCCCTTGTGGCTAGTGGAGCTTAATTCAAACCTGCGATGGAAATTGTGCTGGGGATGACTGAGCTCTAACTTCACGATCTGACACTTTCCGTCACTTTCTCCTCACTCACACACGGTGGTGGGATGGCCAAAAAAACGTAGGTGTGCAGGGTGTCCTCTCTGACACCCAGCTGAAGTCCAAGAGATACGTGTGCTGGGAATAGGACTTGCAACTAGTTTAAGGGAAGATGCCGTTGGGACTCCTTCAGCTGCTCATCCCCTCATCAGAACAAAGCGTTTCTCTGGGCCAGAGCTCTATCAGCCTGAGCCAACCACGTGCAGCACAGCTCTCTCCTCTTTGTGATCTTCAGGTCAGGGAGAAACCATCCTACACCGTGGCTCGAAAGCTAAATGCTTAAGGGCCGTCCTAAGACTTCTGCATTCAAGCACCCTGAAGATGGCCTTTCGTGCTTGGCTCTCTCCTCCACGGGCTCGGAATCATCCGGGAGGTCCTGGGTTCCTGAGGGCGCTGGGAGAGGACGCAAAAGGCCACCTCATCCCTTTAGTAGCAATGCCATGATGACGCCCCGGCTGTAAAGAGTCAGAAACTGCTGCAGGAGAGCCTGATTGCCAGACTTTGCTGGGGAAGCATTCCACCGTGCACTGAGGAGCCCCTCCCTGAGAGAACTCTCGGTTGCTTTTGCCTTGCATGCTCTTTGCTCCTGTGTGGTGTGGAAAACAGCAAACATAGCAGCGGAAGGCGGTGCTCTCTGTACGCCCTCTATCTCAAAGTGGTAAGTGGTCTTGGGAATAGGCATTCGCACTAGCCACGTGGGAAGTTGCAGAACAAGAAGCTTTGAAATAACAGCAGTTGGACGCAGGTCAGCTTTGGATTCAGCTTACGTGGGTGAAAGAATGCAGGGCAGAGCGTCCCATTCAAGGAATCACTGTCGTCGTTGCAGTGGATGCCGAAACTGAGCTTGCGATGTGCTTGCCGTGTCTGTCCTGTGCGCCTGCACTCTAGGCACCTGAGTGAAGACTGCTGTGTAGAGTTCTCCTCGGCCGAGCGCAGATGCTGGTCTGTGGGGCCATTAACGTGAGGCCTTTCTGAGGAAGCCTGGCTGTCAGGGAGATGCCCGCATACAACGAATTGAGTCTGCAACGTGCTTGCCGTGTCTGTCCTGTGTGCCTGCACGCTAGGCGTCTGAGTGAAGTCTCCTGTTTAGAGCTCTCCCTTGCTGAGCGGCGGCGGGTGCTCGCCTGTGTGGCCATTAACGTGAGGCCTTGCTGTGGACGCCTGGCTGTCGGGGGGAAAAAAGCCCGCATACAACGAATTTAGCTTGGACGTTTAGAAAGTCGCTTTCTTCCTGCTACTTCCCGGCTGCTGCAGAGAGGCCCAGGGTCGTCTCTGGGGCGGTACGTATGTCGGCCTCCCGTGCCACAGTCTGAGCATGGAAAGCGAAGTGCCCATTCGCTTCAGTCCCCGAACATCATGGCAGCAAGAGGTGTGTGCAAGCCTCTCCAAAGCCTGGTGGCACAAGTGCCCTAAGCCCTCAGAGCTGCTGTCCTGCAGAGAGGGCTCTGAGGCTGTCTCAGTCCAAGTGACTTTTTTGCTTCCCAGACATGCATGTCCAGACTGACAGCTAAACACTGCTGTGGCGAGGTGAGCTTCTTACATATACTTGTCCTCCCAGACACAAGAACACTGTGAAGAGGTCTGCTGCCCAGCCTCAGGGGAAGAGGCAGAGAACGTTGCTTTCCGCACAGCACTGGAAGCAGGACGGATGGGCGTTCTGCTCAACAGGCGAAAAGCAGGGAGGAACAGCAGCGTCGGTCAAGTGAGCTCCCCCTTGTGGCTGGTGGAGCTTAATTCAAACCTGCGATGGAAATTGTGCTGGGGATGACTGAGCTCTAACTTCACGATCTGACACTTTCCGTCACTTTCTCCTCACTCACACACGGTGGTGGGATGGCCAAAAAAACGTAGGTGTGCAGGGTGTCCTCTCTGACACCCAGCTGAAGTCCAAGAGATACGTGTGCTGGGAATAGGACTTGCAACTAGTTTAAGGGAAGATGCCGTTGGGACTCCTTCAGCTGCTCATCCCCTCATCAGAACAAAGCGTTTCTCTGGGCCAGAGCTCTATCAGCCTGAGCCAACCACGTGCAGCACAGCTCTCTCCTCTTTGTGATCTTCAGGTCAGGGAGAAACCATCCTACGCCGTGACTCGAAAGCTAAATGCTTAAGGGCCGTCCTAAGACTTCTGCATTCAAGCACCCTGAAGATGGCCTTTCGTGCTTGGCTCTCTCCTCCACGTTCTCGGAATCATCCGGGAGGTCCTGGGTTCCTGAGGGCGCTGGGAGAGGACGCAAAAGGCCACCTCATCCCTTTAGTAGCAATGCCATGATGACGCCCCGGCTGTAAAGAGTCAGAAACTGCTGCAGGAGAGCCTGATTGCCAGACTTTGCTGGGGAAGCATTCCACCGTGCACTGAGGAGCCCCTCCCTGAGAGAACTCTCGGTTGCTTTTGCCTTGCATGCTCTTTGCTCCTGTGTGGTGTGGAAAACAGCAAACATAGCAGCGGAAGGCGGTGCTCTCTGTACGCCCTCTATCTCAAAGTGGTAAGTGGTCTTGGGAATAGGCATTCGCACTAGCCACGTGGGAAGTTGCAGAACAAGAAGCTTTGAAATAACAGCAGTTGGACGCAGGTCAGCTTTGGATTCAGCTTACGTGGGTGAAAGAATGCAGGGCAGAGCGTCCCATTCAAGGAATCACTGTCGTCGTTGCAGTGGATGCCGAAACTGAGCTTGCGATGTGCTTGCCGTGTCTGTCCTGTGCGCCTGCACTCTAGGCACCTGAGTGAAGACTGCTGTGTAGAGTTCTCCTCGGCCGAGCGCAGATGCTGGTCTGTGGGGCCATTAACGTGAGGCCTTTCTGAGGAAGCCTGGCTGTCAGGGAAATGCCCGCATACAACGAATTGAGCCTGCAACGTGCTTGCCGTGTCAGTCCTGTGTGCCTGCACGCTAGGCGTCTGAGTGAAGTCTCCTGTTTAGAGCTCTCCCTTGCTGAGCGGCGGCGGGTGCTCGCCTGTGTGGCCATTAACGTGAGGCCTTGCTGTGGACGCCTGGCTGTCGGGGGGAAAAAAGCCCGCATACAACGAATTTAGCTTGGACGTTTAGAAAGTCGCTTTCTTCCTGCTACTTCCCGGCTGCTGCAGAGAGGCCCAGGGTCGTCTCTGGGGCGGTACGTATGTCGGCCTCCCGTGCCACAGCCTGAGCATGGAAAGCGAAGTGCCCATTCGCTTCAGTCCCCGAGCATCACGGCAGCAAGAGGTGTGTGCAAGCCTCTCCAAAGCCTGGTGGCACAAGTGCCCTAAGCCCTCAGAGCTGCTGTCCTGCAGAGAGGGCTCTGAGGCTGTCTCAGTCCAAGTGACTTTTTTGCTTCCCAGACATGCATGTCCAGACTGACAGCTAAACACTGCTGTGGCGAGGTGAGCTTCTTACATATACTTGTCCTCCCAGACACAAGAACACTGTGAAGAGGTCTGCTGCCCAGCCTCAGGGGAAGAGGCAGAGAACGTTGCTTTCCGCACAGCACTGGAAGCAGGACGGATGGGCGTTCTGCTCAACAGGCGAAAAGCAGGGAGGAACAGCAGCGTCGGTCAAGTGAGCTCCCCCTTGTTGCTAGTGGAGCTTAATTCAAACCTGCGATGGAAATTGTGCTGGGGATGACTGAGCTCTAACTTCACGATCTGACACTTTCCGTCACTTTCTCCTCACTCACACACGGTGGTGGGATGGCCAAAAAAACGTAGGTGTGCAGGGTGTCCTCTCTGACACCCAGCTGAAGTCCAAGAGATACGTGTCCTGGGAATAGGACTTGCAACTAGTTTAAGGGAAGATGCCGTTGGGACTCCTTCAGCTGCTCATCCCCTCATCAGAACAAAGCGTTTCTCTGGGCCAGAGCTCTATCAGCCTGAGCCAACCACGTGCAGCACAGCTCTCTCCTCTTTGTGATCTTCAGGTCAGGGAGAAACCATCCTACGCCGTGGCTCGAAAGCTAAATGCTTAAGGGCCGTCCTAAGACTTCTGCATTCAAGCACCCTGAAGATGGCCTTTCGTGCTTGGCTCTCTCCTCCACGGGCTCGGAATCATCCGGGAGGTCCTGGGTTCCTGAGGGCGCTGGGAGAGGACGCAAAAGGCCACCTCATCCCTTTAGTAGCAATGCCATGATGACGCCCCGGCTGTAAAGAGTCAGAAACTGCTGCAGGAGAGCCTGATTGCCAGACTTTGCTGGGGAAGCATTGCACCGTGCACTGAGGAGCCCCTCCCTGAGAGAACTCTCGGTTGCTTTTGCCTTGCATGCTCTTTACTCCTGTGTGGTGTGGAAAACAGCAAACATAGCAGCGGAAGGCAGTGCAATCTGTACGCCCTCTATCTCAAAGTGGTAAGTGGGCTTGGGAATAGGCATTCGCACAAGCCACGTGGGAAATTGCAGAAAAAGAAGCTTTGAAATAACAGCAGTTGGACGCAGGTCAGCTTTGGATTCAGTTTACGTGGGTGAAAGAATGCAGGGCAGAGCGTCCCATTCAAGGAATCACTGTCGTCGTTGCAGTGGATGCCGAAACTGAGCTTGCGATGTGCTTGCCGTGTCTGTCCTGTGCGCCTGCACTCTAGGCACCTGAGTGAAGACTGCTGTGTAGAGTTCTCCTCGGCCGAGCGCAGATGCTGCTCTGTGGGGCCATTAACGTGAGGCCTTTCTGAGGAAGCCTGGCTGTCAGGGAGATGCCCGCATACAACGAATTGAGCCTGCAACGTGCTTGCCGTGTCAGTCCTGTGTGCCTGCACGCTAGGCGTCTGAGTGAAGTCTCCTGTTTAGAGCTCTCCCTTGCTGAGCGGCGGCGGGTGCTCGCCTGTGTGGCCATTAACGTGAGGCCTTGCTGTGGACGCCTGGCTGTCGGGGGGAAAAAAGCCCGCATACAACGAATTTAGCTTGGACGTTTAGAAAGTCGCTTTCTTCCTGCTACTTCCCGGCTGCTGCAGAGAGGCCCAGGGTCGTCTCTGGGGCGGTACGTATGTCGGCCTCCCGTGCCACAGCCTGAGCATGGAAAGCGAAGTGCCCATTCGCTTCAGTCCCCGAGCATCACGGCAGCAAGAGGTGTGTGCAAGCCTCTCCAAAGCCTGGTGGCACAAGTGCCCTAAGCCCTCAGAGCTGCTGTCCTGCAGAGAGGGCTCTGAGGCTGTCTCAGTCCAAGTGACTTTTTTGCTTCCCAGACATGCATGTCCAGACTGACAGCTAAACACTGCTGTGGCGAGGTGAGCTTCTTACATATACTTGTCCTCCCAGACACAAGAACACTGTGAAGAGGTCTGCTGCCCAGCCTCAGGGGAAGAGGCAGAGAACGTTGCTTTCCGCACAGCACTGGAAGCAGGACGGATGGGCGTTCTGCTCAACAGGCGAAAAGCAGGGAGGAACAGCAGCGTCGGTCAAGTGAGCTCCCCCTTGTGGCTAGTGGAGCTTAATTCAAACCTGCGATGGAAATTGTGCTGGGGATGACTGAGCTCTAACTTCACGATCTGACACTTTCCGTCACTTTCTCCTCACTCACACACGGTGGTGGGATGGCCAAAAAAACGTGGGTGTGCAGGGTGTCCTCTCTGACACCCAGCTGAAGTCCAAGAGATACGTGTGCTGGGAATAGGACTTGCAACTAGTTTAAGGGAAGATGCCGTTGGGACTCCTTCAGCTGCTCATCCCCTCATCAGAACAAAGCGTTTCTCTGGGCCAGAGCTCTATCAGCCTGAGCCAACCACGTGCAGCACAGCTCTCTCCTCTTTGTGATCTTCAGGTCAGGGAGAAACCATCCTACGCCGTGACTCGAAAGCTAAATGCTTAAGGGCCGTCCTAAGACTTCTGCATTCAAGCACCCTGAAGATGGCCTTTCGTGCTTGGCTCTCTCCTCCACGGGCTCGGAATCATCCGGGAGGTCCTGGGTTCCTGAGGGCGCTGGGAGAGGACGCAAAAGGCCACCTCATCCCTTTAGTAGCAATGCCATGATGACGCCCCGGCTGTAAAGAGTCAGAAACTGCTGCAGGAGAGCCTGATTGCCAGACTTTGCTGGGGAAGCATTCCACCGTGCACTGAGGAGCCCCTCCCTGAGAGAACTCTCGGTTGCTTTTGCCTTGCATGCTCTTTGCTCCTGTGTGGTGTGGAAAACAGCAAACATAGCAGCGGAAGGCGGTGCTCTCTGTACGCCCTCTATCTCAAAGTGGTAAGTGGTCTTGGGAATAGGCATTCGCACTAGCCACGTGGGAAGTTGCAGAACAAGAAGCTTTGAAATAACAGCAGTTGGACGCAGGTCAGCTTTGGATTCAGCTTACGTGGGTGAAAGAATGCAGGGCAGAGCGTCCCATTCAAGGAATCACTGTCGTCGTTGCAGTGGATGCCGAAACTGAGCTTGCGATGTGCTTGCCGTGTCTGTCCTGTGCGCCTGCACTCTAGGCACCTGAGTGAAGACTGCTGTGTAGAGTTCTCCTCGGCCGAGCGCAGATGCTGCTCTGTGGGGCCATTAACGTGAGGCCTTTCTGAGGAAGCCTGGCTGTCAGGGAGATGCCCGCATACAACGAATTGAGTCTGCAACGTGCTTGCCGTGTCTGTCCTGTGTGCCTGCACGCTAGGCGTCTGAGTGAAGTCTCCTGTTTAGAGCTCTCCCTTGCTGAGCGGCGGCGGGTGCTCGCCTGTGTGGCCATTAACGTGAGGCCTTGCTGTGGACGCCTGGCTGTCGGGGGGAAAAAAGCCCGCATACAACGAATTTAGCTTGGACGTTTAGAAAGTCGCTTTCTTCCTGCTACTTCCCGGCTGCTGCAGAGAGGCCCAGGGTCGTCTCTGGGGCGGCACGTATGTCGGCCTCCCGTGCCACAGTCTGAGCATGGAAAGCGAAGTGCCCATTCGCTTCAGTCCCCGAGCATCATGGCAGCAAGAGGTGTGTGCAAGCCTCTCCAAAGCCTGGTGGCACAAGTGCCCTAAGCCCTCAGAGCTGCTGTCCTGCAGAGAGGGCTCTGAGGCTGTCTCAGTCCAAGTGACTTTTTTGCTTCCCAGACATGCATGTCCAGACTGACAGCTAAACACTGCTGTGGCGAGGTGAGCTTCTTACATATACTTGTCCTCCCAGACACAACACTGTGAAGAGGTCTGCTGCCCAGCCTCAGGGTAAGAGGCAGAGAACGTTGCTTTCCGCACAGCACTGGAAGCAGGACGGATGGGCGTTCTGCTCAACAGGCGAAAAGCAGGGAGGAACAGCAGCGTCGGTCAAGTGAGCTCCCCCTTGTGGCTAGTGGAGCTTAATTCAAACCTGCGATGGAAATTGTGCTGGGGATGACTGAGCTCTAACTTCACGATCTGACACTTTCCGTCACTTTCTCCTCACTCACACACGGTGGTGGGATGGCCAAAAAAACGTGGGTGTGCAGGGTGTCCTCTCTGACACCCAGCTGAAGTCCAAGAGATACGTGTGCTGGGAATAGGACTTGCAACTAGTTTAAGGGAAGATGCCGTTGGGACTCCTTCAGCTGCTCATCCCCTCATCAGAACAAAGCGTTTCTCTGGGCCAGAGCTCTATCAGCCTGAGCCAACCACGTGCAGCACAGCTCTCTCCTCTTTGTGATCTTCAGGTCAGGGAGAAACCATCCTACGCCGTGGCTCGAAAGCTAAATGCTTAAGGGCCGTCCTAAGACTTCTGCATTCAAGCACCCTGAAGATGGCCTTTCGTGCTTGGCTCTCTCCTCCACGGGCTCGGAATCATCCGGGAGGTCCTGGGTTCCTGAGGGCGCTGGGAGAGGACGCAAAAGGCCACCTCATCCCTTTAGTAGCAATGCCATGATGACGCCCCGGCTGTAAAGAGTCAGAAACTGCTGCAGGAGAGCCTGATTGCCAGACTTTGCTGGGGAAGCATTCCACCGTGCACTGAGGAGCCCCTCCCTGAGAGAACTCTCGGTTGCTTTTGCCTTGCATGCTCTTTGCTCCTGTGTGGTGTGGAAAACAGCAAACATAGCAGCGGAAGGCGGTGCTCTCTGTACGCCCTCTATCTCAAAGTGGTAAGTGGTCTTGGGAATAGGCATTCGCACTAGCCACGTGGGAAGTTGCAGAACAAGAAGCTTTGAAATAACAGCAGTTGGACGCAGGTCAGCTTTGGATTCAGCTTACGTGGGTGAAAGAATGCAGGGCAGAGCGTCCCATTCAAGGAATCACTGTCGTCGTTGCAGTGGATGCCGAAACTGAGCTTGCGATGTGCTTGCCGTGTCTGTCCTGTGCGCCTGCACTCTAGGCACCTGAGTGAAGACTGCTGTGTAGAGTTCTCCTCGGCCGAGCGCAGATGCTGGTCTGTGGGGCCATTAACGTGAGGCCTTTCTGAGGAAGCCTGGCTGTCAGGGAGATGCCCGCATACAACGAATTGAGCCTGCAACGTGCTTGCCGTGTCTGTCCTGTGTGCCTGCACGCTAGGCGTCTGAGTGAAGTCTCCTGTTTAGAGCTCTCCCTTGCTGAGCGGCGGCGGGTGCTCGCCTGTGTGGCCATTAACGTGAGGCCTTGCTGTGGACGCCTGGCTGTCGGGGGGAAAAAAGCCCGCATACAACGAATTTAGCTTGGACGTTTAGAAAGTCGCTTTCTTCCTGCTACTTCCCGGCTGCTGCAGAGAGGCCCAGGGTCGTCTCTGGGGCGGTACGTATGTCGGCCTCCCGTGCCACAGCCTGAGCATGGAAAGCGAAGTGCCCATTCGCTTCAGTCCCCGAGCATCACGGCAGCAAGAGGTGTGTGCAAGCCTCTCCAAAGCCTGGTGGCACAAGTGCCCTAAGCCCTCAGAGCTGCTGTCCTGCAGAGAGGGCTCTGAGGCTGTCTCAGTCCAAGTGACTTTTTTGCTTCCCAGACATGCATGTCCAGACTGACAGCTAAACACTGCTGTGGCGAGGTGAGCTTCTTACATATACTTGTCCTCCCAGACACAAGAACACTGTGAAGAGGTCTGCTGCCCAGCCTCAGGGGAAGAGGCAGAGAACGTTGCTTTCCGCACAGCACTGGAAGCAGGACGGATGGGCGTTCTGCTCAACAGGCGAAAAGCAGGGAGGAACAGCAGCGTCGGTCAAGTGAGCTCCCCCTTGTTGCTAGTGGAGCTTAATTCAAACCTGCGATGGAAATTGTGCTGGGGATGACTGAGCTCTAACTTCACGATCTGACACTTTCCGTCACTTTCTCCTCACTCACACACGGTGGTGGGATGGCCAAAAAAACGTAGGTGTGCAGGGTGTCCTCTCTGACACCCAGCTGAAGTCCAAGAGATACGTGTCCTGGGAATAGGACTTGCAACTAGTTTAAGGGAAGATGCCGTTGGGACTCCTTCAGCTGCTCATCCCCTCATCAGAACAAAGCGTTTCTCTGGGCCAGAGCTCTATCAGCCTGAGCCAACCACGTGCAGCACAGCTCTCTCCTCTTTGTGATCTTCAGGTCAGGGAGAAACCATCCTACGCCGTGGCTCGAAAGCTAAATGCTTAAGGGCCGTCCTAAGACTTCTGCATTCAAGCACCCTGAAGATGGCCTTTCGTGCTTGGCTCTCTCCTCCACGGGCTCGGAATCATCCGGGAGGTCCTGGGTTCCTGAGGGCGCTGGGAGAGGACGCAAAAGGCCACCTCATCCCTTTAGTAGCAATGCCATGATGACGCCCCGGCTGTAAAGAGTCAGAAACTGCTGCAGGAGAGCCTGATTGCCAGACTTTGCTGGGGAAGCATTGCACCGTGCACTGAGGAGCCCCTCCCTGAGAGAACTCTCGGTTGCTTTTGCCTTGCATGCTCTTTACTCCTGTGTGGTGTGGAAAACAGCAAACATAGCAGCGGAAGGCAGTGCAATCTGTACGCCCTCTATCTCAAAGTGGTAAGTGGGCTTGGGAATAGGCATTCGCACAAGCCACGTGGGAAATTGCAGAAAAAGAAGCTTTGAAATAACAGCAGTTGGACGCAGGTCAGCTTTGGATTCAGTTTACGTGGGTGAAAGAATGCAGGGCAGAGCGTCCCATTCAAGGAATCACTGTCGTCGTTGCAGTGGATGCCGAAACTGAGCTTGCGATGTGCTTGCCGTGTCTGTCCTGTGCGCCTGCACTCTAGGCACCTGAGTGAAGACTGCTGTGTAGAGTTCTCCTCGGCCGAGCGCAGATGCTGCTCTGTGGGGCCATTAACGTGAGGCCTTTCTGAGGAAGCCTGGCTGTCAGGGAGATGCCCGCATACAACGAATTGAGCCTGCAACGTGCTTGCCGTGTCAGTCCTGTGTGCCTGCACGCTAGGCGTCTGAGTGAAGTCTCCTGTTTAGAGCTCTCCCTTGCTGAGCGGCGGCGGGTGCTCGCCTGTGTGGCCATTAACGTGAGGCCTTGCTGTGGACGCCTGGCTGTCGGGGGGAAAAAAGCCCGCATACAACGAATTTAGCTTGGACGTTTAGAAAGTCGCTTTCTTCCTGCTACTTCCCGGCTGCTGCAGAGAGGCCCAGGGTCGTCTCTGGGGCGGTACGTATGTCGGCCTCCCGTGCCACAGCCTGAGCATGGAAAGCGAAGTGCCCATTCGCTTCAGTCCCCGAGCATCACGGCAGCAAGAGGTGTGTGCAAGCCTCTCCAAAGCCTGGTGGCACAAGTGCCCTAAGCCCTCAGAGCTGCTGTCCTGCAGAGAGGGCTCTGAGGCTGTCTCAGTCCAAGTGACTTTTTTGCTTCCCAGACATGCATGTCCAGACTGACAGCTAAACACTGCTGTGGCGAGGTGAGCTTCTTACATATACTTGTCCTCCCAGACACAAGAACACTGTGAAGAGGTCTGCTGCCCAGCCTCAGGGGAAGAGGCAGAGAACGTTGCTTTCCGCACAGCACTGGAAGCAGGACGGATGGGCGTTCTGCTCAACAGGCGAAAAGCAGGGAGGAACAGCAGCGTCGGTCAAGTGAGCTCCCCCTTGTGGCTAGTGGAGCTTAATTCAAACCTGCGATGGAAATTGTGCTGGGGATGACTGAGCTCTAACTTCACGATCTGACACTTTCCGTCACTTTCTCCTCACTCACACACGGTGGTGGGATGGCCAAAAAAACGTGGGTGTGCAGGGTGTCCTCTCTGACACCCAGCTGAAGTCCAAGAGATACGTGTGCTGGGAATAGGACTTGCAACTAGTTTAAGGGAAGATGCCGTTGGGACTCCTTCAGCTGCTCATCCCCTCATCAGAACAAAGCGTTTCTCTGGGCCAGAGCTCTATCAGCCTGAGCCAACCACGTGCAGCACAGCTCTCTCCTCTTTGTGATCTTCAGGTCAGGGAGAAACCATCCTACGCCGTGACTCGAAAGCTAAATGCTTAAGGGCCGTCCTAAGACTTCTGCATTCAAGCACCCTGAAGATGGCCTTTCGTGCTTGGCTCTCTCCTCCACGGGCTCGGAATCATCCGGGAGGTCCTGGGTTCCTGAGGGTGCTGGGAGAGGACGCAAAAGGCCACCTCATCCCTTTAGTAGCAATGCCATGATGACGCCCCGGCTGTAAAGAGTCAGAAACTGCTGCAGGAGAGCCTGATTGCCAGACTTTGCTGGGGAAGCATTCCACCGTGCACTGAGGAGCCCCTCCCTGAGAGAACTCTCGGTTGCTTTTGCCTTGCATGCTCTTTGCTCCTGTGTGGTGTGGAAAACAGCAAACATAGCAGCGGAAGGCGGTGCTCTCTGTACGCCCTCTATCTCAAAGTGGTAAGTGGTCTTGGGAATAGGCATTCGCACTAGCCACGTGGGAAGTTGCAGAACAAGAAGCTTTGAAATAACAGCAGTTGGACGCAGGTCAGCTTTGGATTCAGCTTACGTGGGTGAAAGAATGCAGGGCAGAGCGTCCCATTCAAGGAATCACTGTCGTCGTTGCAGTGGATGCCGAAACTGAGCTTGCGATGTGCTTGCCGTGTCTGTCCTGTGCGCCTGCACTCTAGGCACCTGAGTGAAGACTGCTGTGTAGAGTTCTCCTCGGCCGAGCGCAGATGCTGCTCTGTGGGGCCATTAACGTGAGGCCTTTCTGAGGAAGCCTGGCTGTCAGGGAGATGCCCGCATACAACGAATTGAGTCTGCAACGTGCTTGCCGTGTCTGTCCTGTGTGCCTGCACGCTAGGCGTCTGAGTGAAGTCTCCTGTTTAGAGCTCTCCCTTGCTGAGCAGCGGCGGGTGCTCGCCTGTGTGGCCATTAACGTGAGGCCTTGCTGTGGACGCCTGGCTGTCGGGGGGAAAAAAGCACGCATACAACGAATTTAGCTTGGACGTTTAGAAAGTCGCTTTCTTCCTGCTACTTCCCGGCTGCTGCAGAGAGGCCCAGGGTCGTCTCTGGGGCGGCACGTATGTCGGCCTCCCGTGCCACAGTCTGAGCATGGAAAGCGAAGTGCCCATTCGCTTCAGTCCCCGAGCATCATGGCAGCAAGAGGTGTGTGCAAGCCTCTCCAAAGCCTGGTGGCACAAGTGCCCTAAGCCCTCAGAGCTGCTGTCCTGCAGAGAGGGCTCTGAGGCTGTCTCAGTCCAAGTGACTTTTTTGCTTCCCAGACATGCATGTCCAGACTGACAGCTAAACACTGCTGTGGCGAGGTGAGCTTCTTACATATACTTGTCCTCCCAGACACAACACTGTGAAGAGGTCTGCTGCCCAGCCTCAGGGTAAGAGGCAGAGAACGTTGCTTTCCGCACAGCACTGGAAGCAGGACGGATGGGCGTTCTGCTCAACAGGCGAAAAGCAGGGAGGAACAGCAGCGTCGGTCAAGTGAGCTCCCCCTTGTGGCTAGTGGAGCTTAATTCAAACCTGCGATGGAAATTGTGCTGGGGATGACTGAGCTCTAACTTCACGATCTGACACTTTCCGTCACTTTCTCCTCACTCACACACGGTGGTGGGATGGCCAAAAAAACGTGGGTGTGCAGGGTGTCCTCTCTGACACCCAGCTGAAGTCCAAGAGATACGTGTGCTGGGAATAGGACTT
Source organism: Manis pentadactyla (assembly GCF_030020395.1). Taxonomy (NCBI): domain Eukaryota; kingdom Metazoa; phylum Chordata; class Mammalia; order Pholidota; family Manidae; genus Manis; species Manis pentadactyla. The sequence goes on from NC_080037.1 coordinate 29,303,954, forward strand.
GCAACTAGTTTAAGGGAAGATGCCGTTGGGACTCCTTCAGCTGCTCATCCCCTCATCAGAACAAAGCGTTTCTCTGGGCCAGAGCTCTATCAGCCTGAGCCAACCACGTGCAGCACAGCTCTCTCCTCTTTGTGATCTTCAGGTCAGGGAGAAACCATCCTACGCCGTGGCTCGAAAGCTAAATGCTTAAGGGCCGTCCTAAGACTTCTGCATTCAAGCACCCTGAAGATGGCCTTTCGTGCTTGGCTCTCTCCTCCACGGGCTCGGAATCATCCGGGAGGTCCTGGGTTCCTGAGGGCGCTGGGAGAGGACGCAAAAGGCCACCTCATCCCTTTAGTAGCAATGCCATGATGACGCCCCGGCTGTAAAGAGTCAGAAACTGCTGCAGGAGAGCCTGATTGCCAGACTTTGCTGGGGAAGCATTCCACCGTGCACTGAGGAGCCCCTCCCTGAGAGAACTCTCGGTTGCTTTTGCCTTGCATGCTCTTTGCTCCTGTGTGGTGTGGAAAACAGCAAACATAGCAGCGGAAGGCGGTGCTCTCTGTACGCCCTCTATCTCAAAGTGGTAAGTGGTCTTGGGAATAGGCATTCGCACTAGCCACGTGGGAAGTTGCAGAACAAGAAGCTTTGAAATAACAGCAGTTGGACGCAGGTCAGCTTTGGATTCAGCTTACGTGGGTGAAAGAATGCAGGGCAGAGCGTCCCATTCAAGGAATCACTGTCGTCGTTGCAGTGGATGCCGAAACTGAGCTTGCGATGTGCTTGCCGTGTCTGTCCTGTGCGCCTGCACTCTAGGCACCTGAGTGAAGACTGCTGTGTAGAGTTCTCCTCGGCCGAGCGCAGATGCTGGTCTGTGGGGCCATTAACGTGAGGCCTTTCTGAGGAAGCCTGGCTGTCAGGGAGATGCCCGCATACAACGAATTGAGCCTGCAACGTGCTTGCCGTGTCTGTCCTGTGTGCCTGCACGCTAGGCGTCTGAGTGAAGTCTCCTGTTTAGAGCTCTCCCTTGCTGAGCGGCGGCGGGTGCTCGCCTGTGTGGCCATTAACGTGAGGCCTTGCTGTGGACGCCTGGCTGTCGGGGGGAAAAAAGCCCGCATACAACGAATTTAGCTTGGACGTTTAGAAAGTCGCTTTCTTCCTGCTACTTCCCGGCTGCTGCAGAGAGGCCCAGGGTCGTCTCTGGGGCGGTACGTATGTCGGCCTCCCGTGCCACAGTCTGAGCATGGAAAGCGAAGTGCCCATTCGCTTCAGTCCCCGAGCATCATGGCAGCAAGAGGTGTGTGCAAGCCTCTCCAAAGCCTGGTGGCACAAGTGCCCTAAGCCCTCAGAGCTGCTGTCCTGCAGAGAGGGCTCTGAGGCTGTCTCAGTCCAAGTGACTTTTTTGCTTCCCAGACATGCATGTCCAGACTGACAGCTAAACACTGCTGTGGCGAGGTGAGCTTCTTACATATACTTGTCCTCCCAGACACAAGAACACTGTGAAGAGGTCTGCTGCCCAGCCTCAGGGGAAGAGGCAGAGAACGTTGCTTTCCGCACAGCACTGGAAGCAGGACGGATGGGCGTTCTGCTCAACAGGCGAAAAGCAGGGAGGAACAGCAGCGTCGGTCAAGTGAGCTCCCCCTTGTGGCTAGTGGAGCTTAATTCAAACCTGCGATGGAAATTGTGCTGGGGATGACTGAGCTCTAACTTCACGATCTGACACTTTCCGTCACTTTCTCCTCACTCACACACGGTGGTGGGATGGCCAAAAAAACGTGGGTGTGCAGGGTGTCCTCTCTGACACCCAGCTGAAGTCCAAGAGATATGTGTGCTGGGAATAGGACTTGCAACTAGTTTAAGGGAAGATGCCGTTGGGACTCCTTCAGCTGCTCATCCCCTCATCAGAACAAAGCGTTTCTCTGGGCCAGAGCTCTATCAGCCTGAGCCAACCACGTGCAGCACAGCTCTCTCCTCTTTGTGATCTTCAGGTCAGGGAGAAACCATCCTACGCCGTGACTCGAAAGCTAAATGCTTAAGGGCCGTCCTAAGACTTCTGCATTCAAGCACCCTGAAGATGGCCTTTCGTGCTTGGCTCTCTCCTCCACGGGCTCGGAATCATCCGGGAGGTCCTGGGTTCCTGAGGGCGCTGGGAGAGGACGCAAAAGGCCACCTCATCCCTTTAGTAGCAATGCCATGATGACGCCCCGGCTGTAAAGAGTCAGAAACTGCTGCAGGAGAGCCTGATTGCCAGACTTTGCTGGGGAAGCATTCCACCGTGCACTGAGGAGCCCCTCCCTGAGAGAACTCTCGGTTGCTTTTGCCTTGCATGCTCTTTGCTCCTGTGTGGTGTGGAAAACAGCAAACATAGCAGCGGAAGGCGGTGCTCTCTGTACGCCCTCTATCTCAAAGTGGTAAGTGGTCTTGGGAATAGGCATTCGCACTAGCCACGTGGGAAGTTGCAGAACAAGAAGCTTTGAAATAACAGCAGTTGGACGCAGGTCAGCTTTGGATTCAGCTTACGTGGGTGAAAGAATGCAGGGCAGAGCGTCCCATTCAAGGAATCACTGTCGTCGTTGCAGTGGATGCCGAAACTGAGCTTGCGATGTGCTTGCCGTGTCTGTCCTGTGCGCCTGCACTCTAGGCACCTGAGTGAAGACTGCTGTGTAGAGTTCTCCTCGGCCGAGCGCAGATGCTGGTCTGTGGGGCCATTAACGTGAGGCCTTTCTGAGGAAGCCTGGCTGTCAGGGAGATGCCCGCATACAACGAATTGAGCCTGCAACGTGCTTGCCGTGTCTGTCCTGTGTGCCTGCACGCTAGGCGTCTGAGTGAAGTCTCCTGTTTAGAGCTCTCCCTTGCTGAGCGGCGGCGGGTGCTCGCCTGTGTGGCCATTAACGTGAGGCCTTGCTGTGGACGCCTGGCTGTCGGGGGGAAAAAAGCCCGCATACAACGAATTTAGCTTGGACGTTTAGAAAGTCGCTTTCTTCCTGCTACTTCCCGGCTGCTGCAGAGAGGCCCAGGGTCGTCTCTGGGGCGGTACGTATGTCGGCCTCCCGTGCCACAGCCTGAGCATGGAAAGCGAAGTGCCCATTCGCTTCAGTCCCCGAGCATCATGGCAGCAAGAGGTGTGTGCAAGCCTCTCCAAAGCCTGGTGGCACAAGTGCCCTAAGCCCTCAGAGCTGCTGTCCTGCAGAGAGGGCTCTGAGGCTGTCTCAGTCCAAGTGACTTTTTTGCTTCCCAGACATGCATGTCCAGACTGACAGCTAAACACTGCTGTGGCGAGGTGAGCTTCTTACATATACTTGTCCTCCCAGACACAAGAACACTGTGAAGAGGTCTGCTGCCCAGCCTCAGGGTAAGAGGCAGAGAACGTTGCTTTCCGCACAGCACTGGAAGCAGGACGGATGGGCGTTCTGCTCAGCAGGCGAAAAGCAGGGAGGAACAGCAGCGTCGGTCAAGTGAGCTCCCCCTTGTGGCTAGTGGAGCTTAATTCAAACCTGCGATGGAAATTGTGCTGGGGATGACTGAGCTCTAACTTCACGATCTGACACTTTCCGTCACTTTCTCCTCACTCACACACGGTGGTGGGATGGCCAAAAAAACGTAGGTGTGCAGGGTGTCCTCTCTGACACCCAGCTGAAGTCCAAGAGATACGTGTGCTGGGAATAGGACTTGCAACTAGTTTAAGGGAAGATGCCGTTGGGACTCCTTCAGCTGCTCATCCCCTCATCAGAACAAAGCGTTTCTCTGGGCCAGAGCTCTATCAGCCTGAGCCAACCACGTGCAGCACAGCTCTCTCCTCTTTGTGATCTTCAGGTCAGGGAGAAACCATCCTACGCCGTGACTCGAAAGCTAAATGCTTAAGGGCCGTCCTAAGACTTCTGCATTCAAGCACCCTGAAGATGGCCTTTCGTGCTTGGCTCTCTCCTCCACGGGCTCGGAATCATCCGGGAGGTCCTGGGTTCCTGAGGGCGCTGGGAGAGGACGCAAAAGGCCACCTCATCCCTTTAGTAGCAATGCCATGATGACGCCCCGGCTGTAAAGAGTCAGAAACTGCTGCAGGAGAGCCTGATTGCCAGACTTTGCTGGGGAAGCATTCCACCGTGCACTGAGGAGCCCCTCCCTGAGAGAACTCTCGGTTGCTTTTGCCTTGCATGCTCTTTGCTCCTGTGTGGTGTGGAAAACAGCAAACATAGCAGCGGAAGGCGGTGCTCTCTGTACGCCCTCTATCTCAAAGTGGTAAGTGGTCTTGGGAATAGGCATTCGCACTAGCCACGTGGGAAGTTGCAGAACAAGAAGCTTTGAAATAACAGCAGTTGGACGCAGGTCAGCTTTGGATTCAGCTTACGTGGGTGAAAGAATGCAGGGCAGAGCGTCCCATTCAAGGAATCACTGTCGTCGTTGCAGTGGATGCCGAAACTGAGCTTGCGATGTGCTTGCCGTGTCTGTCCTGTGCGCCTGCACTCTAGGCACCTGAGTGAAGACTGCTGTGTAGAGTTCTCCTCAGCCGAGCGCAGATGCTGCTCTGTGGGGCCATTAACGTGAGGCCTTTCTGAGGAAGCCTGGCTGTCAGGGAGATGCCCGCATACAACGAATTGAGTCTGCAACGTGCTTGCCGTGTCTGTCCTGTGTGCCTGCACGCTAGGCGTCTGAGTGAAGTCTCCTGTTTAGAGCTCTCCCTTGCTGAGCGGCGGCGGGTGCTCGCCTGTGTGGCCATTAACGTGAGGCCTTGCTGTGGACGCCTGGCTGTCGGGGGGAAAAAAGCCCGCATACAACGAATTTAGCTTGGACGTTTAGAAAGTCGCTTTCTTCCTGCTACTTCCCGGCTGCTGCAGAGAGGCCCAGGGTCGTCTCTGGGGCGGCACGTATGTCGGCCTCCCGTGCCACAGTCTGAGCATGGAAAGCGAAGTGCCCATTCGCTTCAGTCCCCGAGCATCATGGCAGCAAGAGGTGTGTGCAAGCCTCTCCAAAGCCTGGTGGCACAAGTGCCCTAAGCCCTCAGAGCTGCTGTCCTGCAGAGAGGGCTCTGAGGCTGTCTCAGTCCAAGTGACTTTTTTGCTTCCCAGACATGCATGTCCAGACTGACAGCTAAACACTGCTGTGGCGAGGTGAGCTTCTTACATATACTTGTCCTCCCAGACACAACACTGTGAAGAGGTCTGCTGCCCAGCCTCAGGGTAAGAGGCAGAGAACGTTGCTTTCCGCACAGCACTGGAAGCAGGACGGATGGGCGTTCTGCTCAACAGGCGAAAAGCAGGGAGGAACAGCAGCGTCGGTCAAGTGAGCTCCCCCTTGTGGCTAGTGGAGCTTAATTCAAACCTGCGATGGAAATTGTGCTGGGGATGACTGAGCTCTAACTTCACGATCTGACACTTTCCGTCACTTTCTCCTCACTCACACACGGTGGTGGGATGGCCAAAAAAACGTGGGTGTGCAGGGTGTCCTCTCTGACACCCAGCTGAAGTCCAAGAGATACGTGTGCTGGGAATAGGACTTGCAACTAGTTTAAGGGAAGATGCCGTTGGGACTCCTTCAGCTGCTCATCCCCTCATCAGAACAAAGCGTTTCTCTGGGCCAGAGCTCTATCAGCCTGAGCCAACCACGTGCAGCACAGCTCTCTCCTCTTTGTGATCTTCAGGTCAGGGAGAAACCATCCTACGCCGTGGCTCGAAAGCTAAATGCTTAAGGGCCGTCCTAAGACTTCTGCATTCAAGCACCCTGAAGATGGCCTTTCGTGCTTGGCTCTCTCCTCCACGGGCTCGGAATCATCCGGGAGGTCCTGGGTTCCTGAGGGCGCTGGGAGAGGACGCAAAAGGCCACCTCATCCCTTTAGTAGCAATGCCATGATGACGCCCCGGCTGTAAAGAGTCAGAAACTGCTGCAGGAGAGCCTGATTGCCAGACTTTGCTGGGGAAGCATTCCACCGTGCACTGAGGAGCCCCTCCCTGAGAGAACTCTCGGTTGCTTTTGCCTTGCATGCTCTTTGCTCCTGTGTGGTGTGGAAAACAGCAAACATAGCAGCGGAAGGCGGTGCTCTCTGTACGCCCTCTATCTCAAAGTGGTAAGTGGTCTTGGGAATAGGCATTCGCACTAGCCACGTGGGAAGTTGCAGAACAAGAAGCTTTGAAATAACAGCAGTTGGACGCAGGTCAGCTTTGGATTCAGCTTACGTGGGTGAAAGAATGCAGGGCAGAGCGTCCCATTCAAGGAATCACTGTCGTCGTTGCAGTGGATGCCGAAACTGAGCTTGCGATGTGCTTGCCGTGTCTGTCCTGTGCGCCTGCACTCTAGGCACCTGAGTGAAGACTGCTGTGTAGAGTTCTCCTCGGCCGAGCGCAGATGCTGGTCTGTGGGGCCATTAACGTGAGGCCTTTCTGAGGAAGCCTGGCTGTCAGGGAGATGCCCGCATACAACGAATTGAGTCTGCAACGTGCTTGCCGTGTCTGTCCTGTGTGCCTGCACGCTAGGCGTCTGAGTGAAGTCTCCTGTTTAGAGCTCTCCCTTGCTGAGCGGCGGCGGGTGCTCGCCTGTGTGGCCATTAACGTGAAGCCTTGCTGTGGACGCCTGGCTGTCGGGGGGAAAAAAGCCCGCATACAACGAATTTTGCTTGGACGTTTAGAAAGTTGCTTTCTTCCTGCTACTTCCCGGCTGCTGCAGAGAGGCCCAGGGTCGTCTCTGGGGCGGTACGTATGTCGGCCTCCCGTGCCACAGTCTGAGCATGGAAAGCGAAGTGCCCATTCGCTTCAGTCCCCGAGCATCATGGCAGCAAGAGGTGTGTGCAAGCCTCTCCAAAGCCTGGTGGCACAAGTGCCCTAAGCCCTCAGAGCTGCTGTCCTGCAGAGAGGGCTCTGAGGCTGTCTCAGTCCAAGTGACTTTTTTGCTTCCCAGACATGCATGTCCAGACTGACAGCTAAACACTGCTGTGGCGAGGTGAGCTTCTTACATATACTTGTCCTCCCAGACACAACACTGTGAAGAGGTCTGCTGCCCAGCCTCAGGGGAAGAGGCAGAGAACGTTGCTTTCCGCACAGCACTGGAAGCAGGACGGATGGGCGTTCTGCTCAACAGGCGAAAAGCAGGGAGGAACAGCAGCGTCGGTCAAGTGAGCTCCCCCTTGTGGCTAGTGGAGCTTAATTCAAACCTGCGATGGAAATTGTGCTGGGGATGACTGAGCTCTAACTTCACGATCTGACACTTTCCGTCACTTTCTCCTCACTCACACACGGTGGTGGGATGGCCAAAAAAACGTGGGTGTGCAGGGTGTCCTCTCTGACACCCAGCTGAAGTCCAAGAGATACGTGTGCTGGGAATAGGACTTGCAACTAGTTTAAGGGAAGATGCCGTTGGGACTCCTTCAGCTGCTCATCCCCTCATCAGAACAAAGCGTTTCTCTGGGCCAGAGCTCTATCAGCCTGAGCCAACCACGTGCAGCACAGCTCTCTCCTCTTTGTGATCTTCAGGTCAGGGAGAAACCATCCTACGCCGTGGCTCGAAAGCTAAATGCTTAAGGGCCGTCCTAAGACTTCTGCATTCAAGCACCCTGAAGATGGCCTTTCGTGCTTGGCTCTCTCCTCCACGGGCTCGGAATCATCCGGGAGGTCCTGGGTTCCTGAGGGCGCTGGGAGAGGACGCAAAAGGCCACCTCATCCCTTTAGTAGCAATGCCATGATGACGCCACGGCTGTAAAGAGTCAGAAACTGCTGCAGGAGAGCCTGATTGCCAGACTTTGCTGGGGAAGCATTCCACCGTGCACTGAGGAGCCCCTCCCTGAGAGAACTCTCGGTTGCTTTTGCCTTGCATGCTCTTTACTCCTGTGTGGTGTGGAAAACAGCAAACATAGCAGCGGAAGGCGGTGCTCTCTGTACGCCCTCTATCTCAAAGTGGTAAGTGGTCTTGGGAATGGGCATTCGCACTAGCCACGTGGGAAGTTGCAGAACAAGAAGCTTTGAAATAACAGCAGTTGGACGCAGGTCAGCTTTGGATTCAGCTTACGTGGGTGAAAGAATGCAGGGCAGAGCGTCCCATTCAAGGAATCACTGTCGTCGTTGCAGTGGATGCCGAAACTGAGCTTGCGATGTGCTTGCCGTGTCTGTCCTGTGCGCCTGCACTCTAGGCACCTGAGTGAAGACTGCTGTGTAGAGTTCTCCTCGGCCGAGCGCAGATGCTGGTCTGTGGGGCCATTAACGTGAGGCCTTTCTGAGGAAGCCTGGCTGTCAGGGAGATGCCCGCATACAACGAATTGAGCCTGCAACGTGCTTGCCGTGTCTGTCCTGTGTGCCTGCACGCTAGGCGTCTGAGTGAAGTCTCCTGTTTAGAGCTCTCCCTTGCTGAGCGGCGGCGGGTGCTCGCCTGTGTGGCCATTAACGTGAGGCCTTGCTGTGGACGCCTGGCTGTCGGGGGGAAAAAAGCCCGCATACAACGAATTTAGCTTGGACGTTTAGAAAGTCGCTTTCTTCCTGCTACTTCCCGGCTGCTGCAGAGAGGCCCAGGGTCGTCTCTGGGGCGGCACGTATGTCGGCCTCCCGTGCCACAGTCTGAGCATGGAAAGCGAAGTGCCCATTCGCTTCAGTCCCCGAGCATCATGGCAGCAAGAGGTGTGTGCAAGCCTCTCCAAAGCCTGGTGGCACAAGTGCCCTAAGCCCTCAGAGCTGCTGTCCTGCAGAGAGGGCTCTGAGGCTGTCTCAGTCCAAGTGACTTTTTTGCTTCCCAGACATGCATGTCCAGACTGACAGCTAAACACTGCTGTGGCGAGGTGAGCTTCTTACATATACTTGTCCTCCCAGACACAACACTGTGAAGAGGTCTGCTGCCCAGCCTCAGGGTAAGAGGCAGAGAACGTTGCTTTCCGCACAGCACTGGAAGCAGGACGGATGGGCGTTCTGCTCAACAGGCGAAAAGCAGGGAGGAACAGCAGCGTCGGTCAAGTGAGCTCCCCCTTGTGGCTAGTGGAGCTTAATTCAAACCTGCGATGGAAATTGTGCTGGGGATGACTGAGCTCTAACTTCACGATCTGACACTTTCCGTCACTTTCTCCTCACTCACACACGGTGGTGGGATGGCCAAAAAAACGTGGGTGTGCAGGGTGTCCTCTCTGACACCCAGCTGAAGTCCAAGAGATACGTGTGCTGGGAATAGGACTTGCAACTAGTTTAAGGGAAGATGCCGTTGGGACTCCTTCAGCTGCTCATCCCCTCATCAGAACAAAGCGTTTCTCTGGGCCAGAGCTCTATCAGCCTGAGCCAACCACGTGCAGCACAGCTCTCTCCTCTTTGTGATCTTCAGGTCAGGGAGAAACCATCCTACGCCGTGGCTCGAAAGCTAAATGCTTAAGGGCCGTCCTAAGACTTCTGCATTCAAGCACCCTGAAGATGGCCTTTCGTGCTTGGCTCTCTCCTCCACGGGCTCGGAATCATCCGGGAGGTCCTGGGTTCCTGAGGGCGCTGGGAGAGGACGCAAAAGGCCACCTCATCCCTTTAGTAGCAATGCCATGATGACGCCCCGGCTGTAAAGAGTCAGAAACTGCTGCAGGAGAGCCTGATTGCCAGACTTTGCTGGGGAAGCATTGCACCGTGCACTGAGGAGCCCCTCCCTGAGAGAACTCTCGGTTGCTTTTGCCTTGCATGCTCTTTACTCCTGTGTGGTGTGGAAAACAGCAAACATAGCAGCGGAAGGCAGTGCAATCTGTACGCCCTCTATCTCAAAGTGGTAAGTGGGCTTGGGAATAGGCATTCGCACGAGCCACGTGGGAAGTTGCAGAAAAAGAAGCTTTGAAATAACAGCAGTTGGACGCAGGTCAGCTTTGGATTCAGCTTACGTGGGTGAAAGAATGCAGGGCAGAGCGTCCCATTCAAGGAATCACTGTCGTCGTTGCAGTGGATGCCGAAACTGAGCTTGCGATGTGCTTGCGTGTCTGTCCTGTGCGCCTGCACTCTAGGCACCTGAGTGAAGACTGCTGTGTAGAGTTCTCCTCGGCCGAGCGCAGATGCTGGTCTGTGGGGCCATTAACGTGAGGCCTTTCTGAGGAAGCCTGGCTGTCAGGGAGATGCCCGCATACAACGAATTGAGCCTGCAACGTGCTTGCCGTGTCTGTCCTGTGTGCCTGCACGCTAGGCGTCTGAGTGAAGTCTCCTGTTTAGAGCTCTCCCTTGCTGAGCGGCGGCGGGTGCTCGCCTGTGTGGCCATTAACGTGAGGCCTTGCTGTGGACGCCTGGCTGTCGGGGGGAAAAAAGCCCGCATACAACGAATTTAGCTTGGACGTTTAGAAAGTCGCTTTCTTCCTGCTACTTCCCGGCTGCTGCAGAGAGGCCCAGGGTCGTCTCTGGGGCGGTACGTATGTCGGCCTCCCGTGCCACAGTCTGAGCATGGAAAGCGAAGTGCCCATTCGCTTCAGTCCCCGAGCATCACGGCAGCAAGAGGTGTGTGCAAGCCTCTCCAAAGCCTGGTGGCACAAGTGCCCTAAGCCCTCAGAGCTGCTGTCCTGCAGAGAGGGCTCTGAGGCTGTCTCAGTCCAAGTGACTTTTTTGCTTCCCAGACATGCATGTCCAGACTGACAGCTAAACACTGCTGTGGCGAGGTGAGCTTCTTACATATACTTGTCCTCCCAGACACAACACTGTGAAGAGGTCTGCTGCCCAGCCTCAGGGGAAGAGGCAGAGAACGTTGCTTTCCGCACAGCACTGGAAGCAGGACGGATGGGCGTTCTGCTCAACAGGCGAAAAGCAGGGAGGAACAGCAGCGTCGGTCAAGTGAGCTCCCCCTTGTGGCTAGTGGAGCTTAATTCAAACCTGCGATGGAAATTGTGCTGGGGATGACTGAGCTCTAACTTCACGATCTGACACTTTCCGTCACTTTCTCCTCACTCACACACGGTGGTGGGATGGCCAAAAAAACGTGGGTGTGCAGGGTGTCCTCTCTGACACCCAGCTGAAGTCCAAGAGATACGTGTGCTGGGAATAGGACTTGCAACTAGTTTAAGGGAAGATGCCGTTGGGACTCCTTCAGCTGCTCATCCCCTCATCAGAACAAAGCGTTTCTCTGGGCCAGAGCTCTATCAGCCTGAGCCAACCACGTGCAGCACAGCTCTCTCCTCTTTGTGATCTTCAGGTCAGGGAGAAACCATCCTACGCCGTGACTCGAAAGCTAAATGCTTAAGGGCCGTCCTAAGACTTCTGCATTCAAGCACCCTGAAGATGGCCTTTCGTGCTTGGCTCTCTCCTCCACGGGCTCGGAATCATCCGGGAGGTCCTGGGTTCCTGAGGGCGCTGGGAGAGGACGCAAAAGGCCACCTCATCCCTTTAGTAGCAATGCCATGATGACGCCCCGGCTGTAAAGAGTCAGAAACTGCTGCAGGAGAGCCTGATTGCCAGACTTTGCTGGGGAAGCATTGCACCGTGCACTGAGGAGCCCCTCCCTGAGAGAACTCTCGGTTGCTTTTGCCTTGCATGCTCTTTACTCCTGTGTGGTGTGGAAAACAGCAAACATAGCAGCGGAAGGCAGTGCAATCTGTACGCCCTCTATCTCAAAGTGGTAAGTGGGCTTGGGAATAGGCATTCGCACAAGCCACGTGGGAAGTTGCAGAAAAAGAAGCTTTGAAATAACAGCAGTTGGACGCAGGTCTGCTTTGGATTCAGCTTACGTGGGTGAAAGAATGCAGGGCAGAGCGTCCCATTCAAGGAATCACTGTCGTCGTTGCAGTGGATGCCGAAACTGAGCTTGCGATGTGCTTGCCGTGTCTGTCCTGTGTGCCTGCACTCTAGGCACCTGAGTGAAGACTGTGTAGAGTTCTCCTCGGCCGAGCGCAGATGCTGGTCTGTGGGGCCATTAACGTGAGGCCTTTCTGAGGAAGCCTGGCTGTCAGGGAGATGCCTGCATACAACGAATTGAGCCTGCAACGTGCTTGCCGTGTCTGTCCTGTGTGCCTGCACGCTAGGCGTCTGAGTGAAGTCTCCTGTTTAGAGCTCTCCCTTGCTGAGCGGCGGCGGGTGCTCGCCTGTGTGGCCATTAACGTGAGGCCTTGCTGTGGACGCCTGGCTGTCGGGGGGAAAAAAGCCCGCATACAACGAATTTAGCTTGGACGTTTAGAAAGTCGCTTTCTTCCTGCTACTTCCCGGCTGCTGCAGAGAGGCCCAGGGTCGTCTCTGGGGCGGTACGTATGTCAGCCTCCCGTGCCACAGCCTGAGCATGGAAAGCGAAGTGCCCATTCGCTTCAGTCCCCGAGCATCACGGCAGCAAGAGGTGTGTGCAAGCCTCTCCAAAGCCTGGTGGCACAAGTGCCCTAAGCCCTCAGAGCTGCTGTCCTGCAGAGAGGGCTCTGAGGCTGTCTCAGTCCAAGTGACTTTTTTGCTTCCCAGACATGCATGTCCAGACTGACAGCTAAACACTGCTGTGGCGAGGTGAGCTTCTTACATATACTTGTCCTCCCAGACACAAGAACACTGTGAAGAGGTCTGCTGCCCAGCCTCAGGGTAAGAGGCAGAGAACGTTGCTTTCCGCACAGCACTGGAAGCAGGACGGATGGGCGTTCTGCTCAGCAGGCGAAAAGCAGGGAGGAACAGCAGCGTCGGTCAAGTGAGCTCCCCCTTGTGGCTAGTGGAGCTTAATTCAAACCTGCGATGGAAATTGTGCTGGGGATGACTGAGCTCTAACTTCAGGATCTGACACTTTCCGTCACTTTCTCCTCACTCACACACGGTGGTGGGATGGCCAAAAAAACGTAGGTGTGCAGGGTGTCCTCTCTGACACCCAGCTGAAGTCCAAGAGATACGTGTGCTGGGAATAGGACTTGCAACTAGTTTAAGGGAAGATGCCGTTGGGACTCCTTCAGCTGCTCATCCCCTCATCAGAACAAAGCGTTTCTCTGGGCCAGAGCTCTATCAGCCTGAGCCAACCACGTGCAGCACAGCTCTCTCCTCTTTGTGATCTTCAGGTCAGGGAGAAACCATCCTACGCCGTGACTCGAAAGCTAAATGCTTAAGGGCCGTCCTAAGACTTCTGCATTCAAGCACCCTGAAGATGGCCTTTCGTGCTTGGCTCTCTCCTCCACGGGCTCGGAATCATCCGGGAGGTCCTGGGTTCCTGAGGGCGCTGGGAGAGGACGCAAAAGGCCACCTCATCCCTTTAGTAGCAATGCCATGATGACGCCCCGGCTGTAAAGAGTCAGAAACTGCTGCAGGAGAGCCTGATTGCCAGACTTTGCTGGGGAAGCATTGCACCGTGCACTGAGGAGCCCCTCCCTGAGAGAACTCTCGGTTGCTTTTGCCTTGCATACTCTTTGCTCCTGTGTGGTGTGGAAAACAGCAAACATAGCAGCGGAAGGCGGTGCTCTCTGTACGCCCTCTATCTCAAAGTGGTAAGTGGTCTTGGGAATAGGCATTCGCACTAGCCACGTGGGAAGTTGCAGAACAAGAAGCTTTGAAATAACAGCAGTTGGACGCAGGTCAGCTTTGGATTCAGCTTACGTGGGTGAAAGAATGCAGGGCAGAGCGTCCCATTCAAGGAATCACTGTCGTCGTTGCAGTGGATGCCGAAACTGAGCTTGCGATGTGCTTGCCGTGTCTGTCCTGTGCGCCTGCACTCTAGGCACCTGAGTGAAGACTGCTGTGTAGAGTTCTCCTCGGCCGAGCGCAGATGCTGGTCTGTGGGGCCATTAACGTGAGGCCTTTCTGAGGAAGCCTGGCTGTCAGGGAGATGCCCGCATACAACGAATTGAGCCTGCAACGTGCTTGCCGTGTCTGTCCTGTGTGCCTGCACGCTAGGCGTCTGAGTGAAGTCTCCTGTTTAGAGCTCTCCCTTGCTGAGCGGCGGCGGGTGCTCGCCTGTGTGGCCATTAACGTGAGGCCTTGCTGTGGACGCCTGGCTGTCGGGGGGAAAAAAGCCCGCATACAACGAATTTAGCTTGGACGTTTAGAAAGTCGCTTTCTTCCTGCTACTTCCCGGCTGCTGCAGAGAGGCCCAGGGTCGTCTCTGGGGCGGTACGTATGTCGGCCTCCCGTGCCACAGCCTGAGCATGGAAAGCGAAGTGCCCATTCGCTTCAGTCCCCGAGCATCACGGCAGCAAGAGGTGTGTGCAAGCCTCTCCAAAGCCTGGTGGCACAAGTGCCCTAAGCCCTCAGAGCTGCTGTCCTGCAGAGAGGGCTCTGAGGCTGTCTCAGTCCAAGTGACTTTTTTGCTTCCCAGACATGCATGTCCAGACTGACAGCTAAACACTGCTGTGGCGAGGTGAGCTTCTTACATATACTTGTCCTCCCAGACACAAGAACACTGTGAAGAGGTCTGCTGCCCAGCCTCAGGGGAAGAGGCAGAGAACGTTGCTTTCCGCACAGCACTGGAAGCAGGACGGATGGGCGTTCTGCTCAGCAGGCGAAAAGCAGGGAGGAACAGCAGCGTCGGTCAAGTGAGCTCCCCCTTGTGGCTAGTGGAGCTTAATTCAAACCTGCGATGGAAATTGTGCTGGGGATGACTGAGCTCTAACTTCACGATCTGACACTTTCCGTCACTTTCTCCTCACTCACACACGGTGGTGGGATGGCCAAAAAAACGTAGGTGTGCAGGGTGTCCTCTCTGACACCCAGCTGAAGTCCAAGAGATACGTGTGCTGGGAATAGGACTTGCAACTAGTTTAAGGGAAGATGCCGTTGGGACTCCTTCAGCTGCTCATCCCCTCATCAGAACAAAGCGTTTCTCTGGGCCAGAGCTCTATCAGCCTGAGCCAACCACGTGCAGCACAGCTCTCTCCTCTTTGTGATCTTCAGGTCAGGGAGAAACCATCCTACGCCGTGACTCGAAAGCTAAATGCTTAAGGGCCGTCCTAAGACTTCTGCATTCAAGCACCCTGAAGATGGCCTTTCGTGCTTGGCTCTCTCCTCCACGGGCTCGGAATCATCCGGGAGGTCCTGGGTTCCTGAGGGCGCTGGGAGAGGACGCAAAAGGCCACCTCATCCCTTTAGTAGCAATGCCATGATGACGCCCCGGCTGTAAAGAGTCAGAAACTGCTGCAGGAGAGCCTGATTGCCAGACTTTGCTGGGGAAGCATTCCACCGTGCACTGAGGAGCCCCTCCCTGAGAGAACTCTCGGTTGCTTTTGCCTTGCATGCTCTTTGCTCCTGTGTGGTGTGGAAAACAGCAAACATAGCAGCGGAAGGCGGTGCTCTCTGTACGCCCTCTATCTCAAAGTGGTAAGTGGTCTTGGGAATAGGCATTCGCACTAGCCACGTGGGAAGTTGCAGAACAAGAAGCTTTGAAATAACAGCAGTTGGA
This sequence comes from Manis pentadactyla, assembly GCF_030020395.1. Taxonomy (NCBI): domain Eukaryota; kingdom Metazoa; phylum Chordata; class Mammalia; order Pholidota; family Manidae; genus Manis; species Manis pentadactyla. The sequence goes on from NC_080037.1 coordinate 29,319,185, forward strand.
CGCAGGTCAGCTTTGGATTCAGCTTACGTGGGTGAAAGAATGCAGGGCAGAGCGTCCCATTCAAGGAATCACTGTCGTCGTTGCAGTGGATGCCGAAACTGAGCTTGCGATGTGCTTGCCGTGTCTGTCCTGTGCGCCTGCACTCTAGGCACCTGAGTGAAGACTGCTGTGTAGAGTTCTCCTCGGCCGAGCGCAGATGCTGGTCTGTGGGGCCATTAACGTGAGGCCTTTCTGAGGAAGCCTGGCTGTCAGGGAGATGCCCGCATACAACGAATTGAGTCTGCAACGTGCTTGCCGTGTCTGTCCTGTGTGCCTGCACGCTAGGCGTCTGAGTGAAGTCTCCTGTTTAGAGCTCTCCCTTGCTGAGCGGCGGCGGGTGCTCGCCTGTGTGGCCATTAACGTGAGGCCTTGCTGTGGACGCCTGGCTGTCGGGGGGAAAAAAGCCCGCATACAACGAATTTAGCTTGGACGTTTAGAAAGTCGCTTTCTTCCTGCTACTTCCCGGCTGCTGCAGAGAGGCCCAGGGTCGTCTCTGGGGCGGCACGTATGTCGGCCTCCCGTGCCACAGTCTGAGCATGGAAAGCGAAGTGCCCATTCGCTTCAGTCCCCGAGCATCATGGCAGCAAGAGGTGTGTGCAAGCCTCTCCAAAGCCTGGTGGCACAAGTGCCCTAAGCCCTCAGAGCTGCTGTCCTGCAGAGAGGGCTCTGAGGCTGTCTCAGTCCAAGTGACTTTTTTGCTTCCCAGACATGCATGTCCAGACTGACAGCTAAACACTGCTGTGGCGAGGTGAGCTTCTTACATATACTTGTCCTCCCAGACACAACACTGTGAAGAGGTCTGCTGCCCAGCCTCAGGGGAAGAGGCAGAGAACGTTGCTTTCCGCACAGCACTGGAAGCAGGACGGATGGGCGTTCTGCTCAACAGGCGAAAAGCAGGGAGGAACAGCAGCGTCGGTCAAGTGAGCTCCCCCTTGTGGCTAGTGGAGCTTAATTCAAACCTGCGATGGAAATTGTGCTGGGGATGACTGAGCTCTAACTTCACGATCTGACACTTTCCGTCACTTTCTCCTCACTCACACACGGTGGTGGGATGGCCAAAAAAACGTAGGTGTGCAGGGTGTCCTCTCTGACACCCAGCTGAAGTCCAAGAGATACGTGTGCTGGGAATAGGACTTGCAACTAGTTTAAGGGAAGATGCCGTTGGGACTCCTTCAGCTGCTCATCCCCTCATCAGAACAAAGCGTTTCTCTGGGCCAGAGCTCTATCAGCCTGAGCCAACCACGTGCAGCACAGCTCTCTCCTCTTTGTGATCTTCAGGTCAGGGAGAAACCATCCTACGCCGTGGCTCGAAAGCTAAATGCTTAAGGGCCGTCCTAAGACTTCTGCATTCAAGCACCCTGAAGATGGCCTTTCGTGCTTGGCTCTCTCCTCCACGGGCTCGGAATCATCCGGGAGGTCCTGGGTTCCTGAGGGCGCTGGGAGAGGACGCAAAAGGCCACCTCATCCCTTTAGTAGCAATGCCATGATGACGCCCCGGCTGTAAAGAGTCAGAAACTGCTGCAGGAGAGCCTGATTGCCAGACTTTGCTGGGGAAGCATTGCACCGTGCACTGAGGAGCCCCTCCCTGAGAGAACTCTCGGTTGCTTTTGCCTTGCATGCTCTTTACTCCTGTGTGGTGTGGAAAACAGCAAACATAGCAGCGGAAGGCAGTGCAATCTGTACGCCCTCTATCTCAAAGTGGTAAGTGGGCTTGGGAATAGGCATTCGCACAAGCCACGTGGGAAGTTGCAGAAAAAGAAGCTTTGAAATAACAGCAGTTGGACGCAGGTCTGCTTTGGATTCAGCTTACGTGGGTGAAAGAATGCAGGGCAGAGCGTCCCATTCAAGGAATCACTGTCGTCGTTGCAGTGGATGCCGAAACTGAGCTTGCGATGTGCTTGCCGTGTCTGTCCTGTGTGCCTGCACTCTAGGCACCTGAGTGAAGACTGTGTAGAGTTCTCCTCGGCCGAGCGCAGATGCTGGTCTGTGGGGCCATTAACGTGAGGCCTTTCTGAGGAAGCCTGGCTGTCAGGGAGATGCCTGCATACAACGAATTGAGCCTGCAACGTGCTTGCCGTGTCTGTCCTGTGTGCCTGCACGCTAGGCGTCTGAGTGAAGTCTCCTGTTTAGAGCTCTCCCTTGCTGAGCGGCGGCGGGTGCTCGCCTGTGTGGCCATTAACGTGAGGCCTTGCTGTGGACGCCTGGCTGTCGGGGGGAAAAAAGCCCGCATACAACGAATTTAGCTTGGACGTTTAGAAAGTCGCTTTCTTCCTGCTACTTCCCGGCTGCTGCAGAGAGGCCCAGGGTCGTCTCTGGGGCGGTACGTATGTCAGCCTCCCGTGCCACAGCCTGAGCATGGAAAGCGAAGTGCCCATTCGCTTCAGTCCCCGAGCATCACGGCAGCAAGAGGTGTGTGCAAGCCTCTCCAAAGCCTGGTGGCACAAGTGCCCTAAGCCCTCAGAGCTGCTGTCCTGCAGAGAGGGCTCTGAGGCTGTCTCAGTCCAAGTGACTTTTTTGCTTCCCAGACATGCATGTCCAGACTGACAGCTAAACACTGCTGTGGCGAGGTGAGCTTCTTACATATACTTGTCCTCCCAGACACAAGAACACTGTGAAGAGGTCTGCTGCCCAGCCTCAGGGTAAGAGGCAGAGAACGTTGCTTTCCGCACAGCACTGGAAGCAGGACGGATGGGCGTTCTGCTCAGCAGGCGAAAAGCAGGGAGGAACAGCAGCGTCGGTCAAGTGAGCTCCCCCTTGTGGCTAGTGGAGCTTAATTCAAACCTGCGATGGAAATTGTGCTGGGGATGACTGAGCTCTAACTTCAGGATCTGACACTTTCCGTCACTTTCTCCTCACTCACACACGGTGGTGGGATGGCCAAAAAAACGTAGGTGTGCAGGGTGTCCTCTCTGACACCCAGCTGAAGTCCAAGAGATACGTGTGCTGGGAATAGGACTTGCAACTAGTTTAAGGGAAGATGCCGTTGGGACTCCTTCAGCTGCTCATCCCCTCATCAGAACAAAGCGTTTCTCTGGGCCAGAGCTCTATCAGCCTGAGCCAACCACGTGCAGCACAGCTCTCTCCTCTTTGTGATCTTCAGGTCAGGGAGAAACCATCCTACGCCGTGACTCGAAAGCTAAATGCTTAAGGGCCGTCCTAAGACTTCTGCATTCAAGCACCCTGAAGATGGCCTTTCGTGCTTGGCTCTCTCCTCCACGGGCTCGGAATCATCCGGGAGGTCCTGGGTTCCTGAGGGCGCTGGGAGAGGACGCAAAAGGCCACCTCATCCCTTTAGTAGCAATGCCATGATGACGCCCCGGCTGTAAAGAGTCAGAAACTGCTGCAGGAGAGCCTGATTGCCAGACTTTGCTGGGGAAGCATTCCACCGTGCACTGAGGAGCCCCTCCCTGAGAGAACTCTCGGTTGCTTTTGCCTTGCATACTCTTTGCTCCTGTGTGGTGTGGAAAACAGCAAACATAGCAGCGGAAGGCGGTGCTCTCTGTACGCCCTCTATCTCAAAGTGGTAAGTGGTCTTGGGAATAGGCATTCGCACTAGCCACGTGGGAAGTTGCAGAACAAGAAGCTTTGAAATAACAGCAGTTGGACGCAGGTCAGCTTTGGATTCAGCTTACGTGGGTGAAAGAATGCAGGGCAGAGCGTCCCATTCAAGGAATCACTGTCGTCGTTGCAGTGGATGCCGAAACTGAGCTTGCGATGTGCTTGCCGTGTCTGTCCTGTGCGCCTGCACTCTAGGCACCTGAGTGAAGACTGCTGTGTAGAGTTCTCCTCGGCCGAGCGCAGATGCTGGTCTGTGGGGCCATTAACGTGAGGCCTTTCTGAGGAAGCCTGGCTGTCAGGGAGATGCCCGCATACAACGAATTGAGCCTGCAACGTGCTTGCCGTGTCTGTCCTGTGTGCCTGCACGCTAGGCGTCTGAGTGAAGTCTCCTGTTTAGAGCTCTCCCTTGCTGAGCGGCGGCGGGTGCTCGCCTGTGTGGCCATTAACGTGAGGCCTTGCTGTGGACGCCTGGCTGTCGGGGGGAAAAAAGCCCGCATACAACGAATTTAGCTTGGACGTTTAGAAAGTCGCTTTCTTCCTGCTACTTCCCGGCTGCTGCAGAGAGGCCCAGGGTCGTCTCTGGGGCGGTACGTATGTCGGCCTCCCGTGCCACAGCCTGAGCATGGAAAGCGAAGTGCCCATTCGCTTCAGTCCCCGAGCATCACGGCAGCAAGAGGTGTGTGCAAGCCTCTCCAAAGCCTGGTGGCACAAGTGCCCTAAGCCCTCAGAGCTGCTGTCCTGCAGAGAGGGCTCTGAGGCTGTCTCAGTCCAAGTGACTTTTTTGCTTCCCAGACATGCATGTCCAGACTGACAGCTAAACACTGCTGTGGCGAGGTGAGCTTCTTACATATACTTGTCCTCCCAGACACAAGAACACTGTGAAGAGGTCTGCTGCCCAGCCTCAGGGGAAGAGGCAGAGAACGTTGCTTTCCGCACAGCACTGGAAGCAGGACGGATGGGCGTTCTGCTCAGCAGGCGAAAAGCAGGGAGGAACAGCAGCGTCGGTCAAGTGAGCTCCCCCTTGTGGCTAGTGGAGCTTAATTCAAACCTGCGATGGAAATTGTGCTGGGGATGACTGAGCTCTAACTTCACGATCTGACACTTTCCGTCACTTTCTCCTCACTCACACACGGTGGTGGGATGGCCAAAAAAACGTAGGTGTGCAGGGTGTCCTCTCTGACACCCAGCTGAAGTCCAAGAGATACGTGTGCTGGGAATAGGACTTGCAACTAGTTTAAGGGAAGATGCCGTTGGGACTCCTTCAGCTGCTCATCCCCTCATCAGAACAAAGCGTTTCTCTGGGCCAGAGCTCTATCAGCCTGAGCCAACCACGTGCAGCACAGCTCTCTCCTCTTTGTGATCTTCAGGTCAGGGAGAAACCATCCTACGCCGTGACTCGAAAGCTAAATGCTTAAGGGCCGTCCTAAGACTTCTGCATTCAAGCACCCTGAAGATGGCCTTTCGTGCTTGGCTCTCTCCTCCACGGGCTCGGAATCATCCGGGAGGTCCTGGGTTCCTGAGGGCGCTGGGAGAGGACGCAAAAGGCCACCTCATCCCTTTAGTAGCAATGCCATGATGACGCCCCGGCTGTAAAGAGTCAGAAACTGCTGCAGGAGAGCCTGATTGCCAGACTTTGCTGGGGAAGCATTCCACCGTGCACTGAGGAGCCCCTCCCTGAGAGAACTCTCGGTTGCTTTTGCCTTGCATGCTCTTTGCTCCTGTGTGGTGTGGAAAACAGCAAACATAGCAGCGGAAGGCGGTGCTCTCTGTACGCCCTCTATCTCAAAGTGGTAAGTGGTCTTGGGAATAGGCATTCGCACTAGCCACGTGGGAAGTTGCAGAACAAGAAGCTTTGAAATAACAGCAGTTGGACGCAGGTCAGCTTTGGATTCAGCTTACGTGGGTGAAAGAATGCAGGGCAGAGCGTCCCATTCAAGGAATCACTGTCGTCGTTGCAGTGGATGCCGAAACTGAGCTTGCGATGTGCTTGCCGTGTCTGTCCTGTGCGCCTGCACTCTAGGCACCTGAGTGAAGACTGCTGTGTAGAGTTCTCCTCGGCCGAGCGCAGATGCTGGTCTGTGGGGCCATTAACGTGAGGCCTTTCTGAGGAAGCCTGGCTGTCAGGGAGATGCCCGCATACAACGAATTGAGTCTGCAACGTGCTTGCCGTGTCTGTCCTGTGTGCCTGCACGCTAGGCGTCTGAGTGAAGTCTCCTGTTTAGAGCTCTCCCTTGCTGAGCGGCGGCGGGTGCTCGCCTGTGTGGCCATTAACGTGAGGCCTTGCTGTGGACGCCTGGCTGTCGGGGGGAAAAAAGCCCGCATACAACGAATTTAGCTTGGACGTTTAGAAAGTCGCTTTCTTCCTGCTACTTCCCGGCTGCTGCAGAGAGGCCCAGGGTCGTCTCTGGGGCGGCACGTATGTCGGCCTCCCGTGCCACAGTCTGAGCATGGAAAGCGAAGTGCCCATTCGCTTCAGTCCCCGAGCATCATGGCAGCAAGAGGTGTGTGCAAGCCTCTCCAAAGCCTGGTGGCACAAGTGCCCTAAGCCCTCAGAGCTGCTGTCCTGCAGAGAGGGCTCTGAGGCTGTCTCAGTCCAAGTGACTTTTTTGCTTCCCAGACATGCATGTCCAGACTGACAGCTAAACACTGCTGTGGCGAGGTGAGCTTCTTACATATACTTGTCCTCCCAGACACAACACTGTGAAGAGGTCTGCTGCCCAGCCTCAGGGGAAGAGGCAGAGAACGTTGCTTTCCGCACAGCACTGGAAGCAGGACGGATGGGCGTTCTGCTCAACAGGCGAAAAGCAGGGAGGAACAGCAGCGTCGGTCAAGTGAGCTCCCCCTTGTGGCTAGTGGAGCTTAATTCAAACCTGCGATGGAAATTGTGCTGGGGATGACTGAGCTCTAACTTCACGATCTGACACTTTCCGTCACTTTCTCCTCACTCACACACGGTGGTGGGATGGCCAAAAAAACGTGGGTGTGCAGGGTGTCCTCTCTGACACCCAGCTGAAGTCCAAGAGATACGTGTGCTGGGAATAGGACTTGCAACTAGTTTAAGGGAAGATGCCGTTGGGACTCCTTCAGCTGCTCATCCCCTCATCAGAACAAAGCGTTTCTCTGGGCCAGAGCTCTATCAGCCTGAGCCAACCACGTGCAGCACAGCTCTCTCCTCTTTGTGATCTTCAGGTCAGGGAGAAACCATCCTACGCCGTGGCTCGAAAGCTAAATGCTTAAGGGCCGTCCTAAGACTTCTGCATTCAAGCACCCTGAAGATGGCCTTTCGTGCTTGGCTCTCTCCTCCACGGGCTCGGAATCATCCGGGAGGTCCTGGGTTCCTGAGGGCGCTGGGAGAGGACGCAAAAGGCCACCTCATCCCTTTAGTAGCAATGCCATGATGACGCCCCGGCTGTAAAGAGTCAGAAACTGCTGCAGGAGAGCCTGATTGCCAGACTTTGCTGGGGAAGCATTGCACCGTGCACTGAGGAGCCCCTCCCTGAGAGAACTCTCGGTTGCTTTTGCCTTGCATGCTCTTTACTCCTGTGTGGTGTGGAAAACAGCAAACATAGCAGCGGAAGGCGGTGCTCTCTGTACGCCCTCTATCTCAAAGTGGTAAGTGGTCTTGGGAATAGGCATTCGCACTAGCCACGTGGGAAGTTGCAGAACAAGAAGCTTTGAAATAACAGCAGTTGGACGCAGGTCAGCTTTGGATTCAGCTTACGTGGGTGAAAGAATGCAGGGCAGAGCGTCCCATTCAAGGAATCACTGTCGTCGTTGCAGTGGATGCCGAAACTGAGCTTGCGATGTGCTTGCCGTGTCTGTCCTGTGCGCCTGCACTCTAGGCACCTGAGTGAAGACTGCTGTGTAGAGTTCTCCTCGGCCGAGCGCAGATGCTGGTCTGTGGGGCCATTAACGTGAGGCCTTTCTGAGGAAGCCTGGCTGTCAGGGAGATGCCCGCATACAACGAATTGAGCCTGCAACGTGCTTGCCGTGTCTGTCCTGTGTGCCTGCACGCTAGGCGTCTGAGTGAAGTCTCCTGTTTAGAGCTCTCCCTTGCTGAGCGGCGGCGGGTGCTCGCCTGTGTGGCCATTAACGTGAGGCCTTGCTGTGGACGCCTGGCTGTCGGGGGGAAAAAAGCCCGCATACAACGAATTTAGCTTGGACGTTTAGAAAGTCGCTTTCTTCCTGCTACTTCCCGGCTGCTGCAGAGAGGCCCAGGGTCGTCTCTGGGGCGGTACGTATGTCGGCCTCCCGTGCCACAGCCTGAGCATGGAAAGCGAAGTGCCCATTCGCTTCAGTCCCCGAGCATCACGGCAGCAAGAGGTGTGTGCAAGCCTCTCCAAAGCCTGGTGGCACAAGTGCCCTAAGCCCTCAGAGCTGCTGTCCTGCAGAGAGGGCTCTGAGGCTGTCTCAGTCCAAGTGACTTTTTTGCTTCCCAGACATGCATGTCCAGACTGACAGCTAAACACTGCTGTGGCGAGGTGAGCTTCTTACATATACTTGTCCTCCCAGACACAAGAACACTGTGAAGAGGTCTGCTGCCCAGCCTCAGGGGAAGAGGCAGAGAACGTTGCTTTCCGCACAGCACTGGAAGCAGGACGGATGGGCGTTCTGCTCAGCAGGCGAAAAGCAGGGAGGAACAGCAGCGTCGGTCAAGTGAGCTCCCCCTTGTGGCTAGTGGAGCTTAATTCAAACCTGCGATGGAAATTGTGCTGGGGATGACTGAGCTCTAACTTCACGATCTGACACTTTCCGTCACTTTCTCCTCACTCACACACGGTGGTGGGATGGCCAAAAAAACGTAGGTGTGCAGGGTGTCCTCTCTGACACCCAGCTGAAGTCCAAGAGATACGTGTGCTGGGAATAGGACTTGCAACTAGTTTAAGGGAAGATGCCGTTGGGACTCCTTCAGCTGCTCATCCCCTCATCAGAACAAAGCGTTTCTCTGGGCCAGAGCTCTATCAGCCTGAGCCAACCACGTGCAGCACAGCTCTCTCCTCTTTGTGATCTTCAGGTCAGGGAGAAACCATCCTACGCCGTGACTCGAAAGCTAAATGCTTAAGGGCCGTCCTAAGACTTCTGCATTCAAGCACCCTGAAGATGGCCTTTCGTGCTTGGCTCTCTCCTCCACGGGCTCGGAATCATCCGGGAGGTCCTGGGTTCCTGAGGGCGCTGGGAGAGGACGCAAAAGGCCACCTCATCCCTTTAGTAGCAATGCCATGATGACGCCCCGGCTGTAAAGAGTCAGAAACTGCTGCAGGAGAGCCTGATTGCCAGACTTTGCTGGGGAAGCATTCCACCGTGCACTGAGGAGCCCCTCCCTGAGAGAACTCTCGGTTGCTTTTGCCTTGCATGCTCTTTGCTCCTGTGTGGTGTGGAAAACAGCAAACATAGCAGCGGAAGGCGGTGCTCTCTGTACGCCCTCTATCTCAAAGTGGTAAGTGGTCTTGGGAATAGGCATTCGCACTAGCCACGTGGGAAGTTGCAGAACAAGAAGCTTTGAAATAACAGCAGTTGGACGCAGGTCAGCTTTGGATTCAGCTTACGTGGGTGAAAGAATGCAGGGCAGAGCGTCCCATTCAAGGAATCACTGTCGTCGTTGCAGTGGATGCCGAAACTGAGCTTGCGATGTGCTTGCCGTGTCTGTCCTGTGCGCCTGCACTCTAGGCACCTGAGTGAAGACTGCTGTGTAGAGTTCTCCTCGGCCGAGCGCAGATGCTGGTCTGTGGGGCCATTAACGTGAGGCCTTTCTGAGGAAGCCTGGCTGTCAGGGAGATGCCCGCATACAACGAATTGAGTCTGCAACGTGCTTGCCGTGTCTGTCCTGTGTGCCTGCACGCTAGGCGTCTGAGTGAAGTCTCCTGTTTAGAGCTCTCCCTTGCTGAGCGGCGGCGGGTGCTCGCCTGTGTGGCCATTAACGTGAGGCCTTGCTGTGGACGCCTGGCTGTCGGGGGGAAAAAAGCCCGCATACAACGAATTTAGCTTGGACGTTTAGAAAGTCGCTTTCTTCCTGCTACTTCCCGGCTGCTGCAGAGAGGCCCAGGGTCGTCTCTGGGGCGGCACGTATGTCGGCCTCCCGTGCCACAGTCTGAGCATGGAAAGCGAAGTGCCCATTCGCTTCAGTCCCCGAGCATCATGGCAGCAAGAGGTGTGTGCAAGCCTCTCCAAAGCCTGGTGGCACAAGTGCCCTAAGCCCTCAGAGCTGCTGTCCTGCAGAGAGGGCTCTGAGGCTGTCTCAGTCCAAGTGACTTTTTTGCTTCCCAGACATGCATGTCCAGACTGACAGCTAAACACTGCTGTGGCGAGGTGAGCTTCTTACATATACTTGTCCTCCCAGACACAACACTGTGAAGAGGTCTGCTGCCCAGCCTCAGGGGAAGAGGCAGAGAACGTTGCTTTCCGCACAGCACTGGAAGCAGGACGGATGGGCGTTCTGCTCAACAGGCGAAAAGCAGGGAGGAACAGCAGCGTCGGTCAAGTGAGCTCCCCCTTGTGGCTAGTGGAGCTTAATTCAAACCTGCGATGGAAATTGTGCTGGGGATGACTGAGCTCTAACTTCACGATCTGACACTTTCCGTCACTTTCTCCTCACTCACACACGGTGGTGGGATGGCCAAAAAAACGTGGGTGTGCAGGGTGTCCTCTCTGACACCCAGCTGAAGTCCAAGAGATACGTGTGCTGGGAATAGGACTTGCAACTAGTTTAAGGGAAGATGCCGTTGGGACTCCTTCAGCTGCTCATCCCCTCATCAGAACAAAGCGTTTCTCTGGGCCAGAGCTCTATCAGCCTGAGCCAACCACGTGCAGCACAGCTCTCTCCTCTTTGTGATCTTCAGGTCAGGGAGAAACCATCCTACGCCGTGGCTCGAAAGCTAAATGCTTAAGGGCCGTCCTAAGACTTCTGCATTCAAGCACCCTGAAGATGGCCTTTCGTGCTTGGCTCTCTCCTCCACGGGCTCGGAATCATCCGGGAGGTCCTGGGTTCCTGAGGGCGCTGGGAGAGGACGCAAAAGGCCACCTCATCCCTTTAGTAGCAATGCCATGATGACGCCCCGGCTGTAAAGAGTCAGAAACTGCTGCAGGAGAGCCTGATTGCCAGACTTTGCTGGGGAAGCATTGCACCGTGCACTGAGGAGCCCCTCCCTGAGAGAACTCTCGGTTGCTTTTGCCTTGCATGCTCTTTACTCCTGTGTGGTGTGGAAAACAGCAAACATAGCAGCGGAAGGCGGTGCTCTCTGTACGCCCTCTATCTCAAAGTGGTAAGTGGTCTTGGGAATAGGCATTCGCACTAGCCACGTGGGAAGTTGCAGAACAAGAAGCTTTGAAATAACAGCAGTTGGACGCAGGTCAGCTTTGGATTCAGCTTACGTGGGTGAAAGAATGCAGGGCAGAGCGTCCCATTCAAGGAATCACTGTCGTCGTTGCAGTGGATGCCGAAACTGAGCTTGCGATGTGCTTGCCGTGTCTGTCCTGTGCGCCTGCACTCTAGGCACCTGAGTGAAGACTGCTGTGTAGAGTTCTCCTCGGCCGAGCGCAGATGCTGGTCTGTGGGGCCATTAACGTGAGGCCTTTCTGAGGAAGCCTGGCTGTCAGGGAGATGCCCGCATACAACGAATTGAGCCTGCAACGTGCTTGCCGTGTCTGTCCTGTGTGCCTGCACGCTAGGCGTCTGAGTGAAGTCTCCTGTTTAGAGCTCTCCCTTGCTGAGCGGCGGCGGGTGCTCGCCTGTGTGGCCATTAACGTGAGGCCTTGCTGTGGACGCCTGGCTGTCGGGGGGAAAAAAGCCCGCATACAACGAATTTAGCTTGGACGTTTAGAAAGTCGCTTTCTTCCTGCTACTTCCCGGCTGCTGCAGAGAGGCCCAGGGTCGTCTCTGGGGCGGTACGTATGTCGGCCTCCCGTGCCACAGCCTGAGCATGGAAAGCGAAGTGCCCATTCGCTTCAGTCCCCGAGCATCACGGCAGCAAGAGGTGTGTGCAAGCCTCTCCAAAGCCTGGTGGCACAAGTGCCCTAAGCCCTCAGAGCTGCTGTCCTGCAGAGAGGGCTCTGAGGCTGTCTCAGTCCAAGTGACTTTTTTGCTTCCCAGACATGCATGTCCAGACTGACAGCTAAACACTGCTGTGGCGAGGTGAGCTTCTTACATATACTTGTCCTCCCAGACACAAGAACACTGTGAAGAGGTCTGCTGCCCAGCCTCAGGGGAAGAGGCAGAGAACGTTGCTTTCCGCACAGCACTGGAAGCAGGACGGATGGGCGTTCTGCTCAACAGGCGAAAAGCAGGGAGGAACAGCAGCGTCGGTCAAGTGAGCTCCCCCTTGTGGCTAGTGGAGCTTAATTCAAACCTGCGATGGAAATTGTGCTGGGGATGACTGAGCTCTAACTTCACGATCTGACACTTTCCGTCACTTTCTCCTCACTCACACACGGTGGTGGGATGGCCAAAAAAACGTGGGTGTGCAGGGTGTCCTCTCTGACACCCAGCTGAAGTCCAAGAGATACGTGTGCTGGGAATAGGACTTGCAACTAGTTTAAGGGAAGATGCCGTTGGGACTCCTTCAGCTGCTCATCCCCTCATCAGAACAAAGCGTTTCTCTGGGCCAGAGCTCTATCAGCCTGAGCCAACCACGTGCAGCACAGCTCTCTCCTCTTTGTGATCTTCAGGTCAGGGAGAAACCATCCTACGCCGTGACTCGAAAGCTAAATGCTTAAGGGCCGTCCTAAGACTTCTGCATTCAAGCACCCTGAAGATGGCCTTTCGTGCTTGGCTCTCTCCTCCACGGGCTCGGAATCATCCGGGAGGTCCTGGGTTCCTGAGGGCGCTGGGAGAGGACGCAAAAGGCCACCTCATCCCTTTAGTAGCAATGCCATGATGACGCCCCGGCTGTAAAGAGTCAGAAACTGCTGCAGGAGAGCCTGATTGCCAGACTTTGCTGGGGAAGCATTCCACCGTGCACTGAGGAGCCCCTCCCTGAGAGAACTCTCGGTTGCTTTTGCCTTGCATGCTCTTTGCTCCTGTGTGGTGTGGAAAACAGCAAACATAGCAGCGGAAGGCGGTGCTCTCTGTACGCCCTCTATCTCAAAGTGGTAAGTGGTCTTGGGAATAGGCATTCGCACTAGCCACGTGGGAAGTTGCAGAACAAGAAGCTTTGAAATAACAGCAGTTGGACGCAGGTCAGCTTTGGATTCAGCTTACGTGGGTGAAAGAATGCAGGGCAGAGCGTCCCATTCAAGGAATCACTGTCGTCGTTGCAGTGGATGCCGAAACTGAGCTTGCGATGTGCTTGCCGTGTCTGTCCTGTGCGCCTGCACTCTAGGCACCTGAGTGAAGACTGCTGTGTAGAGTTCTCCTCGGCCGAGCGCAGATGCTGGTCTGTGGGGCCATTAACGTGAGGCCTTTCTGAGGAAGCCTGGCTGTCAGGGAGATGCCCGCATACAACGAATTGAGTCTGCAACGTGCTTGCCGTGTCTGTCCTGTGTGCCTGCACGCTAGGCGTCTGAGTGAAGTCTCCTGTTTAGAGCTCTCCCTTGCTGAGCGGCGGCGGGTGCTCGCCTGTGTGGCCATTAACGTGAGGCCTTGCTGTGGACGCCTGGCTGTCGGGGGGAAAAAAGCCCGCATACAACGAATTTAGCTTGGACGTTTAGAAAGTCGCTTTCTTCCTGCTACTTCCCGGCTGCTGCAGAGAGGCCCAGGGTCGTCTCTGGGGCGGTACGTATGTCGGCCTCCCGTGCCACAGTCTGAGCATGGAAAGCGAAGTGCCCATTCGCTTCAGTCCCCGAGCATCATGGCAGCAAGAGGTGTGTGCAAGCCTCTCCAAAGCCTGGTGGCACAAGTGCCCTAAGCCCTCAGAGCTGCTGTCCTGCAGAGAGGGCTCTGAGGCTGTCTCAGTCCAAGTGACTTTTTTGCTTCCCAGACATGCATGTCCAGACTGACAGCTAAACACTGCTGTGGCGAGGTGAGCTTCTTACATATACTTGTCCTCCCAGACACAAGAACACTGTGAAGAGGTCTGCTGCCCAGCCTCAGGGGAAGAGGCAGAGAACGTTGCTTTCCGCACAGCACTGGAAGCAGGACGGATGGGCGTTTTGCTCCTCAGGCGAAAAGCAGGGAGGAACAGCAGCGTCGGTCAAGTGAGCTCCCCCTTGTGGCTAGTGGAGCTTAATTCAAACCTGCGATGGAAATTGTGCTGGGGATGACTGAGCTCTAACTTCACGATCTGACACTTTCCGTCACTTTCTCCTCACTCACACACGGTGGTGGGATGGCCAAAAAAACGTAGGTGTGCAGGGTGTCCTCTCTGACACCCAGCTGAAGTCCAAGAGATACGTGTGCTGGGAATAGGACTTGCAACTAGTTTAAGGGAAGATGCCGTTGGGACTCCTTCAGCTGCTCATCCCCTCATCAGAACAAAGCGTTTCTCTGGGCCAGAGCTCTATCAGCCTGAGCCAACCACGTGCAGCACAGCTCTCTCCTCTTTGTGATCTTCAGGTCAGGGAGAAACCATCCTACGCCGTGACTCGAAAGCTAAATGCTTAAGGGCCGTCCTAAGACTTCTGCATTCAAGCACCCTGAAGATGGCCTTTCGTGCTTGGCTCTCTCCTCCACGGGCTCGGAATCATCCGGGAGGTCCTGGGTTCCTGAGGGCGCTGGGAGAGGACGCAAAAGGCCACCTCATCCCTTTAGTAGCAATGCCATGATGACGCCCCGGCTGTAAAGAGTCAGAAACTGCTGCAGGAGAGCCTGATTGCCAGACTTTGCTGGGGAAGCATTCCACCGTGCACTGAGGAGCCCCTCCCTGAGAGAACTCTCGGTTGCTTTTGCCTTGCATGCTCTTTGCTCCTGTGTGGTGTGGAAAACAGCAAACATAGCAGCGGAAGGCGGTGCTCTCTGTACGCCCTCTATCTCAAAGTGGTAAGTGGTCTTGGGAATAGGCATTCGCACTAGCCACGTGGGAAGTTGCAGAACAAGAAGCTTTGAAATAACAGCAGTTGGACGCAGGTCAGCTTTGGATTCAGCTTACGTGGGTGAAAGAATGCAGGGCAGAGCGTCCCATTCAAGGAATCACTGTCGTCGTTGCAGTGGATGCCGAAACTGAGCTTGCGATGTGCTTGCCGTGTCTGTCCTGTGCGCCTGCACTCTAGGCACCTGAGTGAAGACTGCTGTGTAGAGTTCTCCTCGGCCGAGCGCAGATGCTGGTCTGTGGGGCCATTAACGTGAGGCCTTTCTGAGGAAGCCTGGCTGTCAGGGAGATGCCCGCATACAACGAATTGAGTCTGCAACGTGCTTGCCGTGTCTGTCCTGTGTGCCTGCACGCTAGGCGTCTGAGTGAAGTCTCCTGTTTAGAGCTCTCCCTTGCTGAGCGGCGGCGGGTGCTCGCCTGTGTGGCCATTAACGTGAGGCCTTGCTGTGGACGCCTGGCTGTCGGGGGGAAAAAAGCCCGCATACAACGAATTTAGCTTGGACGTTTAGAAAGTCGCTTTCTTCCTGCTACTTCCCGGCTGCTGCAGAGAGGCCCAGGGTCGTCTCTGGGGCGGTACGTATGTCGGCCTCCCGTGCCACAGTCTGAGCATGGAAAGCGAAGTGCCCATTCGCTTCAGTCCCCGAGCATCATGGCAGCAAGAGGTGTGTGCAAGCCTCTCCAAAGCCTGGTGGCACAAGTGCCCTAAGCCCTCAGAGCTGCTGTCCTGCAGAGAGGGCTCTGAGGCTGTCTCAGTCCAAGTGACTTTTTTGCTTCCCAGACATGCATGTCCAGACTGACAGCTAAACACTGCTGTGGCGAGGTGAGCTTCTTACATATACTTGTCCTCCCAGACACAACACTGTGAAGAGGTCTGCTGCCCAGCCTCAGGGGAAGAGGCAGAGAACGTTGCTTTCCGCACAGCACTGGAAGCAGGACGGATGGGCGTTCTGCTCAACAGGCGAAAAGCAGGGAGGAACAGCAGCGTCGGTCAAGTGAGCTCCCCCTTGTGGCTAGTGGAGCTTAATTCAAACCTGCGATGGAAATTGTGCTGGGGATGACTGAGCTCTAACTTCACGATCTGACACTTTCCGTCACTTTCTCCTCACTCACACACGGTGGTGGGATGGCCAAAAAAACGTGGGTGTGCAGGGTGTCCTCTCTGACACCCAGCTGAAGTCCAAGAGATACGTGTGCTGGGAATAGGACTTGCAACTAGTTTAAGGGAAGATGCCGTTGGGACTCCTTCAGCTGCTCATCCCCTCATCAGAACAAAGCGTTTCTCTGGGCCAGAGCTCTATCAGCCTGAGCCAACCACGTGCAGCACAGCTCTCTCCTCTTTGTGATCTTCAGGTCAGGGAGAAACCATCCTACGCCGTGGCTCGAAAGCTAAATGCTTAAGGGCCGTCCTAAGACTTCTGCATTCAAGCACCCTGAAGATGGCCTTTCGTGCTTGGCTCTCTCCTCCACGGGCTCGGAATCATCCGGGAGGTCCTGGGTTCCTGAGGGCGCTGGGAGAGGACGCAAAAGGCCACCTCATCCCTTTAGTAGCAATGCCATGATGACGCCCCGGCTGTAAAGAGTCAGAAACTGCTGCAGGAGAGCCTGATTGCCAGACTTTGCTGGGGAAGCATTTCACCGTGCACTGAGGAGCCTCTCCCTGAGAGAACTCTCGGTTGCTTTTGCCTTGCATGCTCTTTACTCCTGTGTGGTGTGGAAAACAGCAAACATAGCAGCGGAAGGCAGTGCAATCTGTACGCCCTCTATCTCAAAGTGGTAAGTGGGCTTGGGAATAGGCATTCGCACGAGCCACGTGGGAAGTTGCAGAACAAGAAGCTTTGAAATAACAGCAGTTGGACGCAGGTCAGCTTTGGATTCAGCTTACGTGGGTGAAAGAATGCAGGGCAGAGCGTCCCATTCAAGGAATCACTGTCGTCGTTGCAGTGGATGCCGAAACTGAGCTTGCGATGTGCTTGCCGTGTCTGTCCTGTGCGCCTGCACTCTAGGCACCTGAGTGAAGACTGCTGTGTAGAGTTCTCCTCGGCCGAGCGCAGATGCTGGTCTGTGGGGCCATTAACGTGAGGCCTTTCTGAGGAAGCCTGGCTGTCAGGGAGATGCCCGCATACAACGAATTGAGCCTGCAACGTGCTTGCCGTGTCTGTCCTGTGTGCCTGCACGCTAGGCGTCTGAGTGAAGTCTCCTGTTTAGAGCTCTCCCTTGCTGAGCGGCGGCGGGTGCTCGCCTGTGTGGCCATTAACGTGAGGCCTTGCTGTGGACGCCTGGCTGTCGGGGGGAAAAAAGCCCGCATACAACGAATTTAGCTTGGACGTTTAGAAAGTCGCTTTCTTCCTGCTACTTCCCGGCTGCTGCAGAGAGGCCCAGGGTCGTCTCTGGGGCGGTACGTATGTCGGCCTCCCGTGCCACAGCCTGAGCATGGAAAGCGAAGTGCCCATTCGCTTCAGTCCCCGAGCATCACGGCAGCAAGAGGTGTGTGCAAGCCTCTCCAAAGCCTGGTGGCACAAGTGCCCTAAGCCCTCAGAGCTGCTGTCCTGCAGAGAGGGCTCTGAGGCTGTCTCAGTCCAAGTGACTTTTTTGCTTCCCAGACATGCATGTCCAGACTGACAGCTAAACACTGCTGTGGCGAGGTGAGCTTCTTACATATACTTGTCCTCCCAGACACAAGAACACTGTGAAGAGGTCTGCTGCCCAGCCTCAGGGGAAGAGGCAGAGAACGTTGCTTTCCGCACAGCACTGGAAGCAGGACGGATGGGCGTTCTGCTCAACAGGCGAAAAGCAGGGAGGAACAGCAGCGTCGGTCAAGTGAGCTCCCCCTTGTGGCTGGTGGAGCTTAATTCAAACCTGCGATGGAAATTGTGCTGGGGATGACTGAGCTCTAACTTCACGATCTGACACTTTCCGTCACTTTCTCCTCACTCACACACGGTGGTGGGATGGCCAAGAAAACGTGGGTGTGCAGGGTGTCCTCTCTGACACCCAGCTGAAGTCCAAGAGATACGTGTGCTGGGAATAGGACTTGCAACTAGTTTAAGGGAAGATGCCGTTGGGACTCCTTCAGCTGCTCATCCCCTCATCAGAACAAAGCGTTTCTCTGGGCCAGAGCTCTATCAGCCTGAGCCAACCACGTGCAGCACAGCTCTCTCCTCTTTGTGATCTTCAGGTCAGGGAGAAACCATCCTACGCCGTGACTCGAAAGCTAAATGCTTAAGGGCCGTCCTAAGACTTCTGCATTCAAGCACCCTGAAGATGGCCTTTCGTGCTTGGCTCTCTCCTCCACGGGCTCGGAATCATCCGGGAGGTCCTGGGTTCCTGAGGGCGCTGGGAGAGGACGCAAAAGGCCACCTCATCCCTTTAGTAGCAATGCCATGATGACGCCCCGGCTGTAAAGAGTCAGAAACTGCTGCAGGAGAGCCTGATTGCCAGACTTTGCTGGGGAAGCATTCCACCGTGCACTGAGGAGCCCCTCCCTGAGAGAACTCTCGGTTGCTTTTGCCTTGCATGCTCTTTACTCCTGTGTGGTGTGGAAAACAGCAAACATAGCAGCGGAAGGCAGTGCAATCTGTACGCCCTCTATCTCAAAGTGGTAAGTGGGCTTGGGAATAGGCATTCGCACAAGCCACGTGGGAAGTTGCAGAAAAAGAAGCTTTGAAATAACAGCAGTTGGACGCAGGTCAGCTTTGGATTCAGCTTACGTGGGTGAAAGAATGCAGGGCAGAGAGTCCCATTCAAGGAATCACTGTCGTCGTTGCAGTGGATGCCGAAACTGAGCTTGCGATGTGCTTGCCGTGTCTGTCCTGTGCGCCTGCACTCTAGGCACCTGAGTGAAGACTGCTGTGTAGAGTTCTCCTCGGCCGAGCGCAGATGCTGGTCTGTGGGGCCATTAACGTGAGGCCTTTCTGAGGAAGCCTGGCTGTCAGGGAGATGCCCGCATACAACGAATTGAGCCTGCAACGTGCTTGCCGTGTCTGTCCTGTGTGCCTGCACGCTAGGCGTCTGAGTGAAGTCTCCTGTTTAGAGCTCTCCCTTGCTGAGCGGCGGCGGGTGCTCGCCTGTGTGGCCATTAACGTGAGGCCTTGCTGTGGACGCCTGGCTGTCGGGGGGAAAAAAGCCCGCATACAACGAATTTAGCTTGGACGTTTAGAAAGTCGCTTTCTTCCTGCTACTTCCCGGCTGCTGCAGAGAGGCCCAGGGTCGTCTCTGGGGCGGTACGTATGTCGGCCTCCCGTGCCACAGCCTGAGCATGGAAAGCGAAGTGCCCATTCGCTTCAGTCCCCGAGCATCACGGCAGCAAGAGGTGTGTGCAAGCCTCTCCAAAGCCTGGTGGCACAAGTGCCCTAAGCCCTCAGAGCTGCTGTCCTGCAGAGAGGGCTCTGAGGCTGTCTCAGTCCAAGTGACTTTTTTGCTTCCCAGACATGCATGTCCAGACTGACAGCTAAACACTGCTGTGGCGAGGTGAGCTTCTTACATATACTTGTCCTCCCAGACACAAGAACACTGTGAAGAGGTCTGCTGCCCAGCCTCAGGGGAAGAGGCAGAGAACGTTGCTTTCCGCACAGCACTGGAAGCAGGACGGATGGGCGTTCTGCTCAACAGGCGAAAAGCAGGGAGGAACAGCAGCGTCGGTCAAGTGAGCTCCCCCTTGTGGCTAGTGGAGCTTAATTCAAACCTGCGATGGAAATTGTGCTGGGGATGACTGAGCTCTAACTTCACGATCTGACACTTTCCGTCACTTTCTCCTCACTCACACACGGTGGTGGGATGGCCAAGAAAACGTGGGTGTGCAGGGTGTCCTCTCTGACACCCAGCTGAAGTCCAAGAGATACGTGTGCTGGGAATAGGACTTGCAACTAGTTTAAGGGAAGATGCCGTTGGGACTCCTTCAGCTGCTCATCCCCTCATCAGAACAAAGCGTTTCTCTGGGCCAGAGCTCTATCAGCCTGAGCCAACCACGTGCAGCACAGCTCTCTCCTCTTTGTGATCTTCAGGTCAGGGAGAAACCATCCTACGCCGTGGCTCGAAAGCTAAATGCTTAAGGGCCGTCCTAAGACTTCTGCATTCAAGCACCCTGAAGATGGCCTTTTGTGCTTGGCTCTCTCCTCCACGGGCTCGGAATCATCCGGGAGGTCCTGGGTTCCTGAGGGCGCTGGGAGAGGACGCAAAAGGCCACCTCATCCCTTTAGTAGCAATGCCATGATGACGCCCCGGCTGTAAAGAGTCAGAAACTGCTGCAGGAGAGCCTGATTGCCAGACTTTGCTGGGGAAGCATTGCACCGTGCACTGAGGAGCCCCTCCCTGAGAGAACTCTCGGTTGCTTTTGCCTTGCATGCTCTTTACTCCTGTGTGGTGTGGAAAACAGCAAACATAGCAGCGGAAGGCGGTGCTCTCTGTACGCCCTCTATCTCAAAGTGGTAAGTGGTCTTGGGAATAGGCATTCGCACTAGCCACGTGGGAAGTTGCAGAACAAGAAGCTTTGAAATAACAGCAGTTGGACGCAGGTCAGCTTTGGATTCAGCTTACGTGGGTGAAAGAATGCAGGGCAGAGAGTCCCATTCAAGGAATCACTGTCGTCGTTGCAGTGGATGCCGAAACTGAGCTTGCGATGTGCTTGCCGTGTCTGTCCTGTGCGCCTGCACTCTAGGCACCTGAGTGAAGACTGCTGTGTAGAGTTCTCCTCGGCCGAGCGCAGATGCTGGTCTGTGGGGCCATTAACGTGAGGCCTTTCTGAGGAAGCCTGGCTGTCAGGGAGATGCTCGCATACAACGAATTGAGCCTGCAACGTGCTTGCCGTGTCTGTCCTGTGTGCCTGCACGCTAGGCGTCTGAGTGAAGTCTCCTGTTTAGAGCTCTCCCTTGCTGAGCGGCGGCGGGTGCTCGCCTGTGTGGCCATTAACGTGAGGCCTTGCTGTGGACGCCTGGCTGTCGGGGGGAAAAAAGCCCGCATACAACGAATTTAGCTTGGACGTTTAGAAAGTCGCTTTCTTCCTGCTACTTCCCGGCTGCTGCAGAGAGGCCCAGGGTCGTCTCTGGGGCGGTACGTATGTCGGCCTCCCGTGCCACAGCCTGAGCATGGAAAGCGAAGTGCCCATTCGCTTCAGTCCCCGAGCATCACGGCAGCAAGAGGTGTGTGCAAGCCTCTCCAAAGCCTGGTGGCACAAGTGCCCTAAGCCCTCAGAGCTGCTGTCCTGCAGAGAGGGCTCTGAGGCTGTCTCAGTCCAAGTGACTTTTTTGCTTCCCAGACATGCATGTCCAGACTGACAGCTAAACACTGCTGTGGCGAGGTGAGCTTCTTACATATACTTGTCCTCCCAGACACAAGAACACTGTGAAGAGGTCTGCTGCCCAGCCTCAGGGGAAGAGGCAGAGAACGTTGCTTTCCGCACAGCACTGGAAGCAGGACGGATGGGCGTTCTGCTCAACAGGCGAAAAGCAGGGAGGAACAGCAGCGTCGGTCAAGTGAGCTCCCCCTTGTGGCTAGTGGAGCTTAATTCAAACCTGCGATGGAAATTGTGCTGGGGATGACTGAGCTCTAACTTCACGATCTGACACTTTCCGTCACTTTCTCCTCACTCACACACGGTGGTGGGATGGCCAAAAAAACGTGGGTGTGCAGGGTGTCCTCTCTGACACCCAGCTGAAGTCCAAGAGATACGTGTGCTGGGAATAGGACTTGCAACTAGTTTAAGGGAAGATGCCGTTGGGACTCCTTCAGCTGCTCATCCCCTCATCAGAACAAAGCGTTTCTCTGGGCCAGAGCTCTATCAGCCTGAGCCAACCACGTGCAGCACAGCTCTCTCCTCTTTGTGATCTTCAGGTCAGGGAGAAACCATCCTACGCCGTGGCTCGAAAGCTAAATGCTTAAGGGCCGTCCTAAGACTTCTGCATTCAAGCACCCTGAAGATGGCCTTTCGTGCTTGGCTCTCTCCTCCACGGGCTCGGAATCATCCGGGAGGTCCTGGGTTCCTGAGGGCGCTGGGAGAGGACGCAAAAGGCCACCTCATCCCTTTAGTAGCAATGCCATGATGACGCCCCGGCTGTAAAGAGTCAGAAACTGCTGCAGGAGAGCCTGATTGCCAGACTTTGCTGGGGAAGCATTCCACCGTGCACTGAGGAGCCCCTCCCTGAGAGAACTCTCGGTTGCTTTTGCCTTGCATGCTCTTTGCTCCTGTGTGGTGTGGAAAACAGCAAACATAGCAGCGGAAGGCGGTGCTCTCTGTACGCCCTCTATCTCAAAGTGGTAAGTGGTCTTGGGAATAGGCATTCGCACTAGCCACGTGGGAAGTTGCAGAACAAGAAGCTTTGAAATAACAGCAGTTGGACGCAGGTCAGCTTTGGATTCAGCTTACGTGGGTGAAAGAATGCAGGGCAGAGCGTCCCATTCAAGGAATCACTGTCGTCGTTGCAGTGGATGCCGAAACTGAGCTTGCGATGTGCTTGCCGTGTCTGTCCTGTGCGCCTGCACTCTAGGCACCTGAGTGAAGACTGCTGTGTAGAGTTCTCCTCGGCCGAGCGCAGATGCTGGTCTGTGGGGCCATTAACGTGAGGCCTTTCTGAGGAAGCCTGGCTGTCAGGGAGATGCCCGCATACAACGAATTGAGTCTGCAACGTGCTTGCCGTGTCTGTCCTGTGTGCCTGCACGCTAGGCGTCTGAGTGAAGTCTCCTGTTTAGAGCTCTCCCTTGCTGAGCGGCGGCGGGTGCTCGCCTGTGTGGCCATTAACGTGAGGCCTTGCTGTGGACGCCTGGCTGTCGGGGGGAAAAAAGCCCGCATACAACGAATTTAGCTTGGACGTTTAGAAAGTCGCTTTCTTCCTGCTACTTCCCGGCTGCTGCAGAGAGGCCCAGGGTCGTCTCTGGGGCGGTACGTATGTCGGCCTCCCGTGCCACAGTCTGAGCATGGAAAGCGAAGTGCCCATTCGCTTCAGTCCCCGAGCATCATGGCAGCAAGAGGTGTGTGCAAGCCTCTCCAAAGCCTGGTGGCACAAGTGCCCTAAGCCCTCAGAGCTGCTGTCCTGCAGAGAGGGCTCTGAGGCTGTCTCAGTCCAAGTGACTTTTTTGCTTCCCAGACATGCATGTCCAGACTGACAGCTAAACACTGCTGTGGCGAGGTGAGCTTCTTACATATACTTGTCCTCCCAGACACAAGAACACTGTGAAGAGGTCTGCTGCCCAGCCTCAGGGGAAGAGGCAGAGAACGTTGCTTTCCGCACAGCACTGGAAGCAGGACGGATGGGCGTTCTGCTCAACAGGCGAAAAGCAGGGAGGAACAGCAGCGTCGGTCAAGTGAGCTCCCCCTTGTGGCTAGTGGAGCTTAATTCAAACCTGCGATGGAAATTGTGCTGGGGATGACTGAGCTCTAACTTCACGATCTGACACTTTCCGTCACTTTCTCCTCACTCACACACGGTGGTGGGATGGCCAAAAAAACGTGGGTGTGCAGGGTGTCCTCTCTGACACCCAGCTGAAGTCCAAGAGATACGTGTGCTGGGAATAGGACTTGCAACTAGTTTAAGGGAAGATGCCGTTGGGACTCCTTCAGCTGCTCATCCCCTCATCAGAACAAAGCGTTTCTCTGGGCCAGAGCTCTATCAGCCTGAGCCAACCACGTGCAGCACAGCTCTCTCCTCTTTGTGATCTTCAGGTCAGGGAGAAACCATCCTACGCCGTGGCTCGAAAGCTAAATGCTTAAGGGCCGTCCTAAGACTTCTGCATTCAAGCACCCTGAAGATGGCCTTTCGTGCTTGGCTCTCTCCTCCACGGGCTCGGAATCATCCGGGAGGTCCTGGGTTCCTGAGGGCGCTGGGAGAGGACGCAAAAGGCCACCTCATCCCTTTAGTAGCAATGCCATGATGACGCCCCGGCTGTAAAGAGTCAGAAACTGCTGCAGGAGAGCCTGATTGCCAGACTTTGCTGGGGAAGCATTGCACCGTGCACTGAGGAGCCCCTCCCTGAGAGAACGCTCGGTTGCTTTTGCCTTGCATGCTCTTTACTCCTGTGTGGTGTGGAAAACAGCAAACATAGCAGCGGAAGGCAGTGCAATCTGTACGCCCTCTATCTCAAAGTGGTAAGTGGGCTTGGGAATAGGCATTCGCACAAGCCACGTGGGAAGTTGCAGAAAAAGAAGCTTTGAAATAACAGCAGTTGGACGCAGGTCAGCTTTGGATTCAGCTTACGTGGGTGAAAGAATGCAGGGCAGAGCGTCCCATTCAAGGAATCACTGTCGTCGTTGCAGTGGATGCCGAAACTGAGCTTGCGATGTGCTTGCGTGTCTGTCCTGTGCGCCTGCACTCTAGGCACCTGAGTGAAGACTGCTGTGTAGAGTTCTCCTCGGCCGAGCGCAGATGCTGGTCTGTGGGGCCATTAACGTGAGGCCTTTCTGAGGAAGCCTGGCTGTCAGGGAGATGCCCGCATACAACGAATTGAGCCTGCAACGTGCTTGCCGTGTCTGTCCTGTGTGCCTGCACGCTAGGCGTCTGAGTGAAGTCTCCTGTTTAGAGCTCTCCCTTGCTGAGCGGCGGCGGGTGCTCGCCTGTGTGGCCATTAACGTGAGGCCTTGCTGTGGACGCCTGGCTGTCGGGGGGAAAAAAGCCCGCATACAACGAATTTAGCTTGGACGTTTAGAAAGTCACTTTCTTCCTGCTACTTCCCGGCTGCTGCAGAGAGGCCCAGGGTCGTCTCTGGGGCGGTACGTATGTCGGCCTCCCGTGCCACAGTCTGAGCATGGAAAGCGAAGTGCCCATTCGCTTCAGTCCCCGAGCATCATGGCAGCAAGAGGTGTGTGCAAGCCTCTCCAAAGCCTGGTGGCACAAGTGCCCTAAGCCCTCAGAGCTGCTGTCCTGCAGAGAGGGCTCTGAGGCTGTCTCAGTCCAAGTGACTTTTTTGCTTCCCAGACATGCATGTCCAGACTGACAGCTAAACACTGCTGTGGCGAGGTGAGCTTCTTACATATACTTGTCCTCCCAGACACAAGAACACTGTGAAGAGGTCTGCTGCCCAGCCTCAGGGGAAGAGGCAGAGAACGTTGCTTTCCGCACAGCACTGGAAGCAGGACGGATGGGCGTTCTGCTCAGCAGGCGAAAAGCAGGGAGGAACAGCAGCGTCGGTCAAGTGAGCTCCCCCTTGTGGCTAGTGGAGCTTAATTCAAACCTGCGATGGAAATTGTGCTGGGGATGACTGAGCTCTAACTTCACGATCTGACACTTTCCGTCACTTTCTCCTCACTCACACACGGTGGTGGGATGGCCAAAAAAACGTAGGTGTGCAGGGTGTCCTCTCTGACACCCAGCTGAAGTCCAAGAGATACGTGTGCTGGGAATAGGACTTGCAACTAGTTTAAGGGAAGATGCCGTTGGGACTCCTTCAGCTGCTCATCCCCTCATCAGAACAAAGCGTTTCTCTGGGCCAGAGCTCTATCAGCCTGAGCCAACCACGTGCAGCACAGCTCTCTCCTCTTTGTGATCTTCAGGTCAGGGAGAAACCATCCTACGCCGTGACTCGAAAGCTAAATGCTTAAGGGCCGTCCTAAGACTTCTGCATTCAAGCACCCTGAAGATGGCCTTTCGTGCTTGGCTCTCTCCTCCACGGGCTCGGAATCATCCGGGAGGTCCTGGGTTCCTGAGGGCGCTGGGAGAGGACGCAAAAGGCCACCTCATCCCTTTAGTAGCAATGCCATGATGACGCCCCGGCTGTAAAGAGTCAGAAACTGCTGCAGGAGAGCCTGATTGCCAGACTTTGCTGGGGAAGCATTGCACCGTGCACTGAGGAGCCCCTCCCTGAGAGAACTCTCGGTTGCTTTTGCCTTGCATGCTCTTTGCTCCTGTGTGGTGTGGAAAACAGCAAACATAGCAGCGGAAGGCGGTGCTCTCTGTACGCCCTCTATCTCAAAGTGGTAAGTGGTCTTGGGAATAGGCATTCGCACTAGCCACGTGGGAAGTTGCAGAACAAGAAGCTTTGAAATAACAGCAGTTGGACGCAGGTCAGCTTTGGATTCAGCTTACGTGGGTGAAAGAATGCAGGGCAGAGCGTCCCATTCAAGGAATCACTGTCGTCGTTGCAGTGGATGCCGAAACTGAGCTTGCGATGTGCTTGCCGTGTCTGTCCTGTGCGCCTGCACTCTAGGCACCTGAGTGAAGACTGCTGTGTAGAGTTCTCCTCGGCCGAGCGCAGATGCTGCTCTGTGGGGCCATTAACGTGAGGCCTTTCTGAGGAAGCCTGGCTGTCAGGGAGATGCCCGCATACAACGAATTGAGTCTGCAACGTGCTTGCCGTGTCTGTCCTGTGTGCCTGCACGCTAGGCGTCTGAGTGAAGTCTCCTGTTTAGAGCTCTCCCTTGCTGAGCGGCGGCGGGTGCTCGCCTGTGTGGCCATTAACGTGAGGCCTTGCTGTGGACGCCTGGCTGTCGGGGGGAAAAAAGCCCGCATACAACGAATTTAGCTTGGACGTTTAGAAAGTCGCTTTCTTCCTGCTACTTCCCGGCTGCTGCAGAGAGGCCCAGGGTCGTCTCTGGGGCGGCACGTATGTCGGCCTCCCGTGCCACAGTCTGAGCATGGAAAGCGAAGTGCCCATTCGCTTCAGTCCCCGAGCATCATGGCAGCAAGAGGTGTGTGCAAGCCTCTCCAAAGCCTGGTGGCACAAGTGCCCTAAGCCCTCAGAGCTGCTGTCCTGCAGAGAGGGCTCTGAGGCTGTCTCAGTCCAAGTGACTTTTTTGCTTCCCAGACATGCATGTCCAGACTGACAGCTAAACACTGCTGTGGCGAGGTGAGCTTCTTACATATACTTGTCCTCCCAGACACAACACTGTGAAGAGGTCTGCTGCCCAGCCTCAGGGGAAGAGGCAGAGAACGTTGCTTTCCGCACAGCACTGGAAGCAGGACGGATGGGCGTTCTGCTCAACAGGCGAAAAGCAGGGAGGAACAGCAGCGTCGGTCAAGTGAGCTCCCCCTTGTGGCTAGTGGAGCTTAATTCAAACCTGCGATGGAAATTGTGCTGGGGATGACTGAGCTCTAACTTCACGATCTGACACTTTCCGTCACTTTCTCCTCACTCACACACGGTGGTGGGATGGCCAAAAAAACGTGGGTGTGCAGGGTGTCCTCTCTGACACCCAGCTGAAGTCCAAGAGATACGTGTGCTGGGAATAGGACTTGCAACTAGTTTAAGGGAAGATGCCGTTGGGACTCCTTCAGCTGCTCATCCCCTCATCAGAACAAAGCGTTTCTCTGGGCCAGAGCTCTATCAGCCTGAGCCAACCACGTGCAGCACAGCTCTCTCCTCTTTGTGATCTTCAGGTCAGGGAGAAACCATCCTACGCCGTGGCTCGAAAGCTAAATGCTTAAGGGCCGTCCTAAGACTTCTGCATTCAAGCACCCTGAAGATGGCCTTTCGTGCTTGGCTCTCTCCTCCACGGGCTCGGAATCATCCGGGAGGTCCTGGGTTCCTGAGGGCGCTGGGAGAGGACGCAAAAGGCCACCTCATCCCTTTAGTAGCAATGCCATGATGACGCCCCGGCTGTAAAGAGTCAGAAACTGCTGCAGGAGAGCCTGATTGCCAGACTTTGCTGGGGAAGCATTGCACCGTGCACTGAGGAGCCCCTCCCTGAGAGAACTCTCGGTTGCTTTTGCCTTGCATGCTCTTTACTCCTGTGTGGTGTGGAAAACAGCAAACATAGCAGCGGAAGGCGGTGCTCTCTGTACGCCCTCTATCTCAAAGTGGTAAGTGGTCTTGGGAATAGGCATTCGCACTAGCCACGTGGGAAGTTGCAGAACAAGAAGCTTTGAAATAACAGCAGTTGGACGCAGGTCAGCTTTGGATTCAGCTTACGTGGGTGAAAGAATGCAGGGCAGAGCGTCCCATTCAAGGAATCACTGTCGTCGTTGCAGTGGATGCCGAAACTGAGCTTGCGATGTGCTTGCCGTGTCTGTCCTGTGCGCCTGCACTCTAGGCACCTGAGTGAAGACTGCTGTGTAGAGTTCTCCTCGGCCGAGCGCAGATGCTGGTCTGTGGGGCCATTAACGTGAGGCCTTTCTGAGGAAGCCTGGCTGTCAGGGAGATGCCCGCATACAACGAATTGAGCCTGCAACGTGCTTGCCGTGTCTGTCCTGTGTGCCTGCACGCTAGGCGTCTGAGTGAAGTCTCCTGTTTAGAGCTCTCCCTTGCTGAGCGGCGGCGGGTGCTCGCCTGTGTGGCCATTAACGTGAGGCCTTGCTGTGGACGCCTGGCTGTCGGGGGGAAAAAAGCCCGCATACAACGAATTTAGCTTGGACGTTTAGAAAGTCGCTTTCTTCCTGCTACTTCCCGGCTGCTGCAGAGAGGCCCAGGGTCGTCTCTGGGGCGGTACGTATGTCGGCCTCCCGTGCCACAGCCTGAGCATGGAAAGCGAAGTGCCCATTCGCTTCAGTCCCCGAGCATCACGGCAGCAAGAGGTGTGTGCAAGCCTCTCCAAAGCCTGGTGGCACAAGTGCCCTAAGCCCTCAGAGCTGCTGTCCTGCAGAGAGGGCTCTGAGGCTGTCTCAGTCCAAGTGACTTTTTTGCTTCCCAGACATGCATGTCCAGACTGACAGCTAAACACTGCTGTGGCGAGGTGAGCTTCTTACATATACTTGTCCTCCCAGACACAAGAACACTGTGAAGAGGTCTGCTGCCCAGCCTCAGGGGAAGAGGCAGAGAACGTTGCTTTCCGCACAGCACTGGAAGCAGGACGGATGGGCGTTCTGCTCAACAGGCGAAAAGCAGGGAGGAACAGCAGCGTCGGTCAAGTGAGCTCCCCCTTGTGGCTAGTGGAGCTTAATTCAAACCTGCGATGGAAATTGTGCTGGGGATGACTGAGCTCTAACTTCACGATCTGACACTTTCCGTCACTTTCTCCTCACTCACACACGGTGGTGGGATGGCCAAAAAAACGTGGGTGTGCAGGGTGTCCTCTCTGACACCCAGCTGAAGTCCAAGAGATACGTGTGCTGGGAATAGGACTTGCAACTAGTTTAAGGGAAGATGCCGTTGGGACTCCTTCAGCTGCTCATCCCCTCATCAGAACAAAGCGTTTCTCTGGGCCAGAGCTCTATCAGCCTGAGCCAACCACGTGCAGCACAGCTCTCTCCTCTTTGTGATCTTCAGGTCAGGGAGAAACCATCCTACGCCGTGACTCGAAAGCTAAATGCTTAAGGGCCGTCCTAAGACTTCTGCATTCAAGCACCCTGAAGATGGCCTTTCGTGCTTGGCTCTCTCCTCCACGGGCTCGGAATCATCCGGGAGGTCCTGGGTTCCTGAGGGCGCTGGGAGAGGACGCAAAAGGCCACCTCATCCCTTTAGTAGCAATGCCATGATGACGCCCCGGCTGTAAAGAGTCAGAAACTGCTGCAGGAGAGCCTGATTGCCAGACTTTGCTGGGGAAGCATTCCACCGTGCACTGAGGAGCCCCTCCCTGAGAGAACTCTCGGTTGCTTTTGCCTTGCATGCTCTTTGCTCCTGTGTGGTGTGGAAAACAGCAAACATAGCAGCGGAAGGCGGTGCTCTCTGTACGCCCTCTATCTCAAAGTGGTAAGTGGTCTTGGGAATAGGCATTCGCACTAGCCACGTGGGAAGTTGCAGAACAAGAAGCTTT
The DNA here is from genome assembly GCF_030020395.1 of Manis pentadactyla. Taxonomy (NCBI): domain Eukaryota; kingdom Metazoa; phylum Chordata; class Mammalia; order Pholidota; family Manidae; genus Manis; species Manis pentadactyla. The sequence continues at coordinate 29,348,348 of NC_080037.1, forward strand.
GAAATAACAGCAGTTGGACGCAGGTCAGCTTTGGATTCAGCTTACGTGGGTGAAAGAATGCAGGGCAGAGCGTCCCATTCAAGGAATCACTGTCGTCGTTGCAGTGGATGCCGAAACTGAGCTTGCGATGTGCTTGCCGTGTCTGTCCTGTGCGCCTGCACTCTAGGCACCTGAGTGAAGACTGCTGTGTAGAGTTCTCCTCGGCCGAGCGCAGATGCTGGTCTGTGGGGCCATTAACGTGAGGCCTTTCTGAGGAAGCCTGGCTGTCAGGGAGATGCCCGCATACAACGAATTGAGTCTGCAACGTGCTTGCCGTGTCTGTCCTGTGTGCCTGCACGCTAGGCGTCTGAGTGAAGTCTCCTGTTTAGAGCTCTCCCTTGCTGAGCGGCGGCGGGTGCTCGCCTGTGTGGCCATTAACGTGAGGCCTTGCTGTGGACGCCTGGCTGTCGGGGGGAAAAAAGCCCGCATACAACGAATTTAGCTTGGACGTTTAGAAAGTCGCTTTCTTCCTGCTACTTCCCGGCTGCTGCAGAGAGGCCCAGGGTCGTCTCTGGGGCGGTACGTATGTCGGCCTCCCGTGCCACAGTCTGAGCATGGAAAGCGAAGTGCCCATTCGCTTCAGTCCCCGAGCATCATGGCAGCAAGAGGTGTGTGCAAGCCTCTCCAAAGCCTGGTGGCACAAGTGCCCTAAGCCCTCAGAGCTGCTGTCCTGCAGAGAGGGCTCTGAGGCTGTCTCAGTCCAAGTGACTTTTTTGCTTCCCAGACATGCATGTCCAGACTGACAGCTAAACACTGCTGTGGCGAGGTGAGCTTCTTACATATACTTGTCCTCCCAGACACAAGAACACTGTGAAGAGGTCTGCTGCCCAGCCTCAGGGGAAGAGGCAGAGAACGTTGCTTTCCGCACAGCACTGGAAGCAGGACGGATGGGCGTTCTGCTCAACAGGCGAAAAGCAGGGAGGAACAGCAGCGTCGGTCAAGTGAGCTCCCCCTTGTGGCTAGTGGAGCTTAATTCAAACCTGCGATGGAAATTGTGCTGGGGATGACTGAGCTCTAACTTCACGATCTGACACTTTCCGTCACTTTCTCCTCACTCACACACGGTGGTGGGATGGCCAAAAAAACGTAGGTGTGCAGGGTGTCCTCTCTGACACCCAGCTGAAGTCCAAGAGATACGTGTGCTGGGAATAGGACTTGCAACTAGTTTAAGGGAAGATGCCGTTGGGACTCCTTCAGCTGCTCATCCCCTCATCAGAACAAAGCGTTTCTCTGGGCCAGAGCTCTATCAGCCTGAGCCAACCACGTGCAGCACAGCTCTCTCCTCTTTGTGATCTTCAGGTCAGGGAGAAACCATCCTACGCCGTGACTCGAAAGCTAAATGCTTAAGGGCCGTCCTAAGACTTCTGCATTCAAGCACCCTGAAGATGGCCTTTCGTGCTTGGCTCTCTCCTCCACGGGCTCGGAATCATCCGGGAGGTCCTGGGTTCCTGAGGGCGCTGGGAGAGGACGCAAAAGGCCACCTCATCCCTTTAGTAGCAATGCCATGATGACGCCCCGGCTGTAAAGAGTCAGAAACTGCTGCAGGAGAGCCTGATTGCCAGACTTTGCTGGGGAAGCATTGCACCGTGCACTGAGGAGCCCCTCCCTGAGAGAACTCTCGGTTGCTTTTGCCTTGCATGCTCTTTGCTCCTGTGTGGTGTGGAAAACAGCAAACATAGCAGCGGAAGGCGGTGCTCTCTGTACGCCCTCTATCTCAAAGTGGTAAGTGGTCTTGGGAATAGGCATTCGCACTAGCCACGTGGGAAGTTGCAGAACAAGAAGCTTTGAAATAACAGCAGTTGGACGCAGGTCAGCTTTGGATTCAGCTTACGTGGGTGAAAGAATGCAGGGCAGAGCGTCCCATTCAAGGAATCACTGTCGTCGTTGCAGTGGATGCCGAAACTGAGCTTGCGATGTGCTTGCCGTGTCTGTCCTGTGCGCCTGCACTCTAGGCACCTGAGTGAAGACTGCTGTGTAGAGTTCTCCTCGGCCGAGCGCAGATGCTGCTCTGTGGGGCCATTAACGTGAGGCCTTTCTGAGGAAGCCTGGCTGTCAGGGAGATGCCCGCATACAACGAATTGAGTCTGCAACGTGCTTGCCGTGTCTGTCCTGTGTGCCTGCACGCTAGGCGTCTGAGTGAAGTCTCCTGTTTAGAGCTCTCCCTTGCTGAGCGGCGGCGGGTGCTCGCCTGTGTGGCCATTAACGTGAGGCCTTGCTGTGGACGCCTGGCTGTCGGGGGGAAAAAAGCCCGCATACAACGAATTTAGCTTGGACGTTTAGAAAGTCGCTTTCTTCCTGCTACTTCCCGGCTGCTGCAGAGAGGCCCAGGGTCGTCTCTGGGGCGGCACGTATGTCGGCCTCCCGTGCCACAGTCTGAGCATGGAAAGCGAAGTGCCCATTCGCTTCAGTCCCCGAGCATCATGGCAGCAAGAGGTGTGTGCAAGCCTCTCCAAAGCCTGGTGGCACAAGTGCCCTAAGCCCTCAGAGCTGCTGTCCTGCAGAGAGGGCTCTGAGGCTGTCTCAGTCCAAGTGACTTTTTTGCTTCCCAGACATGCATGTCCAGACTGACAGCTAAACACTGCTGTGGCGAGGTGAGCTTCTTACATATACTTGTCCTCCCAGACACAACACTGTGAAGAGGTCTGCTGCCCAGCCTCAGGGGAAGAGGCAGAGAACGTTGCTTTCCGCACAGCACTGGAAGCAGGACGGATGGGCGTTCTGCTCAACAGGCGAAAAGCAGGGAGGAACAGCAGCGTCGGTCAAGTGAGCTCCCCCTTGTGGCTAGTGGAGCTTAATTCAAACCTGCGATGGAAATTGTGCTGGGGATGACTGAGCTCTAACTTCACGATCTGACACTTTCCGTCACTTTCTCCTCACTCACACACGGTGGTGGGATGGCCAAAAAAACGTGGGTGTGCAGGGTGTCCTCTCTGACACCCAGCTGAAGTCCAAGAGATACGTGTGCTGGGAATAGGACTTGCAACTAGTTTAAGGGAAGATGCCGTTGGGACTCCTTCAGCTGCTCATCCCCTCATCAGAACAAAGCGTTTCTCTGGGCCAGAGCTCTATCAGCCTGAGCCAACCACGTGCAGCACAGCTCTCTCCTCTTTGTGATCTTCAGGTCAGGGAGAAACCATCCTACGCCGTGGCTCGAAAGCTAAATGCTTAAGGGCCGTCCTAAGACTTCTGCATTCAAGCACCCTGAAGATGGCCTTTCGTGCTTGGCTCTCTCCTCCACGGGCTCGGAATCATCCGGGAGGTCCTGGGTTCCTGAGGGCGCTGGGAGAGGACGCAAAAGGCCACCTCATCCCTTTAGTAGCAATGCCATGATGACGCCCCGGCTGTAAAGAGTCAGAAACTGCTGCAGGAGAGCCTGATTGCCAGACTTTGCTGGGGAAGCATTGCACCGTGCACTGAGGAGCCCCTCCCTGAGAGAACTCTCGGTTGCTTTTGCCTTGCATGCTCTTTACTCCTGTGTGGTGTGGAAAACAGCAAACATAGCAGCGGAAGGCGGTGCTCTCTGTACGCCCTCTATCTCAAAGTGGTAAGTGGTCTTGGGAATAGGCATTCGCACTAGCCACGTGGGAAGTTGCAGAACAAGAAGCTTTGAAATAACAGCAGTTGGACGCAGGTCAGCTTTGGATTCAGCTTACGTGGGTGAAAGAATGCAGGGCAGAGCGTCCCATTCAAGGAATCACTGTCGTCGTTGCAGTGGATGCCGAAACTGAGCTTGCGATGTGCTTGCCGTGTCTGTCCTGTGCGCCTGCACTCTAGGCACCTGAGTGAAGACTGCTGTGTAGAGTTCTCCTCGGCCGAGCGCAGATGCTGGTCTGTGGGGCCATTAACGTGAGGCCTTTCTGAGGAAGCCTGGCTGTCAGGGAGATGCCCGCATACAACGAATTGAGCCTGCAACGTGCTTGCCGTGTCTGTCCTGTGTGCCTGCACGCTAGGCGTCTGAGTGAAGTCTCCTGTTTAGAGCTCTCCCTTGCTGAGCGGCGGCGGGTGCTCGCCTGTGTGGCCATTAACGTGAGGCCTTGCTGTGGACGCCTGGCTGTCGGGGGGAAAAAAGCCCGCATACAACGAATTTAGCTTGGACGTTTAGAAAGTCGCTTTCTTCCTGCTACTTCCCGGCTGCTGCAGAGAGGCCCAGGGTCGTCTCTGGGGCGGTACGTATGTCGGCCTCCCGTGCCACAGCCTGAGCATGGAAAGCGAAGTGCCCATTCGCTTCAGTCCCCGAGCATCACGGCAGCAAGAGGTGTGTGCAAGCCTCTCCAAAGCCTGGTGGCACAAGTGCCCTAAGCCCTCAGAGCTGCTGTCCTGCAGAGAGGGCTCTGAGGCTGTCTCAGTCCAAGTGACTTTTTTGCTTCCCAGACATGCATGTCCAGACTGACAGCTAAACACTGCTGTGGCGAGGTGAGCTTCTTACATATACTTGTCCTCCCAGACACAAGAACACTGTGAAGAGGTCTGCTGCCCAGCCTCAGGGGAAGAGGCAGAGAACGTTGCTTTCCGCACAGCACTGGAAGCAGGACGGATGGGCGTTCTGCTCAACAGGCGAAAAGCAGGGAGGAACAGCAGCGTCGGTCAAGTGAGCTCCCCCTTGTGGCTAGTGGAGCTTAATTCAAACCTGCGATGGAAATTGTGCTGGGGATGACTGAGCTCTAACTTCACGATCTGACACTTTCCGTCACTTTCTCCTCACTCACACACGGTGGTGGGATGGCCAAAAAAACGTGGGTGTGCAGGGTGTCCTCTCTGACACCCAGCTGAAGTCCAAGAGATACGTGTGCTGGGAATAGGACTTGCAACTAGTTTAAGGGAAGATGCCGTTGGGACTCCTTCAGCTGCTCATCCCCTCATCAGAACAAAGCGTTTCTCTGGGCCAGAGCTCTATCAGCCTGAGCCAACCACGTGCAGCACAGCTCTCTCCTCTTTGTGATCTTCAGGTCAGGGAGAAACCATCCTACGCCGTGACTCGAAAGCTAAATGCTTAAGGGCCGTCCTAAGACTTCTGCATTCAAGCACCCTGAAGATGGCCTTTCGTGCTTGGCTCTCTCCTCCACGGGCTCGGAATCATCCGGGAGGTCCTGGGTTCCTGAGGGCGCTGGGAGAGGACGCAAAAGGCCACCTCATCCCTTTAGTAGCAATGCCATGATGACGCCCCGGCTGTAAAGAGTCAGAAACTGCTGCAGGAGAGCCTGATTGCCAGACTTTGCTGGGGAAGCATTCCACCGTGCACTGAGGAGCCCCTCCCTGAGAGAACTCTCGGTTGCTTTTGCCTTGCATGCTCTTTGCTCCTGTGTGGTGTGGAAAACAGCAAACATAGCAGCGGAAGGCGGTGCTCTCTGTACGCCCTCTATCTCAAAGTGGTAAGTGGTCTTGGGAATAGGCATTCGCACTAGCCACGTGGGAAGTTGCAGAACAAGAAGCTTTGAAATAACAGCAGTTGGACGCAGGTCAGCTTTGGATTCAGCTTACGTGGGTGAAAGAATGCAGGGCAGAGCGTCCCATTCAAGGAATCACTGTCGTCGTTGCAGTGGATGCCGAAACTGAGCTTGCGATGTGCTTGCCGTGTCTGTCCTGTGCGCCTGCACTCTAGGCACCTGAGTGAAGACTGCTGTGTAGAGTTCTCCTCGGCCGAGCGCAGATGCTGGTCTGTGGGGCCATTAACGTGAGGCCTTTCTGAGGAAGCCTGGCTGTCAGGGAGATGCCCGCATACAACGAATTGAGTCTGCAACGTGCTTGCCGTGTCTGTCCTGTGTGCCTGCACGCTAGGCGTCTGAGTGAAGTCTCCTGTTTAGAGCTCTCCCTTGCTGAGCGGCGGCGGGTGCTCGCCTGTGTGGCCATTAACGTGAGGCCTTGCTGTGGACGCCTGGCTGTCGGGGGGAAAAAAGCCCGCATACAACGAATTTAGCTTGGACGTTTAGAAAGTCGCTTTCTTCCTGCTACTTCCCGGCTGCTGCAGAGAGGCCCAGGGTCGTCTCTGGGGCGGTACGTATGTCGGCCTCCCGTGCCACAGTCTGAGCATGGAAAGCGAAGTGCCCATTCGCTTCAGTCCCCGAGCATCATGGCAGCAAGAGGTGTGTGCAAGCCTCTCCAAAGCCTGGTGGCACAAGTGCCCTAAGCCCTCAGAGCTGCTGTCCTGCAGAGAGGGCTCTGAGGCTGTCTCAGTCCAAGTGACTTTTTTGCTTCCCAGACATGCATGTCCAGACTGACAGCTAAACACTGCTGTGGCGAGGTGAGCTTCTTACATATACTTGTCCTCCCAGACACAAGAACACTGTGAAGAGGTCTGCTGCCCAGCCTCAGGGGAAGAGGCAGAGAACGTTGCTTTCCGCACAGCACTGGAAGCAGGACGGATGGGCGTTCTGCTCAACAGGCGAAAAGCAGGGAGGAACAGCAGCGTCGGTCAAGTGAGCTCCCCCTTGTGGCTAGTGGAGCTTAATTCAAACCTGCGATGGAAATTGTGCTGGGGATGACTGAGCTCTAACTTCACGATCTGACACTTTCCGTCACTTTCTCCTCACTCACACACGGTGGTGGGATGGCCAAAAAAACGTAGGTGTGCAGGGTGTCCTCTCTGACACCCAGCTGAAGTCCAAGAGATACGTGTGCTGGGAATAGGACTTGCAACTAGTTTAAGGGAAGATGCCGTTGGGACTCCTTCAGCTGCTCATCCCCTCATCAGAACAAAGCGTTTCTCTGGGCCAGAGCTCTATCAGCCTGAGCCAACCACGTGCAGCACAGCTCTCTCCTCTTTGTGATCTTCAGGTCAGGGAGAAACCATCCTACGCCGTGACTCGAAAGCTAAATGCTTAAGGGCCGTCCTAAGACTTCTGCATTCAAGCACCCTGAAGATGGCCTTTCGTGCTTGGCTCTCTCCTCCACGGGCTCGGAATCATCCGGGAGGTCCTGGGTTCCTGAGGGCGCTGGGAGAGGACGCAAAAGGCCACCTCATCCCTTTAGTAGCAATGCCATGATGACGCCCCGGCTGTAAAGAGTCAGAAACTGCTGCAGGAGAGCCTGATTGCCAGACTTTGCTGGGGAAGCATTCCACCGTGCACTGAGGAGCCCCTCCCTGAGAGAACTCTCGGTTGCTTTTGCCTTGCATGCTCTTTGCTCCTGTGTGGTGTGGAAAACAGCAAACATAGCAGCGGAAGGCGGTGCTGTCTGTACGCCCTCTATCTCAAAGTGGTAAGTGGTCTTGGGAATAGGCATTCGCACTAGCCACGTGGGAAGTTGCAGAACAAGAAGCTTTGAAATAACAGCAGTTGGACGCAGGTCAGCTTTGGATTCAGCTTACGTGGGTGAAAGAATGCAGGGCAGAGCGTCCCATTCAAGGAATCACTGTCGTCGTTGCAGTGGATGCCGAAACTGAGCTTGCGATGTGCTTGCCGTGTCTGTCCTGTGCGCCTGCACTCTAGGCACCTGAGTGAAGACTGCTGTGTAGAGTTCTCCTCGGCCGAGCGCAGATGCTGGTCTGTGGGGCCATTAACGTGAGGCCTTTCTGAGGAAGCCTGGCTGTCAGGGAGATGCCCGCATACAACGAATTGAGTCTGCAACGTGCTTGCCGTGTCTGTCCTGTGTGCCTGCACGCTAGGCGTCTGAGTGAAGTCTCCTGTTTAGAGCTCTCCCTTGCTGAGCGGCGGCGGGTGCTCGCCTGTGTGGCCATTAACGTGAGGCCTTGCTGTGGACGCCTGGCTGTCGGGGGGAAAAAAGCCCGCATACAACGAATTTAGCTTGGACGTTTAGAAAGTCGCTTTCTTCCTGCTACTTCCCGGCTGCTGCAGAGAGGCCCAGGGTCGTCTCTGGGGCGGTACGTATGTCGGCCTCCCGTGCCACAGCCTGAGCATGGAAAGCGAAGTGCCCATTCGCTTCAGTCCCCGATCATCATGGCAGCAAGAGGTGTGTGCAAGCCTCTCCAAAGCCTGGTGGCACAAGTGCCCTAAGCCCTCAGAGCTGCTGTCCTGCAGAGAGGGCTCTGAGGCTGTCTCAGTCCAAGTGACTTTTTTGCTTCCCAGACATGCATGTCCAGACTGACAGCTAAACACTGCTGTGGCGAGGTGAGCTTCTTACATATACTTGTCCTCCCAGACACAACACTGTGAAGAGGTCTGCTGCCCAGCCTCAGGGGAAGAGGCAGAGAACGTTGCTTTCCGCACAGCACTGGAAGCAGGACGGATGGGCGTTCTGCTCAACAGGCGAAAAGCAGGGAGGAACAGCAGCGTCGGTCAAGTGAGCTCCCCCTTGTGGCTAGTGGAGCTTAATTCAAACCTGCGATGGAAATTGTGCTGGGGATGACTGAGCTCTAACTTCACGATCTGACACTTTCCGTCACTTTCTCCTCACTCACACACGGTGGTGGGATGGCCAAAAAAACGTGGGTGTGCAGGGTGTCCTCTCTGACACCCAGCTGAAGTCCAAGAGATACGTGTGCTGGGAATAGGACTTGCAACTAGTTTAAGGGAAGATGCCGTTGGGACTCCTTCAGCTGCTCATCCCCTCATCAGAACAAAGCGTTTCTCTGGGCCAGAGCTCTATCAGCCTGAGCCAACCACGTGCAGCACAGCTCTCTCCTCTTTGTGATCTTCAGGTCAGGGAGAAACCATCCTACGCCGTGGCTCGAAAGCTAAATGCTTAAGGGCCGTCCTAAGACTTCTGCATTCAAGCACGCTGAAGATGGCCTTTCGTGCTTGGCTCTCTCCTCCACGGGCTCGGAATCATCCGGGAGGTCCTGGGTTCCTGAGGGCGCTGGGAGAGGACGCAAAAGGCCACCTCATCCCTTTAGTAGCAATGCCATGATGACGCCCCGGCTGTAAAGAGTCAGAAACTGCTGCAGGAGAGCCTGATTGCCAGACTTTGCTGGGGAAGCATTCCACCGTGCACTGAGGAGCCCCTCCCTGAGAGAACTCTCGGTTGCTTTTGCCTTGCATGCTCTTTACTCCTGTGTGGTGTGGAAAACAGCAAACATAGCAGCGGAAGGCAGTGCAATCTGTACGCCCTCTATCTCAAAGTGGTAAGTGGGCTTGGGAATAGGCATTCGCACGAGCCACGTGGGAAGTTGCAGAACAAGAAGCTTTGAAATAACAGCAGTTGGACGCAGGTCAGCTTTGGATTCAGCTTACGTGGGTGAAAGAATGCAGGGCAGAGCGTCCCATTCAAGGAATCACTGTCGTCGTTGCAGTGGATGCCGAAACTGAGCTTGCGATGTGCTTGCCGTGTCTGTCCTGTGCGCCTGCACTCTAGGCACCTGAGTGAAGACTGCTGTGTAGAGTTCTCCTCGGCCGAGCGCAGATGCTGGTCTGTGGGGCCATTAACGTGAGGCCTTTCTGAGGAAGCCTGGCTGTCAGGGAGATGCCCGCATACAACGAATTGAGCCTGCAACGTGCTTGCCGTGTCTGTCCTGTGTGCCTGCACGCTAGGCGTCTGAGTGAAGTCTCCTGTTTAGAGCTCTCCCTTGCTGAGCGGCGGCGGGTGCTCGCCTGTGTGGCCATTAACGTGAGGCCTTGCTGTGGACGCCTGGCTGTCGGGGGGAAAAAAGCCCGCATACAACGAATTTAGCTTGGACGTTTAGAAAGTCGCTTTCTTCCTGCTACTTCCCGGCTGCTGCAGAGAGGCCCAGGGTCGTCTCTGGGGCGGTACGTATGTCGGCCTCCCGTGCCACAGCCTGAGCATGGAAAGCGAAGTGCCCATTCGCTTCAGTCCCCGAGCATCACGGCAGCAAGAGGTGTGTGCAAGCCTCTCCAAAGCCTGGTGGCACAAGTGCCCTAAGCCCTCAGAGCTGCTGTCCTGCAGAGAGGGCTCTGAGGCTGTCTCAGTCCAAGTGACTTTTTTGCTTCCCAGACATGCATGTCCAGACTGACAGCTAAACACTGCTGTGGCGAGGTGAGCTTCTTACATATACTTGTCCTCCCAGACACAAGAACACTGTGAAGAGGTCTGCTGCCCAGCCTCAGGGGAAGAGGCAGAGAACGTTGCTTTCCGCACAGCACTGGAAGCAGGACGGATGGGCGTTCTGCTCAACAGGCGAAAAGCAGGGAGGAACAGCAGCGTCGGTCAAGTGAGCTCCCCCTTGTGGCTAGTGGAGCTTAATTCAAACCTGCGATGGAAATTGTGCTGGGGATGACTGAGCTCTAACTTCACGATCTGACACTTTCCGTCACTTTCTCCTCACTCACACACGGTGGTGGGATGGCCAAAAAAACGTGGGTGTGCAGGGTGTCCTCTCTGACACCCAGCTGAAGTCCAAGAGATACGTGTGCTGGGAATAGGACTTGCAACTAGTTTAAGGGAAGATGCCGTTGGGACTCCTTCAGCTGCTCATCCCCTCATCAGAACAAAGCGTTTCTCTGGGCCAGAGCTCTATCAGCCTGAGCCAACCACGTGCAGCACAGCTCTCTCCTCTTTGTGATCTTCAGGTCAGGGAGAAACCATCCTACGCCGTGGCTCGAAAGCTAAATGCTTAAGGGCCGTCCTAAGACTTCTGCATTCAAGCACCCTGAAGATGGCCTTTCGTGCTTGGCTCTCTCCTCCACGGGCTCGGAATCATCCGGGAGGTCCTGGGTTCCTGAGGGCGCTGGGAGAGGACGCAAAAGGCCACCTCATCCCTTTAGTAGCAATGCCATGATGACGCCCCGGCTGTAAAGAGTCAGAAACTGCTGCAGGAGAGCCTGATTGCCAGACTTTGCTGGGGAAGCATTCCACCGTGCACTGAGGAGCCCCTCCCTGAGAGAACTCTCGGTTGCTTTTGCCTTGCATGCTCTTTACTCCTGTGTGGTGTGGAAAACAGCAAACATAGCAGCGGAAGGCAGTGCAATCTGTACGCCCTCTATCTCAAAGTGGTAAGTGGGCTTGGGAATAGGCATTCGCACAAGCCACGTGGGAAGTTGCAGAAAAAGAAGCTTTGAAATAACAGCAGTTGGACGCAGGTCAGCTTTGGATTCAGCTTACGTGGGTGAAAGAATGCAGGGCAGAGCGTCCCATTCAAGGAATCACTGTCGTCGTTGCAGTGGATGCCGAAACTGAGCTTGCGATGTGCTTGCCGTGTCTGTCCTGTGCGCCTGCACTCTAGGCACCTGAGTGAAGACTGCTGTGTAGAGTTCTCCTCGGCCGAGCGCAGATGCTGGTCTGTGGGGCCATTAACGTGAGGCCTTTCTGAGGAAGCCTGGCTGTCAGGGAGATGCCCGCATACAACGAATTGAGCCTGCAACGTGCTTGCCGTGTCTGTCCTGTGTGCCTGCACGCTAGGCGTCTGAGTGAAGTCTCCTGTTTAGAGCTCTCCCTTGCTGAGCGGCGGCGGGTGCTCGCCTGTGTGGCCATTAACGTGAGGCCTTGCTGTGGACGCCTGGCTGTCGGGGGGAAAAAAGCCCGCATACAACGAATTTAGCTTGGACGTTTAGAAAGTCGCTTTCTTCCTGCTACTTCCCGGCTGCTGCAGAGAGGCCCAGGGTCGTCTCTGGGGCGGTACGTATGTCGGCCTCCCGTGCCACAGCCTGAGCATGGAAAGCGAAGTGCCCATTCGCTTCAGTCCCCGAGCATCACGGCAGCAAGAGGTGTGTGCAAGCCTCTCCAAAGCCTGGTGGCACAAGTGCCCTAAGCCCTCAGAGCTGCTGTCCTGCAGAGAGGGCTCTGAGGCTGTCTCAGTCCAAGTGACTTTTTTGCTTCCCAGACATGCATGTCCAGACTGACAGCTAAACACTGCTGTGGCGAGGTGAGCTTCTTACATATACTTGTCCTCCCAGACACAAGAACACTGTGAAGAGGTCTGCTGCCCAGCCTCAGGGGAAGAGGCAGAGAACGTTGCTTTCCGCACAGCACTGGAAGCAGGACGGATGGGCGTTCTGCTCAACAGGCGAAAAGCAGGGAGGAACAGCAGCGTCGGTCAAGTGAGCTCCCCCTTGTGGCTAGTGGAGCTTAATTCAAACCTGCGATGGAAATTGTGCTGGGGATGACTGAGCTCTAACTTCACGATCTGACACTTTCCGTCACTTTCTCCTCACTCACACACGGTGGTGGGATGGCCAAAAAAACGTGGGTGTGCAGGGTGTCCTCTCTGACACCCAGCTGAAGTCCAAGAGATACGTGTGCTGGGAATAGGACTTGCAACTAGTTTAAGGGAAGATGCCGTTGGGACTCCTTCAGCTGCTCATCCCCTCATCAGAACAAAGCGTTTCTCTGGGCCAGAGCTCTATCAGCCTGAGCCAACCACGTGCAGCACAGCTCTCTCCTCTTTGTGATCTTCAGGTCAGGGAGAAACCATCCTACGCCGTGGCTCGAAAGCTAAATGCTTAAGGGCCGTCCTAAGACTTCTGCATTCAAGCACCCTGAAGATGGCCTTTCGTGCTTGGCTCTCTCCTCCACGGGCTCGGAATCATCCGGGAGGTCCTGGGTTCCTGAGGGCGCTGGGAGAGGACGCAAAAGGCCACCTCATCCCTTTAGTAGCAATGCCATGATGACGCCCCGGCTGTAAAGAGTCAGAAACTGCTGCAGGAGAGCCTGATTGCCAGACTTTGCTGGGGAAGCATTCCACCGTGCACTGAGGAGCCCCTCCCTGAGAGAACTCTCGGTTGCTTTTGCCTTGCATGCTCTTTGCTCCTGTGTGGTGTGGAAAACAGCAAACATAGCAGCGGAAGGCAGTGCAATCTGTACGCCCTCTATCTCAAAGTGGTAAGTGGGCTTGGGAATAGGCATTCGCACAAGCCACGTGGGAAGTTGCAGAAAAAGAAGCTTTGAAATAACAGCAGTTGGACGCAGGTCAGCTTTGGATTCAGCTTACGTGGGTGAAAGAATGCAGGGCAGAGCGTCCCATTCAAGGAATCACTGTCGTCGTTGCAGTGGATGCCGAAACTGAGCTTGCGATGTGCTTGCCGTGTCTGTCCTGTGCGCCTGCACTCTAGGCACCTGAGTGAAGACTGCTGTGTAGAGTTCTCCTCGGCCGAGCGCAGATGCTGGTCTGTGGGGCCATTAACGTGAGGCCTTTCTGAGGAAGCCTGGCTGTCAGGGAGATGCCCGCATACAACGAATTGAGCCTGCAACGTGCTTGCCGTGTCTGTCCTGTGTGCCTGCACGCTAGGCGTCTGAGTGAAGTCTCCTGTTTAGAGCTCTCCCTTGCTGAGCGGCGGCGGGTGCTCGCCTGTGTGGCCATTAACGTGAGGCCTTGCTGTGGACGCCTGGCTGTCGGGGGGAAAAAAGCCCGCATACAACGAATTTAGCTTGGACGTTTAGAAAGTCGCTTTCTTCCTGCTACTTCCCGGCTGCTGCAGAGAGGCCCAGGGTCGTCTCTGGGGCGGTACGTATGTCGGCCTCCCGTGCCACAGCCTGAGCATGGAAAGCGAAGTGCCCATTCGCTTCAGTCCCCGAGCATCACGGCAGCAAGAGGTGTGTGCAAGCCTCTCCAAAGCCTGGTGGCACAAGTGCCCTAAGCCCTCAGAGCTGCTGTCCTGCAGAGAGGGCTCTGAGGCTGTCTCAGTCCAAGTGACTTTTTTGCTTCCCAGACATGCATGTCCAGACTGACAGCTAAACACTGCTGTGGCGAGGTGAGCTTCTTACATATACTTGTCCTCCCAGACACAAGAACACTGTGAAGAGGTCTGCTGCCCAGCCTCAGGGGAAGAGGCAGAGAACGTTGCTTTCCGCACAGCACTGGAAGCAGGACGGATGGGCGTTCTGCTCAACAGGCGAAAAGCAGGGAGGAACAGCAGCGTCGGTCAAGTGAGCTCCCCCTTGTGGCTAGTGGAGCTTAATTCAAACCTGCGATGGAAATTGTGCTGGGGATGACTGAGCTCTAACTTCACGATCTGACACTTTCCGTCACTTTCTCCTCACTCACACACGGTGGTGGGATGGCCAAAAAAACGTGGGTGTGCAGGGTGTCCTCTCTGACACCCAGCTGAAGTCCAAGAGATACGTGTGCTGGGAATAGGACTTGCAACTAGTTTAAGGGAAGATGCCGTTGGGACTCCTTCAGCTGCTCATCCCCTCATCAGAACAAAGCGTTTCTCTGGGCCAGAGCTCTATCAGCCTGAGCCAACCACATGCAGCACAGCTCTCTCCTCTTTGTGATCTTCAGGTCAGGGAGAAACCATCCTACGCCGTGACTCGAAAGCTAAATGCTTAAGGGCCGTCCTAAGACTTCTGCATTCAAGCACCCTGAAGATGGCCTTTCGTGCTTGGCTCTCTCCTCCACGGGCTCGGAATCATCCGGGAGGTCCTGGGTTCCTGAGGGCGCTGGGAGAGGACGCAAAAGGCCACCTCATCCCTTTAGTAGCAATGCCATGATGACGCCCCGGCTGTAAAGAGTCAGAAACTGCTGCAGGAGAGCCTGATTGCCAGACTTTGCTGGGGAAGCATTCCACCGTGCACTGAGGAGCCCCTCCCTGAGAGAACTCTCGGTTGCTTTTGCCTTGCATGCTCTTTGCTCCTGTGTGGTGTGGAAAACAGCAAACATAGCAGCGGAAGGCGGTGCTCTCTGTACGCCCTCTATCTCAAAGTGGTAAGTGGTCTTGGGAATAGGCATTCGCACTAGCCACGTGGGAAGTTGCAGAACAAGAAGCTTTGAAATAACAGCAGTTGGACGCAGGTCAGCTTTGGATTCAGCTTACGTGGGTGAAAGAATGCAGGGCAGAGCGTCCCATTCAAGGAATCACTGTCGTCGTTGCAGTGGATGCCGAAACTGAGCTTGCGATGTGCTTGCCGTGTCTGTCCTGTGCGCCTGCACTCTAGGCACCTGAGTGAAGACTGCTGTGTAGAGTTCTCCTCGGCCGAGCGCAGATGCTGGTCTGTGGGGCCATTAACGTGAGGCCTTTCTGAGGAAGCCTGGCTGTCAGGGAGATGCCCGCATACAACGAATTGAGTCTGAAACGTGCTTGCCGTGTCTGTCCTGTGTGCCTGCACGCTAGGCGTCTGAGTGAAGTCTCCTGTTTAGAGCTCTCCCTTGCTGAGCGGCGGCGGGTGCTCGCCTGTGTGGCCATTAACGTGAGGCCTTGCTGTGGACGCCTGGCTGTCGGGGGGAAAAAAGCCCGCATACAACGAATTTAGCTTGGACGTTTAGAAAGTCGCTTTCTTCCTGCTACTTCCCGGCTGCTGCAGAGAGGCCCAGGGTCGTCTCTGGGGCGGTACGTATGTCGGCCTCCCGTGCCACAGTCTGAGCATGGAAAGCGAAGTGCCCATTCGCTTCAGTCCCCGAGCATCACGGCAGCAAGAGGTGTGTGCAAGCCTCTCCAAAGCCTGGTGGCACAAGTGCCCTAAGCCCTCAGAGCTGCTGTCCTGCAGAGAGGGCTCTGAGGCTGTCTCAGTCCAAGTGACTTTTTTGCTTCCCAGACATGCATGTCCAGACTGACAGCTAAACACTGCTGTGGCGAGGTGAGCTTCTTACATATACTTGTCCTCCCAGACACAAGAACACTGTGAAGAGGTCTGCTGCCCAGCCTCAGGGGAAGAGGCAGAGAACGTTGCTTTCCGCACAGCACTGGAAGCAGGACGGATGGGCGTTCTGCTCAACAGGCGAAAAGCAGGGAGGAACAGCAGCGTCGGTCAAGTGAGCTCCCCCTTGTGGCTAGTGGAGCTTAATTCAAACCTGCGATGGAAATTGTGCTGGGGATGACTGAGCTCTAACTTCACGATCTGACACTTTCCGTCACTTTCTCCTCACTCACACACGGTGGTGGGATGGCCAAAAAAACGTGGGTGTGCAGGGTGTCCTCTCTGACACCCAGCTGAAGTCCAAGAGATACGTGTGCTGGGAATAGGACTTGCAACTAGTTTAAGGGAAGATGCCGTTGGGACTCCTTCAGCTGCTCATCCCCTCATCAGAACAAAGCGTTTCTCTGGGCCAGAGCTCTATCAGCCTGAGCCAACCACGTGCAGCACAGCTCTCTCCTCTTTGTGATCTTCAGGTCAGGGAGAAACCATCCTACGCCGTGGCTCGAAAGCTAAATGCTTAAGGGCCGTCCTAAGACTTCTGCATTCAAGCACCCTGAAGATGGCCTTTCGTGCTTGGCTCTCTCCTCCACGGGCTCGGAATCATCCGGGAGGTCCTGGGTTCCTGAGGGCGCTGGGAGAGGACGCAAAAGGCCACCTCATCCCTTTAGTAGCAATGCCATGATGACGCCCCGGCTGTAAAGAGTCAGAAACTGCTGCAGGAGAGCCTGATTGCCAGACTTTGCTGGGGAAGCATTCCACCGTGCACTGAGGAGCCCCTCCCTGAGAGAACTCTCGGTTGCTTTTGCCTTGCATGCTCTTTGCTCCTGTGTGGTGTGGAAAACAGCAAACATAGCAGCGGAAGGCGGTGCTCTCTGTACGCCCTCTATCTCAAAGTGGTAAGTGGTCTTGGGAATAGGCATTCGCACTAGCCACGTGGGAAGTTGCAGAACAAGAAGCTTTGAAATAACAGCAGTTGGACGCAGGTCAGCTTTGGATTCAGCTTACGTGGGTGAAAGAATGCAGGGCAGAGCGTCCCATTCAAGGAATCACTGTCGTCGTTGCAGTGGATGCCGAAACTGAGCTTGCGATGTGCTTGCCGTGTCTGTCCTGTGCGCCTGCACTCTAGGCACCTGAGTGAAGACTGCTGTGTAGAGTTCTCCTCGGCCGAGCGCAGATGCTGGTCTGTGGGGCCATTAACGTGAGGCCTTTCTGAGGAAGCCTGGCTGTCAGGGAGATGCCCGCATACAACGAATTGAGTCTGCAACGTGCTTGCCGTGTCTGTCCTGTGTGCCTGCACGCTAGGCGTCTGAGTGAAGTCTCCTGTTTAGAGCTCTCCCTTGCTGAGCGGCGGCGGGTGCTCGCCTGTGTGGCCATTAACGTGAGGCCTTGCTGTGGACGCCTGGCTGTCGGGGGGAAAAAAGCCCGCATACAACGAATTTAGCTTGGACGTTTAGAAAGTCGCTTTCTTCCTGCTACTTCCCGGCTGCTGCAGAGAGGCCCAGGGTCGTCTCTGGGGCGGTACGTATGTCGGCCTCCCGTGCCACAGTCTGAGCATGGAAAGCGAAGTGCCCATTCGCTTCAGTCCCCGAGCATCATGGCAGCAAGAGGTGTGTGCAAGCCTCTCCAAAGCCTGGTGGCACAAGTGCCCTAAGCCCTCAGAGCTGCTGTCCTGCAGAGAGGGCTCTGAGGCTGTCTCAGTCCAAGTGACTTTTTTGCTTCCCAGACATGCATGTCCAGACTGACAGCTAAACACTGCTGTGGCGAGGTGAGCTTCTTACATATACTTGTCCTCCCAGACACAAGAACACTGTGAAGAGGTCTGCTGCCCAGCCTCAGGGGAAGAGGCAGAGAACGTTGCTTTCCGCACAGCACTGGAAGCAGGACGGATGGGCGTTCTGCTCAACAGGCGAAAAGCAGGGAGGAACAGCAGCGTCGGTCAAGTGAGCTCCCCCTTGTGGCTAGTGGAGCTTAATTCAAACCTGCGATGGAAATTGTGCTGGGGATGACTGAGCTCTAACTTCACGATCTGACACTTTCCGTCACTTTCTCCTCACTCACACACGGTGGTGGGATGGCCAAAAAAACGTGGGTGTGCAGGGTGTCCTCTCTGACACCCAGCTGAAGTCCAAGAGATACGTGTGCTGGGAATAGGACTTGCAACTAGTTTAAGGGAAGATGCCGTTGGGACTCCTTCAGCTGCTCATCCCCTCATCAGAACAAAGCGTTTCTCTGGGCCAGAGCTCTATCAGCCTGAGCCAACCACGTGCAGCACAGCTCTCTCCTCTTTGTGATCTTCAGGTCAGGGAGAAACCATCCTACGCCGTGGCTCGAAAGCTAAATGCTTAAGGGCCGTCCTAAGACTTCTGCATTCAAGCACCCTGAAGATGGCCTTTCGTGCTTGGCTCTCTCCTCCACGGGCTCGGAATCATCCGGGAGGTCCTGGGTTCCTGAGGGCGCTGGGAGAGGACGCAAAAGGCCACCTCATCCCTTTAGTAGCAATGCCATGATGACGCCCCGGCTGTAAAGAGTCAGAAACTGCTGCAGGAGAGCCTGATTGCCAGACTTTGCTGGGGAAGCATTGCACCGTGCACTGAGGAGCCCCTCCCTGAGAGAACGCTCGGTTGCTTTTGCCTTGCATGCTCTTTACTCCTGTGTGGTGTGGAAAACAGCAAACATAGCAGCGGAAGGCAGTGCAATC
Organism: Manis pentadactyla; assembly: GCF_030020395.1. NCBI lineage: Eukaryota > Metazoa > Chordata > Mammalia > Pholidota > Manidae > Manis > Manis pentadactyla. Next base: position 29,366,505 of record NC_080037.1, read on the forward strand.
TGTACGCCCTCTATCTCAAAGTGGTAAGTGGGCTTGGGAATAGGCATTCGCACAAGCCACGTGGGAAGTTGCAGAAAAAGAAGCTTTGAAATAACAGCAGTTGGACGCAGGTCAGCTTTGGATTCAGCTTACGTGGGTGAAAGAATGCAGGGCAGAGCGTCCCATTCAAGGAATCACTGTCGTCGTTGCAGTGGATGCCGAAACTGAGCTTGCGATGTGCTTGCGTGTCTGTCCTGTGCGCCTGCACTCTAGGCACCTGAGTGAAGACTGCTGTGTAGAGTTCTCCTCGGCCGAGCGCAGATGCTGGTCTGTGGGGCCATTAACGTGAGGCCTTTCTGAGGAAGCCTGGCTGTCAGGGAGATGCCCGCATACAACGAATTGAGCCTGCAACGTGCTTGCCGTGTCTGTCCTGTGTGCCTGCACGCTAGGCGTCTGAGTGAAGTCTCCTGTTTAGAGCTCTCCCTTGCTGAGCGGCGGCGGGTGCTCGCCTGTGTGGCCATTAACGTGAGGCCTTGCTGTGGACGCCTGGCTGTCGGGGGGAAAAAAGCCCGCATACAACGAATTTAGCTTGGACGTTTAGAAAGTCACTTTCTTCCTGCTACTTCCCGGCTGCTGCAGAGAGGCCCAGGGTCGTCTCTGGGGCGGTACGTATGTCGGCCTCCCGTGCCACAGTCTGAGCATGGAAAGCGAAGTGCCCATTCGCTTCAGTCCCCGAGCATCATGGCAGCAAGAGGTGTGTGCAAGCCTCTCCAAAGCCTGGTGGCACAAGTGCCCTAAGCCCTCAGAGCTGCTGTCCTGCAGAGAGGGCTCTGAGGCTGTCTCAGTCCAAGTGACTTTTTTGCTTCCCAGACATGCATGTCCAGACTGACAGCTAAACACTGCTGTGGCGAGGTGAGCTTCTTACATATACTTGTCCTCCCAGACACAAGAACACTGTGAAGAGGTCTGCTGCCCAGCCTCAGGGGAAGAGGCAGAGAACGTTGCTTTCCGCACAGCACTGGAAGCAGGACGGATGGGCGTTCTGCTCAGCAGGCGAAAAGCAGGGAGGAACAGCAGCGTCGGTCAAGTGAGCTCCCCCTTGTGGCTAGTGGAGCTTAATTCAAACCTGCGATGGAAATTGTGCTGGGGATGACTGAGCTCTAACTTCACGATCTGACACTTTCCGTCACTTTCTCCTCACTCACACACGGTGGTGGGATGGCCAAAAAAACGTAGGTGTGCAGGGTGTCCTCTCTGACACCCAGCTGAAGTCCAAGAGATACGTGTGCTGGGAATAGGACTTGCAACTAGTTTAAGGGAAGATGCCGTTGGGACTCCTTCAGCTGCTCATCCCCTCATCAGAACAAAGCGTTTCTCTGGGCCAGAGCTCTATCAGCCTGAGCCAACCACGTGCAGCACAGCTCTCTCCTCTTTGTGATCTTCAGGTCAGGGAGAAACCATCCTACGCCGTGACTCGAAAGCTAAATGCTTAAGGGCCGTCCTAAGACTTCTGCATTCAAGCACCCTGAAGATGGCCTTTCGTGCTTGGCTCTCTCCTCCACGGGCTCGGAATCATCCGGGAGGTCCTGGGTTCCTGAGGGCGCTGGGAGAGGACGCAAAAGGCCACCTCATCCCTTTAGTAGCAATGCCATGATGACGCCCCGGCTGTAAAGAGTCAGAAACTGCTGCAGGAGAGCCTGATTGCCAGACTTTGCTGGGGAAGCATTGCACCGTGCACTGAGGAGCCCCTCCCTGAGAGAACTCTCGGTTGCTTTTGCCTTGCATGCTCTTTGCTCCTGTGTGGTGTGGAAAACAGCAAACATAGCAGCGGAAGGCGGTGCTCTCTGTACGCCCTCTATCTCAAAGTGGTAAGTGGTCTTGGGAATAGGCATTCGCACTAGCCACGTGGGAAGTTGCAGAACAAGAAGCTTTGAAATAACAGCAGTTGGACGCAGGTCAGCTTTGGATTCAGCTTACGTGGGTGAAAGAATGCAGGGCAGAGCGTCCCATTCAAGGAATCACTGTCGTCGTTGCAGTGGATGCCGAAACTGAGCTTGCGATGTGCTTGCCGTGTCTGTCCTGTGCGCCTGCACTCTAGGCACCTGAGTGAAGACTGCTGTGTAGAGTTCTCCTCGGCCGAGCGCAGATGCTGCTCTGTGGGGCCATTAACGTGAGGCCTTTCTGAGGAAGCCTGGCTGTCAGGGAGATGCCCGCATACAACGAATTGAGTCTGCAACGTGCTTGCCGTGTCTGTCCTGTGTGCCTGCAGGCTAGGCGTCTGAGTGAAGTCTCCTGTTTAGAGCTCTCCCTTGCTGAGCGGCGGCGGGTGCTCGCCTGTGTGGCCATTAACGTGAGGCCTTGCTGTGGACGCCTGGCTGTCGGGGGGAAAAAAGCCCGCATACAACGAATTTAGCTTGGACGTTTAGAAAGTCGCTTTCTTCCTGCTACTTCCCGGCTGCTGCAGAGAGGCCCAGGGTCGTCTCTGGGGCGGCACGTATGTCGGCCTCCCGTGCCACAGTCTGAGCATGGAAAGCGAAGTGCCCATTCGCTTCAGTCCCCGAGCATCATGGCAGCAAGAGGTGTGTGCAAGCCTCTCCAAAGCCTGGTGGCACAAGTGCCCTAAGCCCTCAGAGCTGCTGTCCTGCAGAGAGGGCTCTGAGGCTGTCTCAGTCCAAGTGACTTTTTTGCTTCCCAGACATGCATGTCCAGACTGACAGCTAAACACTGCTGTGGCGAGGTGAGCTTCTTACATATACTTGTCCTCCCAGACACAACACTGTGAAGAGGTCTGCTGCCCAGCCTCAGGGGAAGAGGCAGAGAACGTTGCTTTCCGCACAGCACTGGAAGCAGGACGGATGGGCGTTCTGCTCAACAGGCGAAAAGCAGGGAGGAACAGCAGCGTCGGTCAAGTGAGCTCCCCCTTGTGGCTAGTGGAGCTTAATTCAAACCTGCGATGGAAATTGTGCTGGGGATGACTGAGCTCTAACTTCACGATCTGACACTTTCCGTCACTTTCTCCTCACTCACACACGGTGGTGGGATGGCCAAAAAAACGTGGGTGTGCAGGGTGTCCTCTCTGACACCCAGCTGAAGTCCAAGAGATACGTGTGCTGGGAATAGGACTTGCAACTAGTTTAAGGGAAGATGCCGTTGGGACTCCTTCAGCTGCTCATCCCCTCATCAGAACAAAGCGTTTCTCTGGGCCAGAGCTCTATCAGCCTGAGCCAACCACGTGCAGCACAGCTCTCTCCTCTTTGTGATCTTCAGGTCAGGGAGAAACCATCCTACGCCGTGGCTCGAAAGCTAAATGCTTAAGGGCCGTCCTAAGACTTCTGCATTCAAGCACCCTGAAGATGGCCTTTCGTGCTTGGCTCTCTCCTCCACGGGCTCGGAATCATCCGGGAGGTCCTGGGTTCCTGAGGGCGCTGGGAGAGGACGCAAAAGGCCACCTCATCCCTTTAGTAGCAATGCCATGATGACGCCCCGGCTGTAAAGAGTCAGAAACTGCTGCAGGAGAGCCTGATTGCCAGACTTTGCTGGGGAAGCATTGCACCGTGCACTGAGGAGCCCCTCCCTGAGAGAACTCTCGGTTGCTTTTGCCTTGCATGCTCTTTACTCCTGTGTGGTGTGGAAAACAGCAAACATAGCAGCGGAAGGCGGTGCTCTCTGTACGCCCTCTATCTCAAAGTGGTAAGTGGTCTTGGGAATAGGCATTCGCACTAGCCACGTGGGAAGTTGCAGAACAAGAAGCTTTGAAATAACAGCAGTTGGACGCAGGTCAGCTTTGGATTCAGCTTACGTGGGTGAAAGAATGCAGGGCAGAGCGTCCCATTCAAGGAATCACTGTCGTCGTTGCAGTGGATGCCGAAACTGAGCTTGCGATGTGCTTGCCGTGTCTGTCCTGTGCGCCTGCACTCTAGGCACCTGAGTGAAGACTGCTGTGTAGAGTTCTCCTCGGCCGAGCGCAGATGCTGGTCTGTGGGGCCATTAACGTGAGGCCTTTCTGAGGAAGCCTGGCTGTCAGGGAGATGCCCGCATACAACGAATTGAGCCTGCAACGTGCTTGCCGTGTCTGTCCTGTGTGCCTGCACGCTAGGCGTCTGAGTGAAGTCTCCTGTTTAGAGCTCTCCCTTGCTGAGCGGCGGCGGGTGCTCGCCTGTGTGGCCATTAACGTGAGGCCTTGCTGTGGACGCCTGGCTGTCGGGGGGAAAAAAGCCCGCATACAACGAATTTAGCTTGGACGTTTAGAAAGTCGCTTTCTTCCTGCTACTTCCCGGCTGCTGCAGAGAGGCCCAGGGTCGTCTCTGGGGCGGTACGTATGTCGGCCTCCCGTGCCACAGCCTGAGCATGGAAAGCGAAGTGCCCATTCGCTTCAGTCCCCGAGCATCACGGCAGCAAGAGGTGTGTGCAAGCCTCTCCAAAGCCTGGTGGCACAAGTGCCCTAAGCCCTCAGAGCTGCTGTCCTGCAGAGAGGGCTCTGAGGCTGTCTCAGTCCAAGTGACTTTTTTGCTTCCCAGACATGCATGTCCAGACTGACAGCTAAACACTGCTGTGGCGAGGTGAGCTTCTTACATATACTTGTCCTCCCAGACACAAGAACACTGTGAAGAGGTCTGCTGCCCAGCCTCAGGGGAAGAGGCAGAGAACGTTGCTTTCCGCACAGCACTGGAAGCAGGACGGATGGGCGTTCTGCTCAACAGGCGAAAAGCAGGGAGGAACAGCAGCGTCGGTCAAGTGAGCTCCCCCTTGTGGCTAGTGGAGCTTAATTCAAACCTGCGATGGAAATTGTGCTGGGGATGACTGAGCTCTAACTTCACGATCTGACACTTTCCGTCACTTTCTCCTCACTCACACACGGTGGTGGGATGGCCAAAAAAACGTGGGTGTGCAGGGTGTCCTCTCTGACACCCAGCTGAAGTCCAAGAGATACGTGTGCTGGGAATAGGACTTGCAACTAGTTTAAGGGAAGATGCCGTTGGGACTCCTTCAGCTGCTCATCCCCTCATCAGAACAAAGCGTTTCTCTGGGCCAGAGCTCTATCAGCCTGAGCCAACCACGTGCAGCACAGCTCTCTCCTCTTTGTGATCTTCAGGTCAGGGAGAAACCATCCTACGCCGTGACTCGAAAGCTAAATGCTTAAGGGCCGTCCTAAGACTTCTGCATTCAAGCACCCTGAAGATGGCCTTTCGTGCTTGGCTCTCTCCTCCACGGGCTCGGAATCATCCGGGAGGTCCTGGGTTCCTGAGGGCGCTGGGAGAGGACGCAAAAGGCCACCTCATCCCTTTAGTAGCAATGCCATGATGACGCCCCGGCTGTAAAGAGTCAGAAACTGCTGCAGGAGAGCCTGATTGCCAGACTTTGCTGGGGAAGCATTCCACCGTGCACTGAGGAGCCCCTCCCTGAGAGAACTCTCGGTTGCTTTTGCCTTGCATGCTCTTTGCTCCTGTGTGGTGTGGAAAACAGCAAACATAGCAGCGGAAGGCGGTGCTCTCTGTACGCCCTCTATCTCAAAGTGGTAAGTGGTCTTGGGAATAGGCATTCGCACTAGCCACGTGGGAAGTTGCAGAACAAGAAGCTTTGAAATAACAGCAGTTGGACGCAGGTCAGCTTTGGATTCAGCTTACGTGGGTGAAAGAATGCAGGGCAGAGCGTCCCATTCAAGGAATCACTGTCGTCGTTGCAGTGGATGCCGAAACTGAGCTTGCGATGTGCTTGCCGTGTCTGTCCTGTGCGCCTGCACTCTAGGCACCTGAGTGAAGACTGCTGTGTAGAGTTCTCCTCGGCCGAGCGCAGATGCTGGTCTGTGGGGCCATTAACGTGAGGCCTTTCTGAGGAAGCCTGGCTGTCAGGGAGATGCCCGCATACAACGAATTGAGTCTGCAACGTGCTTGCCGTGTCTGTCCTGTGTGCCTGCACGCTAGGCGTCTGAGTGAAGTCTCCTGTTTAGAGCTCTCCCTTGCTGAGCGGCGGCGGGTGCTCGCCTGTGTGGCCATTAACGTGAGGCCTTGCTGTGGACGCCTGGCTGTCGGGGGGAAAAAAGCCCGCATACAACGAATTTAGCTTGGACGTTTAGAAAGTCGCTTTCTTCCTGCTACTTCCCGGCTGCTGCAGAGAGGCCCAGGGTCGTCTCTGGGGCGGTACGTATGTCGGCCTCCCGTGCCACAGTCTGAGCATGGAAAGCGAAGTGCCCATTCGCTTCAGTCCCCGAGCATCATGGCAGCAAGAGGTGTGTGCAAGCCTCTCCAAAGCCTGGTGGCACAAGTGCCCTAAGCCCTCAGAGCTGCTGTCCTGCAGAGAGGGCTCTGAGGCTGTCTCAGTCCAAGTGACTTTTTTGCTTCCCAGACATGCATGTCCAGACTGACAGCTAAACACTGCTGTGGCGAGGTGAGCTTCTTACATATACTTGTCCTCCCAGACACAAGAACACTGTGAAGAGGTCTGCTGCCCAGCCTCAGGGGAAGAGGCAGAGAACGTTGCTTTCCGCACAGCACTGGAAGCAGGACGGATGGGCGTTCTGCTCAACAGGCGAAAAGCAGGGAGGAACAGCAGCGTCGGTCAAGTGAGCTCCCCCTTGTGGCTAGTGGAGCTTAATTCAAACCTGCGATGGAAATTGTGCTGGGGATGACTGAGCTCTAACTTCACGATCTGACACTTTCCGTCACTTTCTCCTCACTCACACACGGTGGTGGGATGGCCAAAAAAACGTAGGTGTGCAGGGTGTCCTCTCTGACACCCAGCTGAAGTCCAAGAGATACGTGTGCTGGGAATAGGACTTGCAACTAGTTTAAGGGAAGATGCCGTTGGGACTCCTTCAGCTGCTCATCCCCTCATCAGAACAAAGCGTTTCTCTGGGCCAGAGCTCTATCAGCCTGAGCCAACCACGTGCAGCACAGCTCTCTCCTCTTTGTGATCTTCAGGTCAGGGAGAAACCATCCTACGCCGTGACTCGAAAGCTAAATGCTTAAGGGCCGTCCTAAGACTTCTGCATTCAAGCACCCTGAAGATGGCCTTTCGTGCTTGGCTCTCTCCTCCACGGGCTCGGAATCATCCGGGAGGTCCTGGGTTCCTGAGGGCGCTGGGAGAGGACGCAAAAGGCCACCTCATCCCTTTAGTAGCAATGCCATGATGACGCCCCGGCTGTAAAGAGTCAGAAACTGCTGCAGGAGAGCCTGATTGCCAGACTTTGCTGGGGAAGCATTGCACCGTGCACTGAGGAGCCCCTCCCTGAGAGAACTCTCGGTTGCTTTTGCCTTGCATGCTCTTTGCTCCTGTGTGGTGTGGAAAACAGCAAACATAGCAGCGGAAGGCGGTGCTCTCTGTACGCCCTCTATCTCAAAGTGGTAAGTGGTCTTGGGAATAGGCATTCGCACTAGCCACGTGGGAAGTTGCAGAACAAGAAGCTTTGAAATAACAGCAGTTGGACGCAGGTCAGCTTTGGATTCAGCTTACGTGGGTGAAAGAATGCAGGGCAGAGCGTCCCATTCAAGGAATCACTGTCGTCGTTGCAGTGGATGCCGAAACTGAGCTTGCGATGTGCTTGCCGTGTCTGTCCTGTGCGCCTGCACTCTAGGCACCTGAGTGAAGACTGCTGTGTAGAGTTCTCCTCGGCCGAGCGCAGATGCTGCTCTGTGGGGCCATTAACGTGAGGCCTTTCTGAGGAAGCCTGGCTGTCAGGGAGATGCCCGCATACAACGAATTGAGTCTGCAACGTGCTTGCCGTGTCTGTCCTGTGTGCCTGCACGCTAGGCGTCTGAGTGAAGTCTCCTGTTTAGAGCTCTCCCTTGCTGAGCGGCGGCGGGTGCTCGCCTGTGTGGCCATTAACGTGAGGCCTTGCTGTGGACGCCTGGCTGTCGGGGGGAAAAAAGCCCGCATACAACGAATTTAGCTTGGACGTTTAGAAAGTCGCTTTCTTCCTGCTACTTCCCGGCTGCTGCAGAGAGGCCCAGGGTCGTCTCTGGGGCGGCACGTATGTCGGCCTCCCGTGCCACAGTCTGAGCATGGAAAGCGAAGTGCCCATTCGCTTCAGTCCCCGAGCATCATGGCAGCAAGAGGTGTGTGCAAGCCTCTCCAAAGCCTGGTGGCACAAGTGCCCTAAGCCCTCAGAGCTGCTGTCCTGCAGAGAGGGCTCTGAGGCTGTCTCAGTCCAAGTGACTTTTTTGCTTCCCAGACATGCATGTCCAGACTGACAGCTAAACACTGCTGTGGCGAGGTGAGCTTCTTACATATACTTGTCCTCCCAGACACAACACTGTGAAGAGGTCTGCTGCCCAGCCTCAGGGGAAGAGGCAGAGAACGTTGCTTTCCGCACAGCACTGGAAGCAGGACGGATGGGCGTTCTGCTCAACAGGCGAAAAGCAGGGAGGAACAGCAGCGTCGGTCAAGTGAGCTCCCCCTTGTGGCTAGTGGAGCTTAATTCAAACCTGCGATGGAAATTGTGCTGGGGATGACTGAGCTCTAACTTCACGATCTGACACTTTCCGTCACTTTCTCCTCACTCACACACGGTGGTGGGATGGCCAAAAAAACGTGGGTGTGCAGGGTGTCCTCTCTGACACCCAGCTGAAGTCCAAGAGATACGTGTGCTGGGAATAGGACTTGCAACTAGTTTAAGGGAAGATGCCGTTGGGACTCCTTCAGCTGCTCATCCCCTCATCAGAACAAAGCGTTTCTCTGGGCCAGAGCTCTATCAGCCTGAGCCAACCACGTGCAGCACAGCTCTCTCCTCTTTGTGATCTTCAGGTCAGGGAGAAACCATCCTACGCCGTGACTCGAAAGCTAAATGCTTAAGGGCCGTCCTAAGACTTCTGCATTCAAGCACCCTGAAGATGGCCTTTCGTGCTTGGCTCTCTCCTCCACGGGCTCGGAATCATCCGGGAGGTCCTGGGTTCCTGAGGGCGCTGGGAGAGGACGCAAAAGGCCACCTCATCCCTTTAGTAGCAATGCCATGATGACGCCCCGGCTGTAAAGAGTCAGAAACTGCTGCAGGAGAGCCTGATTGCCAGACTTTGCTGGGGAAGCATTCCACCGTGCACTGAGGAGCCCCTCCCTGAGAGAACTCTCGGTTGCTTTTGCCTTGCATGCTCTTTGCTCCTGTGTGGTGTGGAAAACAGCAAACATAGCAGCGGAAGGCGGTGCTCTCTGTACGCCCTCTATCTCAAAGTGGTAAGTGGTCTTGGGAATAGGCATTCGCACTAGCCACGTGGGAAGTTGCAGAACAAGAAGCTTTGAAATAACAGCAGTTGGACGCAGGTCAGCTTTGGATTCAGCTTACGTGGGTGAAAGAATGCAGGGCAGAGCGTCCCATTCAAGGAATCACTGTCGTCGTTGCAGTGGATGCCGAAACTGAGCTTGCGATGTGCTTGCCGTGTCTGTCCTGTGCGCCTGCACTCTAGGCACCTGAGTGAAGACTGCTGTGTAGAGTTCTCCTCGGCCGAGCGCAGATGCTGGTCTGTGGGGCCATTAACGTGAGGCCTTTCTGAGGAAGCCTGGCTGTCAGGGAGATGCCCGCATACAACGAATTGAGTCTGCAACGTGCTTGCCGTGTCTGTCCTGTGTGCCTGCACGCTAGGCGTCTGAGTGAAGTCTCCTGTTTAGAGCTCTCCCTTGCTGAGCGGCGGCGGGTGCTCGCCTGTGTGGCCATTAACGTGAGGCCTTGCTGTGGACGCCTGGCTGTCGGGGGGAAAAAAGCCCGCATACAACGAATTTAGCTTGGACGTTTAGAAAGTCGCTTTCTTCCTGCTACTTCCCGGCTGCTGCAGAGAGGCCCAGGGTCGTCTCTGGGGCGGTACGTATGTCGGCCTCCCGTGCCACAGTCTGAGCATGGAAAGCGAAGTGCCCATTCGCTTCAGTCCCCGAGCATCATGGCAGCAAGAGGTGTGTGCAAGCCTCTCCAAAGCCTGGTGGCACAAGTGCCCTAAGCCCTCAGAGCTGCTGTCCTGCAGAGAGGGCTCTGAGGCTGTCTCAGTCCAAGTGACTTTTTTGCTTCCCAGACATGCATGTCCAGACTGACAGCTAAACACTGCTGTGGCGAGGTGAGCTTCTTACATATACTTGTCCTCCCAGACACAAGAACACTGTGAAGAGGTCTGCTGCCCAGCCTCAGGGGAAGAGGCAGAGAACGTTGCTTTCCGCACAGCACTGGAAGCAGGACGGATGGGCGTTCTGCTCAACAGGCGAAAAGCAGGGAGGAACAGCAGCGTCGGTCAAGTGAGCTCCCCCTTGTGGCTAGTGGAGCTTAATTCAAACCTGCGATGGAAATTGTGCTGGGGATGACTGAGCTCTAACTTCACGATCTGACACTTTCCGTCACTTTCTCCTCACTCACACACGGTGGTGGGATGGCCAAAAAAACGTAGGTGTGCAGGGTGTCCTCTCTGACACCCAGCTGAAGTCCAAGAGATACGTGTGCTGGGAATAGGACTTGCAACTAGTTTAAGGGAAGATGCCGTTGGGACTCCTTCAGCTGCTCATCCCCTCATCAGAACAAAGCGTTTCTCTGGGCCAGAGCTCTATCAGCCTGAGCCAACCACGTGCAGCACAGCTCTCTCCTCTTTGTGATCTTCAGGTCAGGGAGAAACCATCCTACGCCGTGACTCGAAAGCTAAATGCTTAAGGGCCGTCCTAAGACTTCTGCATTCAAGCACCCTGAAGATGGCCTTTCGTGCTTGGCTCTCTCCTCCACGGGCTCGGAATCATCCGGGAGGTCCTGGGTTCCTGAGGGCGCTGGGAGAGGACGCAAAAGGCCACCTCATCCCTTTAGTAGCAATGCCATGATGACGCCCCGGCTGTAAAGAGTCAGAAACTGCTGCAGGAGAGCCTGATTGCCAGACTTTGCTGGGGAAGCATTGCACCGTGCACTGAGGAGCCCCTCCCTGAGAGAACTCTCGGTTGCTTTTGCCTTGCATGCTCTTTGCTCCTGTGTGGTGTGGAAAACAGCAAACATAGCAGCGGAAGGCGGTGCTCTCTGTACGCCCTCTATCTCAAAGTGGTAAGTGGTCTTGGGAATAGGCATTCGCACTAGCCACGTGGGAAGTTGCAGAACAAGAAGCTTTGAAATAACAGCAGTTGGACGCAGGTCAGCTTTGGATTCAGCTTACGTGGGTGAAAGAATGCAGGGCAGAGCGTCCCATTCAAGGAATCACTGTCGTCGTTGCAGTGGATGCCGAAACTGAGCTTGCGATGTGCTTGCCGTGTCTGTCCTGTGCGCCTGCACTCTAGGCACCTGAGTGAAGACTGCTGTGTAGAGTTCTCCTCGGCCGAGCGCAGATGCTGCTCTGTGGGGCCATTAACGTGAGGCCTTTCTGAGGAAGCCTGGCTGTCAGGGAGATGCCCGCATACAACGAATTGAGTCTGCAACGTGCTTGCCGTGTCTGTCCTGTGTGCCTGCACGCTAGGCGTCTGAGTGAAGTCTCCTGTTTAGAGCTCTCCCTTGCTGAGCGGCGGCGGGTGCTCGCCTGTGTGGCCATTAACGTGAGGCCTTGCTGTGGACGCCTGGCTGTCGGGGGGAAAAAAGCCCGCATACAACGAATTTAGCTTGGACGTTTAGAAAGTCGCTTTCTTCCTGCTACTTCCCGGCTGCTGCAGAGAGGCCCAGGGTCGTCTCTGGGGCGGCACGTATGTCGGCCTCCCGTGCCACAGTCTGAGCATGGAAAGCGAAGTGCCCATTCGCTTCAGTCCCCGAGCATCATGGCAGCAAGAGGTGTGTGCAAGCCTCTCCAAAGCCTGGTGGCACAAGTGCCCTAAGCCCTCAGAGCTGCTGTCCTGCAGAGAGGGCTCTGAGGCTGTCTCAGTCCAAGTGACTTTTTTGCTTCCCAGACATGCATGTCCAGACTGACAGCTAAACACTGCTGTGGCGAGGTGAGCTTCTTACATATACTTGTCCTCCCAGACACAACACTGTGAAGAGGTCTGCTGCCCAGCCTCAGGGGAAGAGGCAGAGAACGTTGCTTTCCGCACAGCACTGGAAGCAGGACGGATGGGCGTTCTGCTCAACAGGCGAAAAGCAGGGAGGAACAGCAGCGTCGGTCAAGTGAGCTCCCCCTTGTGGCTAGTGGAGCTTAATTCAAACCTGCGATGGAAATTGTGCTGGGGATGACTGAGCTCTAACTTCACGATCTGACACTTTCCGTCACTTTCTCCTCACTCACACACGGTGGTGGGATGGCCAAAAAAACGTGGGTGTGCAGGGTGTCCTCTCTGACACCCAGCTGAAGTCCAAGAGATACGTGTGCTGGGAATAGGACTTGCAACTAGTTTAAGGGAAGATGCCGTTGGGACTCCTTCAGCTGCTCATCCCCTCATCAGAACAAAGCGTTTCTCTGGGCCAGAGCTCTATCAGCCTGAGCCAACCACGTGCAGCACAGCTCTCTCCTCTTTGTGATCTTCAGGTCAGGGAGAAACCATCCTACGCCGTGGCTCGAAAGCTAAATGCTTAAGGGCCGTCCTAAGACTTCTGCATTCAAGCACCCTGAAGATGGCCTTTCGTGCTTGGCTCTCTCCTCCACGGGCTCGGAATCATCCGGGAGGTCCTGGGTTCCTGAGGGCGCTGGGAGAGGACGCAAAAGGCCACCTCATCCCTTTAGTAGCAATGCCATGATGACGCCCCGGCTGTAAAGAGTCAGAAACTGCTGCAGGAGAGCCTGATTGCCAGACTTTGCTGGGGAAGCATTGCACCGTGCACTGAGGAGCCCCTCCCTGAGAGAACTCTCGGTTGCTTTTGCCTTGCATGCTCTTTACTCCTGTGTGGTGTGGAAAACAGCAAACATAGCAGCGGAAGGCGGTGCTCTCTGTACGCCCTCTATCTCAAAGTGGTAAGTGGTCTTGGGAATAGGCATTCGCACTAGCCACGTGGGAAGTTGCAGAACAAGAAGCTTTGAAATAACAGCAGTTGGACGCAGGTCAGCTTTGGATTCAGCTTACGTGGGTGAAAGAATGCAGGGCAGAGCGTCCCATTCAAGGAATCACTGTCGTCGTTGCAGTGGATGCCGAAACTGAGCTTGCGATGTGCTTGCCGTGTCTGTCCTGTGCGCCTGCACTCTAGGCACCTGAGTGAAGACTGCTGTGTAGAGTTCTCCTCGGCCGAGCGCAGATGCTGGTCTGTGGGGCCATTAACGTGAGGCCTTTCTGAGGAAGCCTGGCTGTCAGGGAGATGCCCGCATACAACGAATTGAGCCTGCAACGTGCTTGCCGTGTCTGTCCTGTGTGCCTGCACGCTAGGCGTCTGAGTGAAGTCTCCTGTTTAGAGCTCTCCCTTGCTGAGCGGCGGCGGGTGCTCGCCTGTGTGGCCATTAACGTGAGGCCTTGCTGTGGACGCCTGGCTGTCGGGGGGAAAAAAGCCCGCATACAACGAATTTAGCTTGGACGTTTAGAAAGTCGCTTTCTTCCTGCTACTTCCCGGCTGCTGCAGAGAGGCCCAGGGTCGTCTCTGGGGCGGTACGTATGTCGGCCTCCCGTGCCACAGCCTGAGCATGGAAAGCGAAGTGCCCATTCGCTTCAGTCCCCGAGCATCACGGCAGCAAGAGGTGTGTGCAAGCCTCTCCAAAGCCTGGTGGCACAAGTGCCCTAAGCCCTCAGAGCTGCTGTCCTGCAGAGAGGGCTCTGAGGCTGTCTCAGTCCAAGTGACTTTTTTGCTTCCCAGACATGCATGTCCAGACTGACAGCTAAACACTGCTGTGGCGAGGTGAGCTTCTTACATATACTTGTCCTCCCAGACACAAGAACACTGTGAAGAGGTCTGCTGCCCAGCCTCAGGGGAAGAGGCAGAGAACGTTGCTTTCCGCACAGCACTGGAAGCAGGACGGATGGGCGTTCTGCTCAACAGGCGAAAAGCAGGGAGGAACAGCAGCGTCGGTCAAGTGAGCTCCCCCTTGTGGCTAGTGGAGCTTAATTCAAACCTGCGATGGAAATTGTGCTGGGGATGACTGAGCTCTAACTTCACGATCTGACACTTTCCGTCACTTTCTCCTCACTCACACACGGTGGTGGGATGGCCAAAAAAACGTGGGTGTGCAGGGTGTCCTCTCTGACACCCAGCTGAAGTCCAAGAGATACGTGTGCTGGGAATAGGACTTGCAACTAGTTTAAGGGAAGATGCCGTTGGGACTCCTTCAGCTGCTCATCCCCTCATCAGAACAAAGCGTTTCTCTGGGCCAGAGCTCTATCAGCCTGAGCCAACCACGTGCAGCACAGCTCTCTCCTCTTTGTGATCTTCAGGTCAGGGAGAAACCATCCTACGCCGTGACTCGAAAGCTAAATGCTTAAGGGCCGTCCTAAGACTTCTGCATTCAAGCACCCTGAAGATGGCCTTTCGTGCTTGGCTCTCTCCTCCACGGGCTCGGAATCATCCGGGAGGTCCTGGGTTCCTGAGGGCGCTGGGAGAGGACGCAAAAGGCCACCTCATCCCTTTAGTAGCAATGCCATGATGACGCCCCGGCTGTAAAGAGTCAGAAACTGCTGCAGGAGAGCCTGATTGCCAGACTTTGCTGGGGAAGCATTCCACCGTGCACTGAGGAGCCCCTCCCTGAGAGAACTCTCGGTTGCTTTTGCCTTGCATGCTCTTTGCTCCTGTGTGGTGTGGAAAACAGCAAACATAGCAGCGGAAGGCGGTGCTCTCTGTACGCCCTCTATCTCAAAGTGGTAAGTGGTCTTGGGAATAGGCATTCGCACTAGCCACGTGGGAAGTTGCAGAACAAGAAGCTTTGAAATAACAGCAGTTGGACGCAGGTCAGCTTTGGATTCAGCTTACGTGGGTGAAAGAATGCAGGGCAGAGCGTCCCATTCAAGGAATCACTGTCGTCGTTGCAGTGGATGCCGAAACTGAGCTTGCGATGTGCTTGCCGTGTCTGTCCTGTGCGCCTGCACTCTAGGCACCTGAGTGAAGACTGCTGTGTAGAGTTCTCCTCGGCCGAGCGCAGATGCTGGTCTGTGGGGCCATTAACGTGAGGCCTTTCTGAGGAAGCCTGGCTGTCAGGGAGATGCCCGCATACAACGAATTGAGTCTGCAACGTGCTTGCCGTGTCTGTCCTGTGTGCCTGCACGCTAGGCGTCTGAGTGAAGTCTCCTGTTTAGAGCTCTCCCTTGCTGAGCGGCGGCGGGTGCTCGCCTGTGTGGCCATTAACGTGAGGCCTTGCTGTGGACGCCTGGCTGTCGGGGGGAAAAAAGCCCGCATACAACGAATTTAGCTTGGACGTTTAGAAAGTCGCTTTCTTCCTGCTACTTCCCGGCTGCTGCAGAGAGGCCCAGGGTCGTCTCTGGGGCGGTACGTATGTCGGCCTCCCGTGCCACAGTCTGAGCATGGAAAGCGAAGTGCCCATTCGCTTCAGTCCCCGAGCATCATGGCAGCAAGAGGTGTGTGCAAGCCTCTCCAAAGCCTGGTGGCACAAGTGCCCTAAGCCCTCAGAGCTGCTGTCCTGCAGAGAGGGCTCTGAGGCTGTCTCAGTCCAAGTGACTTTTTTGCTTCCCAGACATGCATGTCCAGACTGACAGCTAAACACTGCTGTGGCGAGGTGAGCTTCTTACATATACTTGTCCTCCCAGACACAAGAACACTGTGAAGAGGTCTGCTGCCCAGCCTCAGGGGAAGAGGCAGAGAACGTTGCTTTCCGCACAGCACTGGAAGCAGGACGGATGGGCGTTCTGCTCAACAGGCGAAAAGCAGGGAGGAACAGCAGCGTCGGTCAAGTGAGCTCCCCCTTGTGGCTAGTGGAGCTTAATTCAAACCTGCGATGGAAATTGTGCTGGGGATGACTGAGCTCTAACTTCACGATCTGACACTTTCCGTCACTTTCTCCTCACTCACACACGGTGGTGGGATGGCCAAAAAAACGTAGGTGTGCAGGGTGTCCTCTCTGACACCCAGCTGAAGTCCAAGAGATACGTGTGCTGGGAATAGGACTTGCAACTAGTTTAAGGGAAGATGCCGTTGGGACTCCTTCAGCTGCTCATCCCCTCATCAGAACAAAGCGTTTCTCTGGGCCAGAGCTCTATCAGCCTGAGCCAACCACGTGCAGCACAGCTCTCTCCTCTTTGTGATCTTCAGGTCAGGGAGAAACCATCCTACGCCGTGACTCGAAAGCTAAATGCTTAAGGGCCGTCCTAAGACTTCTGCATTCAAGCACCCTGAAGATGGCCTTTCGTGCTTGGCTCTCTCCTCCACGGGCTCGGAATCATCCGGGAGGTCCTGGGTTCCTGAGGGCGCTGGGAGAGGACGCAAAAGGCCACCTCATCCCTTTAGTAGCAATGCCATGATGACGCCCCGGCTGTAAAGAGTCAGAAACTGCTGCAGGAGAGCCTGATTGCCAGACTTTGCTGGGGAAGCATTCCACCGTGCACTGAGGAGCCCCTCCCTGAGAGAACTCTCGGTTGCTTTTGCCTTGCATGCTCTTTGCTCCTGTGTGGTGTGGAAAACAGCAAACATAGCAGCGGAAGGCGGTGCTCTCTGTACGCCCTCTATCTCAAAGTGGTAAGTGGTCTTGGGAATAGGCATTCGCACTAGCCACGTGGGAAGTTGCAGAACAAGAAGCTTTGAAATAACAGCAGTTGGACGCAGGTCAGCTTTGGATTCAGCTTACGTGGGTGAAAGAATGCAGGGCAGAGCGTCCCATTCAAGGAATCACTGTCGTCGTTGCAGTGGATGCCGAAACTGAGCTTGCGATGTGCTTGCCGTGTCTGTCCTGTGCGCCTGCACTCTAGGCACCTGAGTGAAGACTGCTGTGTAGAGTTCTCCTCGGCCGAGCGCAGATGCTGGTCTGTGGGGCCATTAACGTGAGGCCTTTCTGAGGAAGCCTGGCTGTCAGGGAGATGCCCGCATACAACGAATTGAGTCTGCAACGTGCTTGCCGTGTCTGTCCTGTGTGCCTGCACGCTAGGCGTCTGAGTGAAGTCTCCTGTTTAGAGCTCTCCCTTGCTGAGCGGCGGCGGGTGCTCGCCTGTGTGGCCATTAACGTGAGGCCTTGCTGTGGACGCCTGGCTGTCGGGGGGAAAAAAGCCCGCATACAACGAATTTAGCTTGGACGTTTAGAAAGTCGCTTTCTTCCTGCTACTTCCCGGCTGCTGCAGAGAGGCCCAGGGTCGTCTCTGGGGCGGTACGTATGTCGGCCTCCCGTGCCACAGCCTGAGCATGGAAAGCGAAGTGCCCATTCGCTTCAGTCCCCGATCATCATGGCAGCAAGAGGTGTGTGCAAGCCTCTCCAAAGCCTGGTGGCACAAGTGCCCTAAGCCCTCAGAGCTGCTGTCCTGCAGAGAGGGCTCTGAGGCTGTCTCAGTCCAAGTGACTTTTTTGCTTCCCAGACATGCATGTCCAGACTGACAGCTAAACACTGCTGTGGCGAGGTGAGCTTCTTACATATACTTGTCCTCCCAGACACAACACTGTGAAGAGGTCTGCTGCCCAGCCTCAGGGGAAGAGGCAGAGAACGTTGCTTTCCGCACAGCACTGGAAGCAGGACGGATGGGCGTTCTGCTCAACAGGCGAAAAGCAGGGAGGAACAGCAGCGTCGGTCAAGTGAGCTCCCCCTTGTGGCTAGTGGAGCTTAATTCAAACCTGCGATGGAAATTGTGCTGGGGATGACTGAGCTCTAACTTCACGATCTGACACTTTCCGTCACTTTCTCCTCACTCACACACGGTGGTGGGATGGCCAAAAAAACGTGGGTGTGCAGGGTGTCCTCTCTGACACCCAGCTGAAGTCCAAGAGATACGTGTGCTGGGAATAGGACTTGCAACTAGTTTAAGGGAAGATGCCGTTGGGACTCCTTCAGCTGCTCATCCCCTCATCAGAACAAAGCGTTTCTCTGGGCCAGAGCTCTATCAGCCTGAGCCAACCACGTGCAGCACAGCTCTCTCCTCTTTGTGATCTTCAGGTCAGGGAGAAACCATCCTACGCCGTGGCTCGAAAGCTAAATGCTTAAGGGCCGTCCTAAGACTTCTGCATTCAAGCACGCTGAAGATGGCCTTTCGTGCTTGGCTCTCTCCTCCACGGGCTCGGAATCATCCGGGAGGTCCTGGGTTCCTGAGGGCGCTGGGAGAGGACGCAAAAGGCCACCTCATCCCTTTAGTAGCAATGCCATGATGACGCCCCGGCTGTAAAGAGTCAGAAACTGCTGCAGGAGAGCCTGATTGCCAGACTTTGCTGGGGAAGCATTCCACCGTGCACTGAGGAGCCCCTCCCTGAGAGAACTCTCGGTTGCTTTTGCCTTGCATGCTCTTTACTCCTGTGTGGTGTGGAAAACAGCAAACATAGCAGCGGAAGGCAGTGCAATCTGTACGCCCTCTATCTCAAAGTGGTAAGTGGGCTTGGGAATAGGCATTCGCACGAGCCACGTGGGAAGTTGCAGAACAAGAAGCTTTGAAATAACAGCAGTTGGACGCAGGTCAGCTTTGGATTCAGCTTACGTGGGTGAAAGAATGCAGGGCAGAGCGTCCCATTCAAGGAATCACTGTCGTCGTTGCAGTGGATGCCGAAACTGAGCTTGCGATGTGCTTGCCGTGTCTGTCCTGTGCGCCTGCACTCTAGGCACCTGAGTGAAGACTGCTGTGTAGAGTTCTCCTCGGCCGAGCGCAGATGCTGGTCTGTGGGGCCATTAACGTGAGGCCTTTCTGAGGAAGCCTGGCTGTCAGGGAGATGCCCGCATACAACGAATTGAGCCTGCAACGTGCTTGCCGTGTCTGTCCTGTGTGCCTGCACGCTAGGCGTCTGAGTGAAGTCTCCTGTTTAGAGCTCTCCCTTGCTGAGCGGCGGCGGGTGCTCGCCTGTGTGGCCATTAACGTGAGGCCTTGCTGTGGACGCCTGGCTGTCGGGGGGAAAAAAGCCCGCATACAACGAATTTAGCTTGGACGTTTAGAAAGTCGCTTTCTTCCTGCTACTTCCCGGCTGCTGCAGAGAGGCCCAGGGTCGTCTCTGGGGCGGTACGTATGTCGGCCTCCCGTGCCACAGCCTGAGCATGGAAAGCGAAGTGCCCATTCGCTTCAGTCCCCGAGCATCACGGCAGCAAGAGGTGTGTGCAAGCCTCTCCAAAGCCTGGTGGCACAAGTGCCCTAAGCCCTCAGAGCTGCTGTCCTGCAGAGAGGGCTCTGAGGCTGTCTCAGTCCAAGTGACTTTTTTGCTTCCCAGACATGCATGTCCAGACTGACAGCTAAACACTGCTGTGGCGAGGTGAGCTTCTTACATATACTTGTCCTCCCAGACACAAGAACACTGTGAAGAGGTCTGCTGCCCAGCCTCAGGGGAAGAGGCAGAGAACGTTGCTTTCCGCACAGCACTGGAAGCAGGACGGATGGGCGTTCTGCTCAACAGGCGAAAAGCAGGGAGGAACAGCAGCGTCGGTCAAGTGAGCTCCCCCTTGTGGCTAGTGGAGCTTAATTCAAACCTGCGATGGAAATTGTGCTGGGGATGACTGAGCTCTAACTTCACGATCTGACACTTTCCGTCACTTTCTCCTCACTCACACACGGTGGTGGGATGGCCAAAAAAACGTGGGTGTGCAGGGTGTCCTCTCTGACACCCAGCTGAAGTCCAAGAGATACGTGTGCTGGGAATAGGACTTGCAACTAGTTTAAGGGAAGATGCCGTTGGGACTCCTTCAGCTGCTCATCCCCTCATCAGAACAAAGCGTTTCTCTGGGCCAGAGCTCTATCAGCCTGAGCCAACCACGTGCAGCACAGCTCTCTCCTCTTTGTGATCTTCAGGTCAGGGAGAAACCATCCTACGCCGTGGCTCGAAAGCTAAATGCTTAAGGGCCGTCCTAAGACTTCTGCATTCAAGCACCCTGAAGATGGCCTTTCGTGCTTGGCTCTCTCCTCCACGGGCTCGGAATCATCCGGGAGGTCCTGGGTTCCTGAGGGCGCTGGGAGAGGACGCAAAAGGCCACCTCATCCCTTTAGTAGCAATGCCATGATGACGCCCCGGCTGTAAAGAGTCAGAAACTGCTGCAGGAGAGCCTGATTGCCAGACTTTGCTGGGGAAGCATTCCACCGTGCACTGAGGAGCCCCTCCCTGAGAGAACTCTCGGTTGCTTTTGCCTTGCATGCTCTTTACTCCTGTGTGGTGTGGAAAACAGCAAACATAGCAGCGGAAGGCAGTGCAATCTGTACGCCCTCTATCTCAAAGTGGTAAGTGGGCTTGGGAATAGGCATTCGCACAAGCCACGTGGGAAGTTGCAGAAAAAGAAGCTTTGAAATAACAGCAGTTGGACGCAGGTCAGCTTTGGATTCAGCTTACGTGGGTGAAAGAATGCAGGGCAGAGCGTCCCATTCAAGGAATCACTGTCGTCGTTGCAGTGGATGCCGAAACTGAGCTTGCGATGTGCTTGCCGTGTCTGTCCTGTGCGCCTGCACTCTAGGCACCTGAGTGAAGACTGCTGTGTAGAGTTCTCCTCGGCCGAGCGCAGATGCTGGTCTGTGGGGCCATTAACGTGAGGCCTTTCTGAGGAAGCCTGGCTGTCAGGGAGATGCCCGCATACAACGAATTGAGCCTGCAACGTGCTTGCCGTGTCTGTCCTGTGTGCCTGCACGCTAGGCGTCTGAGTGAAGTCTCCTGTTTAGAGCTCTCCCTTGCTGAGCGGCGGCGGGTGCTCGCCTGTGTGGCCATTAACGTGAGGCCTTGCTGTGGACGCCTGGCTGTCGGGGGGAAAAAAGCCCGCATACAACGAATTTAGCTTGGACGTTTAGAAAGTCGCTTTCTTCCTGCTACTTCCCGGCTGCTGCAGAGAGGCCCAGGGTCGTCTCTGGGGCGGTACGTATGTCGGCCTCCCGTGCCACAGCCTGAGCATGGAAAGCGAAGTGCCCATTCGCTTCAGTCCCCGAGCATCACGGCAGCAAGAGGTGTGTGCAAGCCTCTCCAAAGCCTGGTGGCACAAGTGCCCTAAGCCCTCAGAGCTGCTGTCCTGCAGAGAGGGCTCTGAGGCTGTCTCAGTCCAAGTGACTTTTTTGCTTCCCAGACATGCATGTCCAGACTGACAGCTAAACACTGCTGTGGCGAGGTGAGCTTCTTACATATACTTGTCCTCCCAGACACAAGAACACTGTGAAGAGGTCTGCTGCCCAGCCTCAGGGGAAGAGGCAGAGAACGTTGCTTTCCGCACAGCACTGGAAGCAGGACGGATGGGCGTTCTGCTCAACAGGCGAAAAGCAGGGAGGAACAGCAGCGTCGGTCAAGTGAGCTCCCCCTTGTGGCTAGTGGAGCTTAATTCAAACCTGCGATGGAAATTGTGCTGGGGATGACTGAGCTCTAACTTCACGATCTGACACTTTCCGTCACTTTCTCCTCACTCACACACGGTGGTGGGATGGCCAAAAAAACGTGGGTGTGCAGGGTGTCCTCTCTGACACCCAGCTGAAGTCCAAGAGATACGTGTGCTGGGAATAGGACTTGCAACTAGTTTAAGGGAAGATGCCGTTGGGACTCCTTCAGCTGCTCATCCCCTCATCAGAACAAAGCGTTTCTCTGGGCCAGAGCTCTATCAGCCTGAGCCAACCACATGCAGCACAGCTCTCTCCTCTTTGTGATCTTCAGGTCAGGGAGAAACCATCCTACGCCGTGACTCGAAAGCTAAATGCTTAAGGGCCGTCCTAAGACTTCTGCATTCAAGCACCCTGAAGATGGCCTTTCGTGCTTGGCTCTCTCCTCCACGGGCTCGGAATCATCCGGGAGGTCCTGGGTTCCTGAGGGCGCTGGGAGAGGACGCAAAAGGCCACCTCATCCCTTTAGTAGCAATGCCATGATGACGCCCCGGCTGTAAAGAGTCAGAAACTGCTGCAGGAGAGCCTGATTGCCAGACTTTGCTGGGGAAGCATTCCACCGTGCACTGAGGAGCCCCTCCCTGAGAGAACTCTCGGTTGCTTTTGCCTTGCATGCTCTTTGCTCCTGTGTGGTGTGGAAAACAGCAAACATAGCAGCGGAAGGCGGTGCTCTCTGTACGCCCTCTATCTCAAAGTGGTAAGTGGTCTTGGGAATAGGCATTCGCACTAGCCACGTGGGAAGTTGCAGAACAAGAAGCTTTGAAATAACAGCAGTTGGACGCAGGTCAGCTTTGGATTCAGCTTACGTGGGTGAAAGAATGCAGGGCAGAGCGTCCCATTCAAGGAATCACTGTCGTCGTTGCAGTGGATGCCGAAACTGAGCTTGCGATGTGCTTGCCGTGTCTGTCCTGTGCGCCTGCACTCTAGGCACCTGAGTGAAGACTGCTGTGTAGAGTTCTCCTCGGCCGAGCGCAGATGCTGGTCTGTGGGGCCATTAACGTGAGGCCTTTCTGAGGAAGCCTGGCTGTCAGGGAGATGCCCGCATACAACGAATTGAGTCTGAAACGTGCTTGCCGTGTCTGTCCTGTGTGCCTGCACGCTAGGCGTCTGAGTGAAGTCTCCTGTTTAGAGCTCTCCCTTGCTGAGCGGCGGCGGGTGCTCGCCTGTGTGGCCATTAACGTGAGGCCTTGCTGTGGACGCCTGGCTGTCGGGGGGAAAAAAGCCCGCATACAACGAATTTAGCTTGGACGTTTAGAAAGTCGCTTTCTTCCTGCTACTTCCCGGCTGCTGCAGAGAGGCCCAGGGTCGTCTCTGGGGCGGTACGTATGTCGGCCTCCCGTGCCACAGTCTGAGCATGGAAAGCGAAGTGCCCATTCGCTTCAGTCCCCGAGCATCACGGCAGCAAGAGGTGTGTGCAAGCCTCTCCAAAGCCTGGTGGCACAAGTGCCCTAAGCCCTCAGAGCTGCTGTCCTGCAGAGAGGGCTCTGAGGCTGTCTCAGTCCAAGTGACTTTTTTGCTTCCCAGACATGCATGTCCAGACTGACAGCTAAACACTGCTGTGGCGAGGTGAGCTTCTTACATATACTTGTCCTCCCAGACACAAGAACACTGTGAAGAGGTCTGCTGCCCAGCCTCAGGGGAAGAGGCAGAGAACGTTGCTTTCCGCACAGCACTGGAAGCAGGACGGATGGGCGTTCTGCTCAACAGGCGAAAAGCAGGGAGGAACAGCAGCGTCGGTCAAGTGAGCTCCCCCTTGTGGCTAGTGGAGCTTAATTCAAACCTGCGATGGAAATTGTGCTGGGGATGACTGAGCTCTAACTTCACGATCTGACACTTTCCGTCACTTTCTCCTCACTCACACACGGTGGTGGGATGGCCAAAAAAACGTGGGTGTGCAGGGTGTCCTCTCTGACACCCAGCTGAAGTCCAAGAGATACGTGTGCTGGGAATAGGACTTGCAACTAGTTTAAGGGAAGATGCCGTTGGGACTCCTTCAGCTGCTCATCCCCTCATCAGAACAAAGCGTTTCTCTGGGCCAGAGCTCTATCAGCCTGAGCCAACCACGTGCAGCACAGCTCTCTCCTCTTTGTGATCTTCAGGTCAGGGAGAAACCATCCTACGCCGTGGCTCGAAAGCTAAATGCTTAAGGGCCGTCCTAAGACTTCTGCATTCAAGCACCCTGAAGATGGCCTTTCGTGCTTGGCTCTCTCCTCCACGGGCTCGGAATCATCCGGGAGGTCCTGGGTTCCTGAGGGCGCTGGGAGAGGACGCAAAAGGCCACCTCATCCCTTTAGTAGCAATGCCATGATGACGCCCCGGCTGTAAAGAGTCAGAAACTGCTGCAGGAGAGCCTGATTGCCAGACTTTGCTGGGGAAGCATTGCACCGTGCACTGAGGAGCCCCTCCCTGAGAGAACTCTCGGTTGCTTTTGCCTTGCATGCTCTTTACTCCTGTGTGGTGTGGAAAACAGCAAACATAGCAGCGGAAGGCAGTGCAATCTGTACGCCCTCTATCTCAAAGTGGTAAGTGGGCTTGGGAATAGGCATTCGCACAAGCCACGTGGGAAGTTGCAGAAAAAGAAGCTTTGAAATAACAGCAGTTGGACGCAGGTCAGCTTTGGATTCAGCTTACGTGGGTGAAAGAATGCAGGGCAGAGCGTCCCATTCAAGGAATCACTGTCGTCGTTGCAGTGGATGCCGAAACTGAGCTTGCGATGTGCTTGCGTGTCTGTCCTGTGCGCCTGCACTCTAGGCACCTGAGTGAAGACTGCTGTGTAGAGTTCTCCTCGGCCGAGCGCAGATGCTGGTCTGTGGGGCCATTAACGTGAGGCCTTTCTGAGGAAGCCTGGCTGTCAGGGAGATGCCCGCATACAACGAATTGAGCCTGCAACGTGCTTGCCGTGTCTGTCCTGTGTGCCTGCACGCTAGGCGTCTGAGTGAAGTCTCCTGTTTAGAGCTCTCCCTTGCTGAGCGGCGGCGGGTGCTCGCCTGTGTGGCCATTAACGTGAGGCCTTGCTGTGGACGCCTGGCTGTCGGGGGGAAAAAAGCCCGCATACAACGAATTTAGCTTGAACGTTTAGAAAGTCACTTTCTTCCTGCTACTTCCCGGCTGCTGCAGAGAGGCCCAGGGTCGTCTCTGGGGCGGTACGTATGTCGGCCTCCCGTGCCACAGTCTGAGCATGGAAAGCGAAGTGCCCATTCGCTTCAGTCCCCGAGCATCATGGCAGCAAGAGGTGTGTGCAAGCCTCTCCAAAGCCTGGTGGCACAAGTGCCCTAAGCCCTCAGAGCTGCTGTCCTGCAGAGAGGGCTCTGAGGCTGTCTCAGTCCAAGTGACTTTTTTGCTTCCCAGACATGCATGTCCAGACTGACAGCTAAACACTGCTGTGGCGAGGTGAGCTTCTTACATATACTTGTCCTCCCAGACACAAGAACACTGTGAAGAGGTCTGCTGCCCAGCCTCAGGGGAAGAGGCAGAGAACGTTGCTTTCCGCACAGCACTGGAAGCAGGACGGATGGGCGTTCTGCTCAACAGGCGAAAAGCAGGGAGGAACAGCAGCGTCGGTCAAGTGAGCTCCCCCTTGTGGCTAGTGGAGCTTAATTCAAACCTGCGATGGAAATTGTGCTGGGGATGACTGAGCTCTAACTTCACGATCTGACACTTTCCGTCACTTTCTCCTCACTCACACACGGTGGTGGGATGGCCAAAAAAACGTGGGTGTGCAGGGTGTCCTCTCTGACACCCAGCTGAAGTCCAAGAGATACGTGTGCTGGGAATAGGACTTGCAACTAGTTTAAGGGAAGATGCCGTTGGGACTCCTTCAGCTGCTCATCCCCTCATCAGAACAAAGCGTTTCTCTGGGCCAGAGCTCTATCAGCCTGAGCCAACCACGTGCAGCACAGCTCTCTCCTCTTTGTGATCTTCAGGTCAGGGAGAAACCATCCTACGCCGTGACTCGAAAGCTAAATGCTTAAGGGCCGTCCTAAGACTTCTGCATTCAAGCACCCTGAAGATGGCCTTTCGTGCTTGGCTCTCTCCTCCACGGGCTCGGAATCATCCGGGAGGTCCTGGGTTCCTGAGGGCGCTGGGAGAGGACGCAAAAGGCCACCTCATCCCTTTAGTAGCAATGCCATGATGACGCCCCGGCTGTAAAGAGTCAGAAACTGCTGCAGGAGAGCCTGATTGCCAGACTTTGCTGGGGAAGCATTCCACCGTGCACTGAGGAGCCCCTCCCTGAGAGAACTCTCGGTTGCTTTTGCCTTGCATGCTCTTTGCTCCTGTGTGGTGTGGAAAACAGCAAACATAGCAGCGGAAGGCGGTGCTCTCTGTACGCCCTCTATCTCAAAGTGGTAAGTGGTCTTGGGAATAGGCATTCGCACTAGCCACGTGGGAAGTTGCAGAACAAGAAGCTTTGAAATAACAGCAGTTGGACGCAGGTCAGCTTTGGATTCAGCTTACGTGGGTGAAAGAATGCAGGGCAGAGCGTCCCATTCAAGGAATCACTGTCGTCGTTGCAGTGGATGCCGAAACTGAGCTTGCGATGTGCTTGCCGTGTCTGTCCTGTGCGCCTGCACTCTAGGCACCTGAGTGAAGACTGCTGTGTAGAGTTCTCCTCGGCCGAGCGCAGATGCTGGTCTGTGGGGCCATTAACGTGAGGCCTTTCTGAGGAAGCCTGGCTGTCAGGGAGATGCCCGCATACAACGAATTGAGTCTGCAACGTGCTTGCCGTGTCTGTCCTGTGTGCCTGCACGCTAGGCGTCTGAGTGAAGTCTCCTGTTTAGAGCTCTCCCTTGCTGAGCGGCGGCGGGTGCTCGCCTGTGTGGCCATTAACGTGAGGCCTTGCTGTGGACGCCTGGCTGTCGGGGGGAAAAAAGCCCGCATACAACGAATTTAGCTTGGACGTTTAGAAAGTCGCTTTCTTCCTGCTACTTCCCGGCTGCTGCAGAGAGGCCCAGGGTCGTCTCTGGGGCGGTACGTATGTCGGCCTCCCGTGCCACAGTCTGAGCATGGAAAGCGAAGTGCCCATTCGCTTCAGTCCCCGAGCATCATGGCAGCAAGAGGTGTGTGCAAGCCTCTCCAAAGCCTGGTGGCACAAGTGCCCTAAGCCCTCAGAGCTGCTGTCCTGCAGAGAGGGCTCTGAGGCTGTCTCAGTCCAAGTGACTTTTTTGCTTCCCAGACATGCATGTCCAGACTGACAGCTAAACACTGCTGTGGCGAGGTGAGCTTCTTACATATACTTGTCCTCCCAGACACAACACTGTGAAGAGGTCTGCTGCCCAGCCTCAGGGGAAGAGGCAGAGAACGTTGCTTTCCGCACAGCACTGGAAGCAGGACGGATGGGCGTTCTGCTCAACAGGCGAAAAGCAGGGAGGAACAGCAGCGTCGGTCAAGTGAGCTCCCCCTTGTGGCTAGTGGAGCTTAATTCAAACCTGCGATGGAAATTGTGCTGGGGATGACTGAGCTCTAACTTCACGATCTGACACTTTCCGTCACTTTCTCCTCACTCACACACGGTGGTGGGATGGCCAAAAAAACGTGGGTGTGCAGGGTGTCCTCTCTGACACCCAGCTGAAGTCCAAGAGATACGTGTGCTGGGAATAGGACTTGCAACTAGTTTAAGGGAAGATGCCGTTGGGACTCCTTCAGCTGCTCATCCCCTCATCAGAACAAAGCGTTTCTCTGGGCCAGAGCTCTATCAGCCTGAGCCAACCACGTGCAGCACAGCTCTCTCCTCTTTGTGATCTTCAGGTCAGGGAGAAACCATCCTACGCCGTGACTCGAAAGCTAAATGCTTAAGGGCCGTCCTAAGACTTCTGCATTCAAGCACCCTGAAGATGGCCTTTCGTGCTTGGCTCTCTCCTCCACGGGCTCGCAATCATCCGGGAGGTCCTGGGTTCCTGAGGGCGCTGGGAGAGGACGCAAAAGGCCACCTCATCCCTTTAGTAGCAATGCCATGATGACGCCCCGGCTGTAAAGAGTCAGAAACTGCTGCAGGAGAGCCTGATTGCCAGACTTTGCTGGGGAAGCATTGCACCGTGCACTGAGGAGCCCCTCCCTGAGAGAACTCTCGGTTGCTTTTGCCTTGCATGCTCTTTACTCCTGTGTGGTGTGGAAAACAGCAAACATAGCAGCGGAAGGCAGTGCAATCTGTACGCCCTCTATCTCAAAGTGGTAAGTGGGCTTGGGAATAGGCATTCGCACAAGCCACGTGGGAAGTTGCAGAAAAAGAAGCTTTGAAATAACAGCAGTTGGACGCAGGTCAGCTTTGGATTCAGCTTACGTGGGTGAAAGAATGCAGGGCAGAGCGTCCCATTCAAGGAATCACTGTCGTCGTTGCAGTGGATGCCGAAACTGAGCTTGCGATGTGCTTGCCGTGTCTGTCCTGTGTGCCTGCACTCTAGGCACCTGAGTGAAGACTGTGTAGAGTTCTCCTCGGCCGAGCGCAGATGCTGGTCTGTGGGGCCATTAACGTGAGGCCTTTCTGAGGAAGCCTGGCTGTCAGGGAGATGCCCGCATACAACGAATTGAGCCTGCAACGTGCTTGCCGTGTCTGTCCTGTGTGCCTGCACGCTAGGCGTCTGAGTGAAGTCTCCTGTTTAGAGCTCTCCCTTGCTGAGCGGCGGCGGGTGCTCGCCTGTGTGGCCATTAACGTGAGGCCTTGCTGTGGACGCCTGGCTGTCGGGGGGAAAAAAGCCCGCATACAACGAATTTAGCTTGGACGTTTAGAAAGTCGCTTTCTTCCTGCTACTTCCCGGCTGCTGCAGAGAGGCCCAGGGTCGTCTCTGGGGCGGTACGTATGTCGGCCTCCCGTGCCACAGCCTGAGCATGGAAAGCGAAGTGCCCATTCGCTTCAGTCCCCGAGCATCACGGCAGCAAGAGGTGTGTGCAAGAATCTCCAAAGCCTGGTGGCACAAGTGCCCTAAGCCCTCAGAGCTGCTGTCCTGCAGAGAGGGCTCTGAGGCTGTCTCAGTCCAAGTGACTTTTTTGCTTCCCAGACATGCATGTCCAGACTGACAGCTAAACACTGCTGTGGCGAGGTGAGCTTCTTACATATACTTGTCCTCCCAGACACAAGAACACTGTGAAGAGGTCTGCTGCCCAGCCTCAGGGGAAGAGGCAGAGAACGTTGCTTTCCGCACAGCACTGGAAGCAGGACGGATGGGCGTTCTGCTCAGCAGGCGAAAAGCAGGGAGGAACAGCAGCGTCGGTCAAGTGAGCTCCCCCTTGTGGCTAGTGGAGCTTAATTCAAACCTGCGATGGAAATTGTGCTGGGGATGACTGAGCTCTAACTTCACGATCTGACACTTTCCGTCACTTTCTCCTCACTCACACACGGTGGTGGGATGGCCAAAAAAACGTAGGTGTGCAGGGTGTCCTCTCTGACACCCAGCTGAAGTCCAAGAGATACGTGTGCTGGGAATAGGACTTGCAACTAGTTTAAGGGAAGATGCCGTTGGGACTCCTTCAGCTGCTCATCCCCTCATCAGAACAAAGCGTTTCTCTGGGCCAGAGCTCTATCAGCCTGAGCCAACCACGTGCAGCACAGCTCTCTCCTCTTTGTGATCTTCAGGTCAGGGAGAAACCATCCTACGCCATGACTCGAAAGCTAAATGCTTAAGGGCCGTCCTAAGACTTCTGCATTCAAGCACCCTGAAGATGGCCTTTCGTGCTTGGCTCTCTCCTCCACGGGCTCGGAATCATCCGGGAGGTCCTGGGTTCCTGAGGGCGCTGGGAGAGGACGCAAAAGGCCACCTCATCCCTTTAGTAGCAATGCCATGATGACGCCCCGGCTGTAAAGAGTCAGAAACTGCTGCAGGAGAGCCTGATTGCCAGACTTTGCTGGGGAAGCATTCCACCGTGCACTGAGGAGCCCCTCCCTGAGAGAACTCTCGGTTGCTTTTGCCTTGCATGCTCTTTGCTCCTGTGTGGTGTGGAAAACAGCAAACATAGCAGCGGAATGCGGTGCTCTCTGTACGCCCTCTATCTCAAAGTGGTAAGTGGTCTTGGGAATAGGCATTCGCACTAGCCACGTGGGAAGTTGCAGAACAAGAAGCTTTGAAATAACAGCAGTTGGACGCAGGTCAGCTTTGGATTCAGCTTACGTGGGTGAAAGAATGCAGGGCAGAGCGTCCCATTCAAGGAATCACTGTCGTCGTTGCAGTGGATGCCGAAACTGAGCTTGCGATGTGCTTGCCGTGTCTGTCCTGTGCGCCTGCACTCTAGGCACCTGAGTGAAGACTGCTGTGTAGAGTTCTCCTCGGCCGAGCGCAGATGCTGCTCTGTGGGGCCATTAACGTGAGGCCTTTCTGAGGAAGCCTGGCTGTCAGGGAGATGCCCGCATACAACGAATTGAGTCTGCAACGTGCTTGCCGTGTCTGTCCTGTGTGCCTGCACGCTAGGCGTCTGAGTGAAGTCTCCTGTTTAGAGCTCTCCCTTGCTGAGCGGCGGCGGGTGCTCGCCTGTGTGGCCATTAACGTGAGGCCTTGCTGTGGACGCCTGGCTGTCGGGGGGAAAAAAGCCCGCATACAACGAATTTAGCTTGGACGTTTAGAAAGTCGCTTTCTTCCTGCTACTTCCCGGCTGCTGCAGAGAGGCCCAGGGTCGTCTCTGGGGCGGCACGTATGTCGGCCTCCCGTGCCACAGTCTGAGCATGGAAAGCGAAGTGCCCATTCGCTTCAGTCCCCGAGCATCATGGCAGCAAGAGGTGTGTGCAAGCCTCTCCAAAGCCTGGTGGCACAAGTGCCCTAAGCCCTCAGAGCTGCTGTCCTGCAGAGAGGGCTCTGAGGCTGTCTCAGTCCAAGTGACTTTTTTGCTTCCCAGACATGCATGTCCAGACTGACAGCTAAACACTGCTGTGGCGAGGTGAGCTTCTTACATATACTTGTCCTCCCAGACACAACAGTGTGAAGAGGTCTGCTGCCCAGCCTCAGGGGAAGAGGCAGAGAACGTTGCTTTCCGCACAGCACTGGAAGCAGGACGGATGGGCGTTCTGCTCAACAGGCGAAAAGCAGGGAGGAACAGCAGCGTCGGTCAAGTGAGCTCCCCCTTGTGGCTAGTGGAGCTTAATTCAAACCTGCGATGGAAATTGTGCTGGGGATGACTGAGCTCTAACTTCACGATCTGACACTTTCCGTCACTTTCTCCTCACTCACACACGGTGGTGGGATGGCCAAAAAAACGTGGGTGTGCAGGGTGTCCTCTCTGACACCCAGCTGAAGTCCAAGAGATACGTGTGCTGGGAATAGGACTTGCAACTAGTTTAAGGGAAGATGCCGTTGGGACTCCTTCAGCTGCTCATCCCCTCATCAGAACAAAGCGTTTCTCTGGGCCAGAGCTCTATCAGCCTGAGCCAACCACGTGCAGCACAGCTCTCTCCTCTTTGTGATCTTCAGGTCAGGGAGAAACCATCCTACGCCGTGGCTCGAAAGCTAAATGCTTAAGGGCCGTCCTAAGACTTCTGCATTCAAGCACCCTGAAGATGGCCTTTCGTGCTTGGCTCTCTCCTCCACGGGCTCGGAATCATCCGGGAGGTCCTGGGTTCCTGAGGGCGCTGGGAGAGGACGCAAAAGGCCACCTCATCCCTTTAGTAGCAATGCCATGATGACGCCCCGGCTGTAAAGAGTCAGAAACTGCTGCAGGAGAGCCTGATTGCCAGACTTTGCTGGGGAAGCATTCCACCGTGCACTGAGGAGCCCCTCCCTGAGAGAACTCTCGGTTGCTTTTGCCTTGCATGCTCTTTACTCCTGTGTGGTGTGGAAAACAGCAAACATAGCAGCGGAAGGCAGTGCAATCTGTACGCCCTCTATCTCAAAGTGGTAAGTGGGCTTGGGAATAGGCATTCGCACAAGCCACGTGGGAAGTTGCAGAAAAAGAAGCTTTGAAATAACAGCAGTTGGACGCAGGTCAGCTTTGGATTCAGCTTACGTGGGTGAAAGAATGCAGGGCAGAGCGTCCCATTCAAGGAATCACTGTCGTCGTTGCAGTGGATGCCGAAACTGAGCTTGCGATGTGCTTGCCGTGTCTGTCCTGTGTGCCTGCACTCTAGGCACCTGAGTGAAGACTGTGTAGAGTTCTCCTCGGCCGAGCGCAGATGCTGGTCTGTGGGGCCATTAACGTGAGGCCTTTCTGAGGAAGCCTGGCTGTCAGGGAGATGCCCGCATACAACGAATTGAGCCTGCAACGTGCTTGCCGTGTCTGTCCTGTGTGCCTGCACGCTAGGCGTCTGAGTGAAGTCTCCTGTTTAGAGCTCTCCCTTGCTGAGCGGCGGCGGGTGCTCGCCTGTGTGGCCATTAACGTGAGGCCTTGCTGTGGACGCCTGGCTGTCGGGGATAATAAAGCCCGCATACAACGAATTTAGCTTGGACGTTTAGAAAGTCGCTTTCTTCCTGCTACTTCCCGGCTGCTGCAGAGAGGCCCAGGGTCGTCTCTGGGGCGGTACGTATGTCGGCCTCCCGTGCCACAGCCTGAGCATGGAAAGCGAAGTGCCCATTCGCTTCAGTCCCCGAGCATCACGGCAGCAAGAGGTGTGTGCAAGCCTCTCCAAAGCCTGGTGGCACAAGTGCCCTAAGCCCTCAGAGCTGCTGTCCTGCAGAGAGGGCTCTGAGGCTGTCTCAGTCCAAGTGACTTTTTTGCTTCCCAGACATGCATGTCCAGACTGACAGCTAAACACTGCTGTGGCGAGGTGAGCTTCTTACATATACTTGTCCTCCCAGACACAAGAACACTGTGAAGAGGTCTGCTGCCCAGCCTCAGGGGAAGAGGCAGAGAACGTTGCTTTCCGCACAGCACTGGAAGCAGGACGGATGGGCGTTCTGCTCAGCAGGCGAAAAGCAGGGAGGAACAGCAGCGTCGGTCAAGTGAGCTCCCCCTTGTGGCTAGTGGAGCTTAATTCAAACCTGCGATGGAAATTGTGCTGGGGATGACTGAGCTCTAACTTCACGATCTGACACTTTCCGTCACTTTCTCCTCACTCACACACGGTGGTGGGATGGCCAAAAAAACGTGGGTGTGCAGGGTGTCCTCTCTGACACCCAGCTGAAGTCCAAGAGATACGTGTGCTGGGAATAGGACTTGCAACTAGTTTAAGGGAAGATGCCGTTGGGACTCCTTCAGCTGCTCATCCCCTCATCAGAACAAAGCGTTTCTCTGGGCCAGAGCTCTATCAGCCTGAGCCAACCACGTGCAGCACAGCTCTCTCCTCTTTGTGATCTTCAGGTCAGGGAGAAACCATCCTACGCCGTGGCTCGAAAGCTAAATGCTTAAGGGCCGTCCTAAGACTTCTGCATTCAAGCACCCTGAAGATGGCCTTTCGTGCTTGGCTCTCTCCTCCACGGGCTCGGAATCATCCGGGAGGTCCTGGGTTCCTGAGGGCGCTGGGAGAGGACGCAAAAGGCCACCTCATCCCTTTAGTAGCAATGCCATGATGACGCCCCGGCTGTAAAGAGTCAGAAACTGCTGCAGGAGAGCCTGATTGCCAGACTTTGCTGGGGAAGCATTGCACCGTGCACTGAGGAGCCCCTCCCTGAGAGAACTCTCGGTTGCTTTTGCCTTGCATGCTCTTTACTCCTGTGTGGTGTGGAAAACAGCAAACATAGCAGCGGAAGGCAGTGCAATCTGTACGCCCTCTATCTCAAAGTGGTAAGTGGGCTTGGGAATAGGCATTCGCACAAGCCACGTGGGAAGTTGCAGAAAAAGAAGCTTTGAAATAACAGCAGTTGGACGCAGGTCAGCTTTGGATTCAGCTTACGTGGGTGAAAGAATGCAGGGCAGAGCGTCCCATTCAAGGAATCACTGTCGTCGTTGCAGTGGATGCCGAAACTGAGCTTGCGATGTGCTTGCCGTGTCTGTCCTGTGTGCCTGCACTCTAGGCACCTGAGTGAAGACTGTGTAGAGTTCTCCTCGGCCGAGCGCAGATGCTGGTCTGTGGGGCCATTAACGTGAGGCCTTTCTGAGGAAGCCTGGCTGTCAGGGAGATGCCCGCATACAACGAATTGAGCCTGCAACGTGCTTGCCGTGTCTGTCCTGTGTGCCTGCACGCTAGGCGTCTGAGTGAAGTCTCCTGTTTAGAGCTCTCCCTTGCTGAGCGGCGGCGGGTGCTCGCCTGTGTGGCCATTAACGTGAGGCCTTGCTGTGGACGCCTGGCTGTCGGGGGGAAAAAAGCCCGCATACAACGAATTTAGCTTGGACGTTTAGAAAGTCGCTTTCTTCCTGCTACTTCCCGGCTGCTGCAGAGAGGCCCAGGGTCGTCTCTGGGGCGGCACGTATGTCGGCCTCCCGTGCCACAGCCTGAGCATGGAAAGCGAAGTGCCCATTCGCTTCAGTCCCCGAGCATCACGGCAGCAAGAGGTGTGTGCAAGCCTCTCCAAAGCCTGGTGGCACAAGTGCCCTAAGCCCTCAGAGCTGCTGTCCTGCAGAGAGGACTCTGAGGCTGTCTCAGTCCAAGTGACTTTTTTGCTTCCCAGACATGCATGTCCAGACTGACAGCTAAACACTGCTGTGGCGAGGTGAGCTTCTTACATATACTTGTCCTCCCAGACACAAGAACACTGTGAAGAGGTCTGCTGCCCAGCCTCAGGGGAAGAGGCAGAGAACGTTGCTTTCCGCACAGCACTGGAAGCAGGACGGATGGGCGTTCTGCTCAGCAGGCGAAAAGCAGGGAGGAACAGCAGCGTCGGTCAAGTGAGCTCCCCCTTGTGGCTAGTGGAGCTTAATTCAAACCTGCGATGGAAATTGTGCTGGGGATGACTGAGCTCTAACTTCACGATCTGACACTTTCCGTCACTTTCTCCTCACTCACACACGGTGGTGGGATGGCCAAAAAAACGTGGGTGTGCAGGGTGTCCTCTCTGACACCCAGCTGAAGTCCAAGAGATACGTGTGCTGGGAATAGGACTTGCAACTAGTTTAAGGGAAGATGCCGTTGGGACTCCTTCAGCTGCTCATCCCCTCATCAGAACAAAGCGTTTCTCTGGGCCAGAGCTCTATCAGCCTGAGCCAACCACGTGCAGCACAGCTCTCTCCTCTTTGTGATCTTCAGGTCAGGGAGAAACCATCCTACGCCGTGGCTCGAAAGCTAAATGCTTAAGGGCCGTCCTAAGACTTCTGCATTCAAGCACCCTGAAGATGGCCTTTCGTGCTTGGCTCTCTCCTCCACGGGCTCGGAATCATCCGGGAGGTCCTGGGTTCCTGAGGGCGCTGGGAGAGGACGCAAAAGGCCACCTCATCCCTTTAGTAGCAATGCCATGATGACGCCCCGGCTGTAAAGAGTCAGAAACTGCTGCAGGAGAGCCTGATTGCCAGACTTTGCTGGGGAAGCATTGCACCGTGCACTGAGGAGCCCCTCCCTGAGAGAACTCTCGGTTGCTTTTGCCTTGCATGCTCTTTACTCCTGTGTGGTGTGGAAAACAGCAAACATAGCAGCGGAAGGCAGTGCAATCTGTACGCCCTCTATCTCAAAGTGGTAAGTGGGCTTGGGAATAGGCATTCGCACAAGCCACGTGGGAAGTTGCAGAAAAAGAAGCTTTGAAATAACAGCAGTTGGACGCAGGTCAGCTTTGGATTCAGCTTACGTGGGTGAAAGAATGCAGGGCAGAGCGTCCCATTCAAGGAATCACTGTCGTCGTTGCAGTGGATGCCGAAACTGAGCTTGCGATGTGCTTGCCGTGTCTGTCCTGTGTGCCTGCACTCTAGGCACCTGAGTGAAGACTGTGTAGAGTTCTCCTCGGCCGAGCGCAGATGCTGGTCTGTGGGGCCATTAACGTGAGGCCTTTCTGAGGAAGCCTGGCTGTCAGGGAGATGCCCGCATACAACGAATTGAGCCTGCAACGTGCTTGCCGTGTCTGTCCTGTGTGCCTGCACGCTAGGCGTCTGAGTGAAGTCTCCTGTTTAGAGCTCTCCCTTGCTGAGCGGCGGCGGGTGCTCGCCTGTGTGGCCATTAATGTGAGGCCTTGCTGTGGACGCCTGGCTGTCGGGGGGGAAATAGCCCGCATACAACGAATTTAGCTTGGACGTTTAGAAAGTCGCTTTCTTCCTGCTACTTCCCGGCTGCTGCAGAGAGGCCCAGGGTCGTCTCTGGGGCGGCACGTATGTCGGCCTCCCGTGCCACAGTCTGAGCATGGAAAGCGAAGTGCCCATTCGCTTCAGTCCCCGAGCATCACGGCAGCAAGAGGTGTGTGCAAGCCTCTCCAAAGCCTGGTGGCACAAGTGCCCTAAGCCCTCAGAGCTGCTGTCCTGCAGAGAGGGCTCTGAGGCTGTCTCAGTCCGTGACATTTTTGCTTCCCAGACATGCATGTCCAGACTGACAGCTAAACACTGCTGTGGCGAGGTGAGCTTCTTACATATACTTGTCCTCCCAGACACAACACTGTGAAGAGGTCTGCTGCCCAGCCTCAGGGGAAGAGGCAGAGAACGTTGCTTTCCGCACAGCACTGGAAGCAGGACGGATGGGCGTTCTGCTCAACAGGCGAAAAGCAGGGAGGAACAGCAGCGTCGGTCAAGTGAGCTCCCCCTTGTGGCTAGTGGAGCTTAATTCAAACCTGCGATGGAAATTGTGCTGGGGATGACTGAGCTCTAACTTCACGATCTGACACTTTCCGTCACTTTCTCCTCACTCACACACGGTGGTGGGATGGCCAAAAAAACGTGGGTGTGCAGGGTGTCCTCTCTGACACCCAGCTGAAGTCCAAGAGATACGTGTGCTGGGAATAGGACTTGCAACTAGTTTAAGGGAAGATGCCGTTGGGACTCCTTCAGCTGCTCATCCCCTCATCAGAACAAAGCGTTTCTCTGGGCCAGAGCTCTATCAGCCTGAGCCAACCACGTGCAGCACAGCTCTCTCCTCTTTGTGATCTTCAGGTCAGGGAGAAACCATCCTACGCCGTGGCTCGAAAGCTAAATGCTTAAGGGCCGTCCTAAGACTTCTGCATTCAAGCACCCTGAAGATGGCCTTTCGTGCTTGGCTCTCTCCTCCACGGGCTCGGAATCATCCGGGAGGTCCTGGGTTCCTGAGGGCGCTGGGAGAGGACGCAAAAGGCCACCTCATCCCTTTAGTAGCAATGCCATGATGACGCCCCGGCTGTAAAGAGTCAGAAACTGCTGCAGGAGAGCCTGATTGCCAGACTTTGCTGGGGAAGCATTGCACCGTGCACTGAGGAGCCCCTCCCTGAGAGAACTCTCGGTTGCTTTTGCCTTGCATGCTCTTTACTCCTGTGTGGTGTGGAAAACAGCAAACATAGCAGCGGAAGGCAGTGCAATCTGTACGCCCTCTATCTCAAAGTGGTAAGTGGGCTTGGGAATAGGCATTCGCACAAGCCACGTGGGAAGTTGCAGAAAAAGAAGCTTTGAAATAACAGCAGTTGGACGCAGGTCAGCTTTGGATTCAGCTTACGTGGGTGAAAGAATGCAGGGCAGAGCGTCCCATTCAAGGAATCACTGTCGTCGTTGCAGTGGATGCCGAAACTGAGCTTGCGATGTGCTTGCCGTGTCTGTCCTGTGTGCCTGCACTCTAGGCACCTGAGTGAAGACTGTGTAGAGTTCTCCTCGGCCGAGCGCAGATGCTGGTCTGTGGGGCCATTAACGTGAGGCCTTTCTGAAGAAGCCTGGCTGTCAGGGAGATGCCCGCATACAACGAATTGAGCCTGCAACGTGCTTGCCGTGTCTGTCCTGTGTGCCTGCACGCTAGGCGTCTGAGTGAAGTCTCCTGTTTAGAGCTCTCCCTTGCTGAGCGGCGGCGGGTGCTCGCCTGTGTGGCCATTAACGTGAGGCCTTGCTGTGGACGCCTGGCTGTCGGGGGGAATAAAGCCCGCATACAACGAATTTAGCTTGGACGTTTAGAAAGTCGCTTTCTTCCTGCTACTTCCCGGCTGCTGCAGAGAGGCCCAGGGTCGTCTCTGGGGCGGTACGTATGTCGGCCTCCCGTGTCACAGCCTGAGCATGGAAAGCGAAGTGCCCATTCGCTTCAGTCCCCGAGCATCACGGCAGCAAGAGGTGTGTGCAAGCCTCTCCAAAGCCTGGTGGCACAAGTGCCCTAAGCCCTCAGAGCTGCTGTCCTGCAGAGAGGGCTCTGAGGCTGTCTCAGTCCAAGTGACTTTTTTGCTTCCCAGACATGCATGTCCAGACTGACAGCTAAACACTGCTGTGGCGAGGTGAGCTTCTTACATATACTTGTCCTCCCAGACACAAGAACACTGTGAAGAGGTCTGCTGCCCAGCCTCAGGGGAAGAGGCAGAGAACGTTGCTTTCCGCACAGCACTGGAAGCAGGACGGATGGGCGTTCTGCTCAGCAGGCGAAAAGCAGGGAGGAACAGCAGCGTCGGTCAAGTGAGCTCCCCCTTGTGGCTAGTGGAGCTTAATTCAAACCTGCGATGGAAATTGTGCTGGGGATGACTGAGCTCTAACTTCACGATCTGACACTTTCCGTCACTTTCTCCTCACTCACACACGGTGGTGGGATGGCCAAAAAAACGTGGGTGTGCAGGGTGTCCTCTCTGACACCCAGCTGAAGTCCAAGAGATACGTGTGCTGGGAATAGGACTTGCAACTAGTTTAAGGGAAGATGCCGTTGGGACTCCTTCAGCTGCTCATCCCCTCATCAGAACAAAGCGTTTCTCTGGGCCAGAGCTCTATCAGCCTGAGCCAACCACGTGCAGCACAGCTCTCTCCTCTTTGTGATCTTCAGGTCAGGGAGAAACCATCCTACGCCGTGACTCGAAAGCTAAATGCTTAAGGGCCGTCCTAAGACTTCTGCATTCAAGCACCCTGAAGATGGCCTTTCGTGCTTGGCTCTCTCCTCCACGGGCTCGGAATCATCCGGGAGGTCCTGGGTTCCTGAGGGCGCTGGGAGAGGACGCAAAAGGCCACCTCATCCCTTTAGTAGCAATGCCATGATGACGCCCCGGCTGTAAAGAGTCAGAAACTGCTGCAGGAGAGCCTGATTGCCAGACTTTGCTGGGGAAGCATTCCACCGTGCACTGAGGAGCCCCTCCCTGAGAGAACTCTCGGTTGCTTTTGCCTTGCATGCTCTTTGCTCCTGTGTGGTGTGGAAAACAGCAAACATAGCAGCGGAAGGCGGTGCTCTCTGTACGCCCTCTATCTCAAAGTGGTAAGTGGTCTTGGGAATAGGCATTCGCACTAGCCACGTGGGAAGTTGCAGAACAAGAAGCTTTGAAATAACAGCAGTTGGACGCAGGTCAGCTTTGGATTCAGCTTACGTGGGTGAAAGAATGCAGGGCAGAGCGTCCCATTCAAGGAATCACTGTCGTCGTTGCAGTGGATGCCGAAACTGAGCTTGCGATGTGCTTGCCATGTCTGTCCTGTGTGCCTGCACTCTAGGCACCTGAGTGAAGACTGCTGTGTAGAGTTCTCCTCGGCCGAGCGCAGATGCTGGTCTGTGGGGCCATTAACGTGAGGCCTTTCTGAGGAAGCCTGGCTGTCAGGGAGATGCCCGCATACAACGAATTGAGCCTGCAACGTACTTGCCGTGTCTGTCCTGTGTGCCTGCACGCTAGGCGTCTGAGTGAAGTCTCCTGTTTAGAGCTCTCCCTTGCTGAGCGGCGGCGGGTGCTCGCCTGTGTGGCCATTAACGTGAGGCCTTGCTGTGGACGCCTGGCTGTCGGGGGGAATAAAGCCCGCATACAACGAATTTAGCTTGGACGTTTAGAAAGTCGCTTTCTTCCTGCTACTTCCCGGCTGCTGCAGAGAGGCCCAGGGTCGTCTCTGGGGCGGTACGTATGTCGGCCTCCCGTGCCACAGCCTGAGCATGGAAAGCGAAGTGCCCATTCGCTTCAGTCCCCGAGCATCACGGCAGCAAGAGGTGTGTGCAAGCCTCTCCAAAGCCTGGTGGCACAAGTGCCCTAAGCCCTCAGAGCTGCTGTCCTGCAGAGAGGGCTCTGAGGCTGTCTCAGTCCAAGTGACTTTTTTGCTTCCCAGACATGCATGTCCAGACTGACAGCTAAACACTGCTGTGGCGAGGTGAGCTTCTTACATATACTTGTCCTCCCAGACACAAGAACACTGTGAAGAGGTCTGCTGCCCAGCCTCAGGGGAAGAGGCAGAGAACGTTGCTTTCCGCACAGCACTGGAAGCAGGACGGATGGGCGTTCTGCTCAGCAGGCGAAAAGCAGGGAGGAACAGCAGCGTCGGTCAAGTGAGCTCCCCCTTGTGGCTAGTGGAGCTTAATTCAAACCTGCGATGGAAATTGTGCTGGGGATGACTGAGCTCTAACTTCACGATCTGACACTTTCCGTCACTTTCTCCTCACTCACACACGGTGGTGGGATGGCCAAAAAAACGTAGGTGTGCAGGGTGTCCTCTCTGACACCCAGCTGAAGTCCAAGAGATACGTGTGCTGGGAATAGGACTTGCAACTAGTTTAAGGGAAGATGCCGTTGGGACTCCTTCAGCTGCTCATCCCCTCATCAGAACAAAGCGTTTCTCTGGGCCAGAGCTCTATCAGCCTGAGCCAACCACGTGCAGCACAGCTCTCTCCTCTTTGTGATCTTCAGGTCAGGGAGAAACCATCCTACGCCGTGACTCGAAAGCTAAATGCTTAAGGGCCGTCCTAAGACTTCTGCATTCAAGCACCCTGAAGATGGCCTTTCATGCTTGGCTCTCTCCTCCACGGGCTCGGAATCATCCGGGAGGTCCTGGGTTCCTGAGGGCGCTGGGAGAGGACGCAAAAGGCCACCTCATCCCTTTAGTAGCAATGCCATGATGACGCCCCGGCTGTAAAGAGTCAGAAACTGCTGCAGGAGAGCCTGATTGCCAGACTTTGCTGGGGAAGCATTCCACCGTGCACTGAGGAGCCCCTCCCTGAGAGAACTCTCGGTTGCTTTTGCCTTGCATGCTCTTTGCTCCTGTGTGGTGTGGAAAACAGCAAACATAGCAGCGGAAGGCGGTGCTCTCTGTACGCCCTCTATCTCAAAGTGGTAAGTGGTCTTGGGAATAGGCATTCGCACTAGCCACGTGGGAAGTTGCAGAACAAGAAGCTTTGAAATAACAGCAGTTGGACGCAGGTCAGCTTTGGATTCAGCTTACGTGGGTGAAAGAATGCAGGGCAGAGCGTCCCATTCAAGGAATCACTGTCGTCGTTGCAGTGGATGCCGAAACTGAGCTTGCGATGTGCTTGCCGTGTCTGTCCTGTGTGCCTGCACTCTAGGCACCTGAGTGAAGACTGTGTAGAGTTCTCCTCGGCCGAGCGCAGATGCTGGTCTGTGGGGCCATTAACGTGAGGCCTTTCTGAGGAAGCCTGGCTGTCAGGGAGATGCCCGCATACAACGAATTGAGCCTGCAACGTGCTTGCCGTGTCTGTCCTGTGTGCCTGCACGCTAGGCGTCTGAGTGAAGTCTCCTGTTTAGAGCTCTCCCTTGCTGAGCGGCGGCGGGTGCTCGCCTGTGTGGCCATTAACGTGAGGCCTTGCTGTGGACGCCTGGCTGTCGGGGGGAATAAAGCCCGCATACAACGAATTTAGCTTGGACGTTTAGAAAGTCGCTTTCTTCCTGCTACTTCCCGGCTGCTGCAGAGAGGCCCAGGGTCGTCTCTGGGGCGGTACGTATGTCGGCCTCCCGTGCCACAGTCTGAGCATGGAAAGCGAAGTGCCCATTCGCTTCAGTCCCCGAGCATCACGGCAGCAAGAGGTGTGTGCAAGCCTCTCCAAAGCCTGGTGGCACAAGTGCCCTAAGCCCTCAGAGCTGCTGTCCTGCAGAGAGGGCTCTGAGGCTGTCTCAGTCCAAGTGACTTTTTTGCTTCCCAGACATGCATGTCCAGACTGACAGCTAAACACTGCTGTGGCGAGGTGAGCTTCTTACATATACTTGTCCTCCCAGACACAACACTGTGAAGAGGTCTGCTGCCCAGCCTCAGGGGAAGAGGCAGAGAACGTTGCTTTCCGCACAGCACTGGAAGCAGGACGGATGGGCGTTCTGCTCAGCAGGCGAAAAGCAGGGAGGAACAGCAGCGTCGGTCAAGTGAGCTCCCCCTTGTGGCTAGTGGAGCTTAATTCAAACCTGCGATGGAAATTGTGCTGGGGATGACTGAGCTCTAACTTCACGATCTGACACTTTCCGTCACTTTCTCCTCACTCACACACGGTGGTGGGATGGCCAAAAAAACGTAGGTGTGCAGGGTGTCCTCTCTGACACCCAGCTGAAGTCCAAGAGATACGTGTGCTGGGAATAGGACTTGCAACTAGTTTAAGGGAAGATGCCGTTGGGACTCCTTCAGCTGCTCATCCCCTCATCAGAACAAAGCGTTTCTCTGGGCCAGAGCTCTATCAGCCTGAGCCAACCACGTGCAGCACAGCTCTCTCCTCTTTGTGATCTTCAGGTCAGGGAGAAACCATCCTACGCCGTGACTCGAAAGCTAAATGCTTAAGGGCCGTCCTAAGACTTCTGCATTCAAGCACCCTGAAGATGGCCTTTCGTGCTTGGCTCTCTCCTCCACGGGCTCGGAATCATCCGGGAGGTCCTGGGTTCCTGAGGGCGCTGGGAGAGGACGCAAAAGGCCACCTCATCCCTTTAGTAGCAATGCCATGATGACGCCCCGGCTGTAAAGAGTCAGAAACTGCTGCAGGAGAGCCTGATTGCCAGACTTTGCTGGGGAAGCATTCCACCGTGCACTGAGGAGCCCCTCCCTGAGAGAACTCTCGGTTGCTTTTGCCTTGCATGCTCTTTGCTCCTGTGTGGTGTGGAAAACAGCAAACATAGCAGCGGAAGGCGGTGCTCTCTGTACGCCCTCTATCTCAAAGTGGTAAGTGGTCTTGGGAATAGGCATTCGCACTAGCCACGTGGGAAGTTGCAGAACAAGAAGCTTTGAAATAACAGCAGTTGGACGC
This sequence comes from Manis pentadactyla, assembly GCF_030020395.1. NCBI lineage: Eukaryota > Metazoa > Chordata > Mammalia > Pholidota > Manidae > Manis > Manis pentadactyla. Next base: position 29,408,542 of record NC_080037.1, read on the forward strand.
AGGTCAGCTTTGGATTCAGCTTACGTGGGTGAAAGAATGCAGGGCAGAGCGTCCCATTCAAGGAATCACTGTCGTCGTTGCAGTGGATGCCGAAACTGAGCTTGCGATGTGCTTGCCGTGTCTGTCCTGTGCGCCTGCACTCTAGGCACCTGAGTGAAGACTGCTGTGTAGAGTTCTCCTCGGCCGAGCGCAGATGCTGGTCTGTGGGGCCATTAACGTGAGGCCTTTCTGAGGAAGCCTGGCTGTCAGGGAGATGCCCGCATACAACGAATTGAGCCTGCAACGTGCTTGCCGTGTCTGTCCTGTGTGCCTGCACGCTAGGCGTCTGAGTGAAGTCTCCTGTTTAGAGCTCTCCCTTGCTGAGCGGCGGCGGGTGCTCGCCTGTGTGGCCATTAACGTGAGGCCTTGCTGTGGACGCCTGGCTGTCGGGGGGAAAAAAGCCCGCATACAACGAATTTAGCTTGGACGTTTAGAAAGTCGCTTTCTTCCTGCTACTTCCCGGCTGCTGCAGAGAGGCCCAGGGTCGTCTCTGGGGCGGTACGTATGTCGGCCTCCCGTGCCACAGCCTGAGCATGGAAAGCGAAGTGCCCATTCGCTTCAGTCCCCGAGCATCACGGCAGCAAGAGGTGTGTGCAAGCCTCTCCAAAGCCTGGTGGCACAAGTGCCCTAAGCCCTCAGAGCTGCTGTCCTGCAGAGAGGGCTCTGAGGCTGTCTCAGTCCAAGTGACTTTTTTGCTTCCCAGACATGCATGTCCAGACTGACAGCTAAACACTGCTGTGGCGAGGTGAGCTTCTTACATATACTTGTCCTCCCAGACACAAGAACACTGTGAAGAGGTCTGCTGCCCAGCCTCAGGGGAAGAGGCAGAGAACGTTGCTTTCCGCACAGCACTGGAAGCAGGACGGATGGGCGTTCTGCTCAACAGGCGAAAAGCAGGGAGGAACAGCAGCGTCGGTCAAGTGAGCTCCCCCTTGTGGCTAGTGGAGCTTAATTCAAACCTGCGATGGAAATTGTGCTGGGGATGACTGAGCTCTAACTTCACAATCTGACACTTTCCGTCACTTTCTCCTCACTCACACACGGTGGTGGGATGGCCAAAAAAACGTAGGTGTGCAGGGTGTCCTCTCTGACACCCAGCTGAAGTCCAAGAGATACGTGTGCTGGGAATAGGACTTGCAACTAGTTTAAGGGAAGATGCCGTTGGGACTCCTTCAGCTGCTCATCCCCTCATCAGAACAAAGCGTTTCTCTGGGCCAGAGCTCTATCAGCCTGAGCCAACCACGTGCAGCACAGCTCTCTCCTCTTTGTGATCTTCAGGTCAGGGAGAAACCATCCTACGCCGTGACTCGAAAGCTAAATGCTTAAGGGCCGTCCTAAGACTTCTGCATTCAAGCACCCTGAAGATGGCCTTTCGTGCTTGGCTCTCTCCTCCACGGGCTCGGAATCATCCGGGAGGTCCTGGGTTCCTGAGGGCGCTGGGAGAGGACGCAAAAGGCCACCTCATCCCTTTAGTAGCAATGCCATGATGACGCCCCGGCTGTAAAGAGTCAGAAACTGCTGCAGGAGAGCCTGATTGCCAGACTTTGCTGGGGAAGCATTCCACCGTGCACTGAGGAGCCCCTCCCTGAGAGAACTCTCGGTTGCTTTTGCCTTGCATGCTCTTTGCTCCTGTGTGGTGTGGAAAACAGCAAACATAGCAGCGGAAGGCGGTGCTCTCTGTACGCCCTCTATCTCAAAGTGGTAAGTGGTCTTGGGAATAGGCATTCGCACTAGCCACGTGGGAAGTTGCAGAACAAGAAGCTTTGAAATAACAGCAGTTGGACGCAGGTCAGCTTTGGATTCAGCTTACGTGGGTGAAAGAATGCAGGGCAGAGCGTCCCATTCAAGGAATCACTGTCGTCGTTGCAGTGGATGCCGAAACTGAGCTTGCGATGTGCTTGCCGTGTCTGTCCTGTGCGCCTGCACTCTAGGCACCTGAGTGAAGACTGCTGTGTAGAGTTCTCCTCGGCCGAGCGCAGATGCTGGTCTGTGGGGCCATTAACGTGAGGCCTTTCTGAGGAAGCCTGGCTGTCAGGGAGATGCCCGCATACAACGAATTGAGTCTGCAACGTGCTTGCCGTGTCTGTCCTGTGTGCCTGCACGCTAGGCGTCTGAGTGAAGTCTCCTGTTTAGAGCTCTCCCTTGCTGAGCGGCGGCGGGTGCTCGCCTGTGTGGCCATTAACGTGAGGCCTTGCTGTGGACGCCTGGCTGTCGGGGGGAAAAAAGCCCGCATACAACGAATTTAGCTTGGACGTTTAGAAAGTCGCTTTCTTCCTGCTACTTCCCGGCTGCTGCAGAGAGGCCCAGGGTCGTCTCTGGGGCGGTACGTATGTCGGCCTCCCGTGCCACAGCCTGAGCATGGAAAGCGAAGTGCCCATTCGCTTCAGTCCCCGAGCATCACGGCAGCAAGAGGTGTGTGCAAGCCTCTCCAAAGCCTGGTGGCACAAGTGCCCTAAGCCCTCAGAGCTGCTGTCCTGCAGAGAGGGCTCTGAGGCTGTCTCAGTCCAAGTGACTTTTTTGCTTCCCAGACATGCATGTCCAGACTGACAGCTAAACACTGCTGTGGCGAGGTGAGCTTCTTACATATACTTGTCCTCCCAGACACAAGAACACTGTGAAGAGGTCTGCTGCCCAGCCTCAGGGGAAGAGGCAGAGAACGTTGCTTTCCGCACAGCACTGGAAGCAGGACGGATGGGCGTTCTGCTCAACAGGCGAAAAGCAGGGAGGAACAGCAGCGTCGGTCAAGTGAGCTCCCCCTTGTGGCTAGTGGAGCTTAATTCAAACCTGCGATGGAAATTGTGCTGGGGATGACTGAGCTCTAACTTCACGATCTGACACTTTCCGTCACTTTCTCCTCACTCACACACGGTGGTGGGATGGCCAAAAAAACGTGGGTGTGCAGGGTGTCCTCTCTGACACCCAGCTGAAGTCCAAGAGATACGTGTGCTGGGAATAGGACTTGCAACTAGTTTAAGGGAAGATGCCGTTGGGACTCCTTCAGCTGCTCATCCCCTCATCAGAACAAAGCGTTTCTCTGGGCCAGAGCTCTATCAGCCTGAGCCAACCACGTGCAGCACAGCTCTCTCCTCTTTGTGATCTTCAGGTCAGGGAGAAACCATCCTACGCCGTGGCTCGAAAGCTAAATGCTTAAGGGCCGTCCTAAGACTTCTGCATTCAAGCACCCTGAAGATGGCCTTTCGTGCTTGGCTCTCTCCTCCACGGGCTCGGAATCATCCGGGAGGTCCTGGGTTCCTGAGGGCGCTGGGAGAGGACGCAAAAGGCCACCTCATCCCTTTAGTAGCAATGCCATGATGACGCCCCGGCTGTAAAGAGTCAGAAACTGCTGCAGGAGAGCCTGATTGCCAGACTTTGCTGGGGAAGCATTCCACCGTGCACTGAGGAGCCCCTCCCTGAGAGAACTCTCGGTTGCTTTTGCCTTGCATGCTCTTTACTCCTGTGTGGTGTGGAAAACAGCAAACATAGCAGCGGAAGGCAGTGCAATCTGTACGCCCTCTATCTCAAAGTGGTAAGTGGTCTTGGGAATAGGCATTCGCACAAGCCACGTGGGAAGTTGCAGAAAAAGAAGCTTTGAAATAACAGCAGTTGGACGCAGGTCAGCTTTGGATTCAGCTTACGTGGGTGAAAGAATGCAGGGCAGAGCGTCCCATTCAAGGAATCACTGTCGTCGTTGCAGTGGATGCCGAAACTGAGCTTGCGATGTGCTTGCCGTGTCTGTCCTGTGCGCCTGCACTCTAGGCACCTGAGTGAAGACTGCTGTGTAGAGTTCTCCTCAGCCGAGCGCAGATGCTGGTCTGTGGGGCCATTAACGTGAGGCCTTTCTGAGGAAGCCTGGCTGTCAGGGAGATGCCCGCATACAACGAATTGAGCCTGCAACGTGCTTGCCGTGTCTGTCCTGTGTGCCTGCACGCTAGGCGTCTGAGTGAAGTCTCCTGTTTAGAGCTCTCCCTTGCTGAGCGGCGGCGGGTGCTCGCCTGTGTGGCCATTAACGTGAGGCCTTGCTGTGGACGCCTGGCTGTCGGGGGGAAAAAAGCCCGCATACAACGAATTTAGCTTGGACGTTTAGAAAGTCGCTTTCTTCCTGCTACTTCCCGGCTGCTGCAGAGAGGCCCAGGGTCGTCTCTGGGGCGGTACGTATGTCGGCCTCCCGTGCCACAGCCTGAGCATGGAAAGCGAAGTGCCCATTCGCTTCAGTCCCCGAGCATCACGGCAGCAAGAGGTGTGTGCAAGCCTCTCCAAAGCCTGGTGGCACAAGTGCCCTAAGCCCTCAGAGCTACTGTCCTGCAGAGAGGGCTCTGAGGCTGTCTCAGTCCAAGTGACTTTTTTGCTTCCCAGACATGCATGTCCAGACTGACAGCTAAACACTGCTGTGGCGAGGTGAGCTTCTTACATATACTTGTCCTCCCAGACACAAGAACACTGTGAAGAGGTCTGCTGCCCAGCCTCAGGGGAAGAGGCAGAGAACGTTGCTTTCCGCACAGCACTGGAAGCAGGACGGATGGGCGTTCTGCTCAACAGGCGAAAAGCAGGGAGGAACAGCAGCGTCGGTCAAGTGAGCTCCCCCTTGTGGCTAGTGGAGCTTAATTCAAACCTGCGATGGAAATTGTGCTGGGGATGACTGAGCTCTAACTTCACGATCTGACACTTTCCGTCACTTTCTCCTCACTCACACACGGTGGTGGGATGGCCAAAAAAACGTGGGTGTGCAGGGTGTCCTCTCTGACACCCAGCTGAAGTCCAAGAGATACGTGTGCTGGGAATAGGACTTGCAACTAGTTTAAGGGAAGATGCCGTTGGGACTCCTTCAGCTGCTCATCCCCTCATCAGAACAAAGCGTTTCTCTGGGCCAGAGCTCTATCAGCCTGAGCCAACCACGTGCAGCACAGCTCTCTCCTCTTTGTGATCTTCAGGTCAGGGAGAAACCATCCTACGCCGTGACTCGAAAGCTAAATGCTTAAGGGCCGTCCTAAGACTTCTGCATTCAAGCACCCTGAAGATGGCCTTTCGTGCTTGGCTCTCTCCTCCACGGGCTCGGAATCATCCGGGAGGTCCTGGGTTCCTGAGGGCGCTGGGAGAGGACGCAAAAGGCCACCTCATCCCTTTAGTAGCAATGCCATGATGACGCCCCGGCTGTAAAGAGTCAGAAACTGCTGCAGGAGAGCCTGATTGCCAGACTTTGCTGGGGAAGCATTGCACCGTGCACTGAGGAGCCCCTCCCTGAGAGAACTCTCGGTTGCTTTTGCCTTGCATGCTCTTTACTCCTGTGTGGTGTGGAAAACAGCAAACATAGCAGCGGAAGGCAGTGCAATCTGTACGCCCTCTATCTCAAAGTGGTAAGTGGGCTTGGGAATAGGCATTCGCACAAGCCACGTGGGAAGTTGCAGAAAAAGAAGCTTTGAAATAACAGCAGTTGGACGCAGGTCAGCTTTGGATTCAGCTTACGTGGGTGAAAGAATGCAGGGCAGAGCGTCCCATTCAAGGAATCACTGTCGTCGTTGCAGTGGATGCCGAAACTGAGCTTGCGATGTGCTTGCCGTGTCTGTCCTGTGCGCCTGCACTCTAGGCACCTGAGTGAAGACTGCTGTGTAGAGTTCTCCTCGGCCGAGCGCAGATGCTGGTCTGTGGGGCCATTAACGTGAGGCCTTTCTGAGGAAGCCTGGCTGTCAGGGAGATGCCCGCATACAACGAATTGAGCCTGCAACGTGCTTGCCGTGTCTGTCCTGTGTGCCTGCACGCTAGGCGTCTGAGTGAAGTCTCCTGTTTAGAGCTCTCCCTTGCTGAGCGGCGGCGGGTGCTCGCCTGTGTGGCCATTAACGTGAGGCCTTGCTGTGGACGCCTGGCTGTCGGGGGGAAAAAAGCCCGCATACAACGAATTTAGCTTGGACGTTTAGAAAGTCGCTTTCTTCCTGCTACTTCCCGGCTGCTGCAGAGAGGCCCAGGGTCGTCTCTGGGGCGGTACGTATGTCGGCCTCCCGTGCCACAGCCTGAGCATGGAAAGCGAAGTGCCCATTCGCTTCAGTCCCCGAGCATCACGGCAGCAAGAGGTGTGTGCAAGCCTCTCCAAAGCCTGGTGGCACAAGTGCCCTAAGCCCTCAGAGCTGCTGTCCTGCAGAGAGGGCTCTGAGGCTGTCTCAGTCCAAGTGACTTTTTTGCTTCCCAGACATGCATGTCCAGACTGACAGCTAAACACTGCTGTGGCGAGGTGAGCTTCTTACATATACTTGTCCTCAAAGACACAACACTGTGAAGAGGTCTGCTGCCCAGCCTCAGGGGAAGAGGCAGAGAACGTTGCTTTCCACACAGCACTGGAAGCAGGACGGATGGGCGTTCTGCTCAACAGGCGAAAAGCAGGGAGGAACAGCAGCGTCGGTCAAGTGAGCTCCCCCTTGTGGCTAGTGGAGCTTAATTCAAACCTGCGATGGAAATTGTGCTGGGGATGACTGAGCTCTAACTTCACGATCTGACACTTTCCGTCACTTTCTCCTCACTCACACACGGTGGTGGGATGGCCAAAAAAACGTGGGTGTGCAGGGTGTCCTCTCTGACACCCAGCTGAAGTCCAAGAGATACGTGTGCTGGGAATAGGACTTGCAACTAGTTTAAGGGAAGATGCCGTTGGGACTCCTTCAGCTGCTCATCCCCTCATCAGAACAAAGCGTTTCTCTGGGCCAGAGCTCTATCAGCCTGAGCCAACCACGTGCAGCACAGCTCTCTCCTCTTTGTGATCTTCAGGTCAGGGAGAAACCATCCTACGCCGTGGCTCGAAAGCTAAATGCTTAAGGGCCGTCCTAAGACTTCTGCATTCAAGCACCCTGAAGATGGCCTTTCGTGCTTGGCTCTCTCCTCCACGGGCTCGGAATCATCCGGGAGGTCCTGGGTTCCTGAGGGCGCTGGGAGAGGACGCAAAAGGCCCCCTCATCCCTTTAGTAGTAATGCCATGATGACGCCCCGGCTGTAAAGAGTCAGAAACTGCTGCAGGAGAGCCTGATTGCCAGACTTTGCTGGGGAAGCATTGCACCGTGCACTGAGGAGCCCCTCCCTGAGAGAACTCTCGGTTGCTTTTGCCTTGCATGCTCATTACTTCTGTGTGGTGTGGAAAACAGCAAACATAGCAGCGGAAGGCAGTGCAATCTGTACGCCCTCTATCTCAAAGTGGGAAGTGGGCTTGGGAATAGGCATTCGCACAAGCCACGTGGGAAGTTGCAGAACAAGAAGCTTTGAAATAACAGCAGTTGGACGCAGGTCAGCTTTGGATTCAGCTTACGTGGGTGAAAGAATGCAGGGCAGAGCGTCCCATTCAAGGAATCACTGTCGTCGTTGCAGTGGATGCCGAAACTGAGCTTGCGATGTGCTTGCCGTGTCTGTCCTGTGCGCCTGCACTCTAGGCACCTGAGTGAAGACTGCTGTGTAGAGTTCTCCTCGGCCGAGCGCAGATGCTGGTCTGTGGGGCCATTAACGTGAGGCCTTTCTGAGGAAGCCTGGCTGTCAGGGAGATGCCCGCATACAACGAATTGAGCCTGCAACGTGCTTGCCGTGTCTGTCCTGTGTGCCTGCACGCTAGGCGTCTGAGTGAAGTCTCCTGTTTAGAGCTCTCCCTTGCTGAGCGGCGGCGGGTGCTCGCCTGTGTGGCCATTAACGTGAGGCCTTGCTGTGGACGCCTGGCTGTCGGGGGGAAAAAAGCCCGCATACAACGAATTTAGCTTGGACGTTTAGAAAGTCGCTTTCTTCCTGCTACTTCCCGGCTGCTGCAGAGAGGCCCAGGGTCGTCTCTGGGGCGGTACGTATGTCGGCCTCCCGTGCCACAGCCTGAGCATGGAAAGCGAAGTGCCCATTCGCTTCAGTCCCCGAGCATCACGGCAGCAAGAGGTGTGTGCAAGCCTCTCCAAAGCCTGGTGGCACAAGTGCCCTAAGCCCTCAGAGCTGCTGTCCTGCAGAGAGGGCTCTGAGGCTGTCTCAGTCCAAGTGACTTTTTTGCTTCCCAGACATGCATGTCCAGACTGACAGCTAAACACTGCTGTGGCGAGGTGAGCTTCTTACATATACTTGTCCTCCCAGACACAAGAACACTGTGAAGAGGTCTGCTGCCCAGCCTCAGGGGAAGAGGCAGAGAACGTTGCTTTCCGCACAGCACTGGAAGCAGGACGGATGGGCGTTCTGCTCAACAGGCGAAAAGCAGGGAGGAACAGCAGCGTCGGTCAAGTGAGCTCCCCCTTGTGGCTAGTGGAGCTTAATTCAAACCTGCGATGGAAATTGTGCTGGGGATGACTGAGCTCTAACTTCACGATCTGACACTTTCCGTCACTTTCTCCTCACTCACACACGGTGGTGGGATGGCCAAAAAAACGTGGGTGTGCAGGGTGTCCTCTCTGACACCCAGCTGAAGTCCAAGAGATACGTGTGCTGGGAATAGGACTTGCAACTAGTTTAAGGGAAGATGCCGTTGGGACTCCTTCAGCTGCTCATCCCCTCATCAGAACAAAGCGTTTCTCTGGGCCAGAGCTCTATCAGCCTGAGCCAACCACGTGCAGCACAGCTCTCTCCTCTTTGTGATCTTCAGGTCAGGGAGAAACCATCCTACGCCGTGGCTCGAAAGCTAAATGCTTAAGGGCCGTCCTAAGACTTCTGCATTCAAGCACCCTGAAGATGGCCTTTCGTGCTTGGCTCTCTCCTCCACGGGCTCGGAATCATCCGGGAGGTCCTGGGTTCCTGAGGGCGCTGGGAGAGGACGCAAAAGGCCACCTCATCCCTTTAGTAGCAATGCCATGATGACGCCCCGGCTGTAAAGAGTCAGAAACTGCTGCAGGAGAGCCTGATTGCCAGACTTTGCTGGGGAAGCATTCCACCGTGCACTGAGGAGCCCCTCCCTGAGAGAACTCTCGGTTGCTTTTGCCTTGCATGCTCTTTGCTCCTGTGTGGTGTGGAAAACAGCAAACATAGCAGCGGAAGGCGGTGCTCTCTGTACGCCCTCTATCTCAAAGTGGTAAGTGGTCTTGGGAATAGGCATTCGCACTAGCCACGTGGGAAGTTGCAGAACAAGAAGCTTTGAAATAACAGCAGTTGGACGCAGGTCAGCTATGGATTCAGCTTACGTGGGTGAAAGAATGCAGGGCAGAGCGTCCCATTCAAGGAATCACTGTCGTCGTTGCAGTGGATGCCGAAACTGAGCTTGCGATGTGCTTGCCGTGTCTGTCCTGTGCGCCTGCACTCTAGGCACCTGAGTGAAGACTGCTGTGTAGAGTTCTCCTCGGCCGAGCGCAGATGCTGGTCTGTGGGGCCATTAACGTGAGGCCTTTCTGAGGAAGCCTGGCTGTCAGGGAGATGCCCGCATACAACGAATTGAGCCTGCAACGTGCTTGCCGTGTCTGTCCTGTGTGCCTGCACGCTAGGCGTCTGAGTGAAGTCTCCTGTTTAGAGCTCTCCCTTGCTGAGCGGCGGCGGGTGCTCGCCTGTGTGGCCATTAACGTGAGGCCTTGCTGTGGACGCCTGGCTGTCGGGGGGAAAAAAGCCCGCATACAACGAATTTAGCTTGGACGTTTAGAAAGTCGCTTTCTTCCTGCTACTTCCCGGCTGCTGCAGAGAGGCCCAGGGTCGTCTCTGGGGCGGTACGTATGTCGGCCTCCCGTGCCACAGCCTGAGCATGGAAAGCGAAGTGCCCATTCGCTTCAGTCCCCGAGCATCACGGCAGCAAGAGGTGTGTGCAAGCCTCTCCAAAGCCTGGTGGCACAAGTGCCCTAAGCCCTCAGAGCTGCTGTCCTGCAGAGAGGGCTCTGAGGCTGTCTCAGTCCAAGTGACTTTTTTGCTTCCCAGACATGCATGTCCAGACTGACAGCTAAACACTGCTGTGGCGAGGTGAGCTTCTTACATATACTTGTCCTCCCAGACACAAGAACACTGTGAAGAGGTCTGCTGCCCAGCCTCAGGGGAAGAGGCAGAGAACGTTGCTTTCCGCACAGCACTGGAAGCAGGACGGATGGGCGTTCTGCTCAACAGGCGAAAAGCAGGGAGGAACAGCAGCGTCGGTCAAGTGAGCTCCCCCTTGTGGCTAGTGGAGCTTAATTCAAACCTGCGATGGAAATTGTGCTGGGGATGACTGAGCTCTAACTTCACGATCTGACACTTTCCGTCACTTTCTCCTCACTCACACACGGTGGTGGGATGGCCAAAAAAACGTGGGTGTGCAGGGTGTCCTCTCTGACACCCAGCTGAAGTCCAAGAGATACGTGTGCTGGGAATAGGACTTGCAACTAGTTTAAGGGAAGATGCCGTTGGGACTCCTTCAGCTGCTCATCCCCTCATCAGAACAAAGCGTTTCTCTGGGCCAGAGCTCTATCAGCCTGAGCCAACCACGTGCAGCACAGCTCTCTCCTCTTTGTGATCTTCAGGTCAGGGAGAAACCATCCTACGCCGTGGCTCGAAAGCTAAATGCTTAAGGGCCGTCCTAAGACTTCTGCATTCAAGCACCCTGAAGATGGCCTTTCGTGCTTGGCTCTCTCCTCCACGGGCTCGGAATCATCCGGGAGGTCCTGGGTTCCTGAGGGCGCTGGGAGAGGACGCAAAAGGCCACCTCATCCCTTTAGTAGCAATGCCATGATGACGCCCCGGCTGTAAAGAGTCAGAAACTGCTGCAGGAGAGCCTGATTGCCAGACTTTGCTGGGGAAGCATTGCACCGTGCACTGAGGAGCCCCTCCCTGAGAGAACTCTCGGTTGCTTTTGCCTTGCATGCTCTTTACTCCTGTGTGGTGTGGAAAACAGCAAACATAGCAGCGGAAGGCAGTGCAATCTGTACGCCCTCTATCTCAAAGTGGTAAGTGGGCTTGGGAATAGGCATTCGCACAAGCCACGTGGGAAGTTGCAGAAAAAGAAGCTTTGAAATAACAGCAGTTGGACGCAGGTCAGCTTTGGATTCAGCTTACGTGGGTGAAAGAATGCAGGGCAGAGCGTCCCATTCAAGGAATCACTGTCGTCGTTGCAGTGGATGCCGAAACTGAGCTTGCGATGTGCTTGCCGTGTCTGTCCTGTGCGCCTGCACTCTAGGCACCTGAGTGAAGACTGCTGTGTAGAGTTCTCCTCGGCGGAGCGCAGATGCTGGTCTGTGGGGCCATTAACGTGAGGCCTTTCTGAGGAAGCCTGGCTGTCAGGGAGATGCCCGCATACAACGAATTGAGCCTGCAACGTGCTTGCCGTGTCTGTCCTGTGTGCCTGCACGCTAGGCGTCTGAGTGAAGTCTCCTGTTTAGAGCTCTCCCTTGCTGAGCGGCGGCGGGTGCTCGCCTGTGTGGCCATTAACGTGAGGCCTTGCTGTGGACGCCTGGCTGTCGGGGGGAAAAAAGCCCGCATACAACGAATTTAGCTTGGACGTTTAGAAAGTCGCTTTCTTCCTGCTACTTCCCGGCTGCTGCAGAGAGGCCCAGGGTCGTCTCTGGGGCGGTACGTATGTCGGCCTCCCGTGCCACAGCCTGAGCATGGAAAGCGAAGTGCCCATTCGCTTCAGTCCCCGAGCATCACGGCAGCAAGAGGTGTGTGCAAGCCTCTCCAAAGCCTGGTGGCACAAGTGCCCTAAGCCCTCAGAGCTGCTGTCCTGCAGAGAGGGCTCTGAGGCTGTCTCAGTCCAAGTGACTTTTTTGCTTCCCAGACATGCATGTCCAGACTGACAGCTAAACACTGCTGTGGCGAGGTGAGCTTCTTACATATACTTGTCCTCCCAGACACAAGAACACTGTGAAGAGGTCTGCTGCCCAGCCTCAGGGGAAGAGGCAGAGAACGTTGCTTTCCGCACAGCACTGGAAGCAGGACGGATGGGCGTTCTGCTCAACAGGCGAAAAGCAGGGAGGAACAGCAGCGTCGGTCAAGTGAGCTCCCCCTTGTGGCTAGTGGAGCTTAATTCAAACCTGCGATGGAAATTGTGCTGGGGATGACTGAGCTCTAACTTCACGATCTGACACTTTCCGTCACTTTCTCCTCACTCACACACGGTGGTGGGATGGCCAAAAAAACGTGGGTGTGCAGGGTGTCCTCTCTGACACCCAGCTGAAGTCCAAGAGATACGTGTGCTGGGAATAGGACTTGCAACTAGTTTAAGGGAAGATGCCGTTGGGACTCCTTCAGCTGCTCATCCCCTCATCAGAACAAAGCGTTTCTCTGGGCCAGAGCTCTATCAGCCTGAGCCAACCACGTGCAGCACAGCTCTCTCCTCTTTGTGATCTTCAGGTCAGGGAGAAACCATCCTACGCCGTGGCTCGAAAGCTAAATGCTTAAGGGCCGTCCTAAGACTTCTGCATTCAAGCACCCTGAAGATGGCCTTTCGTGCTTGGCTCTCTCCTCCACGGGCTCGGAATCATCCGGGAGGTCCTGGGTTCCTGAGGGCGCTGGGAGAGGACGCAAAAGGCCACCTCATCCCTTTAGTAGCAATGCCATGATGACGCCCCGGCTGTAAAGAGTCAGAAACTGCTGCAGGAGAGCCTGATTGCCAGACTTTGCTGGGGAAGCATTGCACCGTGCACTGAGGAGCCCCTCCCTGAGAGAACTCTCGGTTGCTTTTGCCTTGCATGCTCTTTACTCCTGTGTGGTGTGGAAAACAGCAAACATAGCAGCGGAAGGCAGTGCAATCTGTACGCCCTCTATCTCAAAGTGGTAAGTGGGCTTGGGAATAGGCATTCGCACAAGCCACGTGGGAAGTTGCAGAAAAAGAAGCTTTGAAATAACAGCAGTTGGACGCAGGTCAGCTTTGGATTCAGCTTACGTGGGTGAAAGAATGCAGGGCAGAGCGTCCCATTCAAGGAATCACTGTCGTCGTTGCAGTGGATGCCGAAACTGAGCTTGCGATGTGCTTGCCGTGTCTGTCCTGTGCGCCTGCACTCTAGGCACCTGAGTGAAGACTGCTGTGTAGAGTTCTCCTCGGCGGAGCGCAGATGCTGGTCTGTGGGGCCATTAACGTGAGGCCTTTCTGAGGAAGCCTGGCTGTCAGGGAGATGCCCGCATACAACGAATTGAGCCTGCAACGTGCTTGCCGTGTCTGTCCTGTGTGCCTGCACCCTAGGCGTCTGAGTGAAGTCTCCTGTTTAGAGCTCTCCCTTGCTGAGCGGCGGCGGGTGCTCGCCTGTGTGGCCATTAACGTGAGGCCTTGCTGTGGACGCCTGGCTGTCGGGGGGAAAAAAGCCCGCATACAACGAATTTAGCTTGGACGTTTAGAAAGTCGCTTTCTTCCTGCTACTTCCCGGCTGCTGCAGAGAGGCCCAGGGTCGTCTCTGGGGCGGTACGTATGTCGGCCTCCCGTGCCACAGCCTGAGCATGGAAAGCGAAGTGCCCATTCGCTTCAGTCCCCGAGCATCACGGCAGCAAGAGGTGTGTGCAAGCCTCTCCAAAGCCTGGTGGCACAAGTGCCCTAAGCCCTCAGAGCTGCTGTCCTGCAGAGAGGGCTCTGAGGCTGTCTCAGTCCAAGTGACTTTTTTGCTTCCCAGACATGCATGTCCAGACTGACAGCTAAACACTGCTGTGGCGAGGTGAGCTTCTTACATATACTTGTCCTCCCAGACACAAGAACACTGTGAAGAGGTCTGCTGCCCAGCCTCAGGGGAAGAGGCAGAGAACGTTGCTTTCCGCACAGCACTGGAAGCAGGACGGATGGGCGTTCTGCTCAACAGGCGAAAAGCAGGGAGGAACAGCAGCGTCGGTCAAGTGAGCTCCCCCTTGTGGCTAGTGGAGCTTAATTCAAACCTGCGATGGAAATTGTGCTGGGGATGACTGAGCTCTAACTTCACGATCTGACACTTTCCGTCACTTTCTCCTCACTCACACACGGTGGTGGGATGGCCAAAAAAACGTGGGTGTGCAGGGTGTCCTCTCTGACACCCAGCTGAAGTCCAAGAGATACGTGTGCTGGGAATAGGACTTGCAACTAGTTTAAGGGAAGATGCCGTTGGGACTCCTTCAGCTGCTCATCCCCTCATCAGAACAAAGCGTTTCTCTGGGCCAGAGCTCTATCAGCCTGAGCCAACCACGTGCAGCACAGCTCTCTCCTCTTTGTGATCTTCAGGTCAGGGAGAAACCATCCTACGCCGTGACTCGAAAGCTAAATGCTTAAGGGCCGTCCTAAGACTTCTGCATTCAAGCACCCTGAAGATGGCCTTTCGTGCTTGGCTCTCTCCTCCATGGGCTCGGAATCATCCGGGAGGTCCTGGGTTCCTGAGGGCGCTGGGAGAGGACGCAAAAGGCCACCTCATCCCTTTAGTAGCAATGCCATGATGACGCCCCGGCTGTAAAGAGTCAGAAACTGCTGCAGGAGAGCCTGATTGCCAGACTTTGCTGGGGAAGCATTCCACCGTGCACTGAGGAGCCCCTCCCTGAGAGAACTCTCGGTTGCTTTTGCCTTGCATGCTCTTTGCTCCTGTGTGGTGTGGAAAACAGCAAACATAGCAGCGGAAGGCGGTGCTCTCTGTACGCCCTCTATCTCAAAGTGGTAAGTGGTCTTGGGAATAGGCATTCGCACTAGCCACGTGGGAAGTTGCAGAACAAGAAGCTTTGAAATAACAGCAGTTGGACGCAGGTCAGCTATGGATTCAGCTTACGTGGGTGAAAGAATGCAGGGCAGAGCGTCCCATTCAAGGAATCACTGTCGTCGTTGCAGTGGATGCCGAAACTGAGCTTGCGATGTGCTTGCCGTGTCTGTCCTGTGCGCCTGCACTCTAGGCACCTGAGTGAAGACTGCTGTGTAGAGTTCTCCTCGGCCGAGCGCAGATGCTGGTCTGTGGGGCCATTAACGTGAGGCCTTTCTGAGGAAGCCTGGCTGTCAGGGAGATGCCCGCATACAACGAATTGAGTCTGCAACGTGCTTGCCGTGTCTGTCCTGTGTGCCTGCACGCTAGGCGTCTGAGTGAAGTCTCCTGTTTAGAGCTCTCCCTTGCTGAGCGGCGGCGGGTGCTCGCCTGTGTGGCCATTAACGTGAGGCCTTGCTGTGGACGCCTGGCTGTCGGGGGGAAAAAAGCCCGCATACAACGAATTTAGCTTGGACGTTTAGAAAGTCGCTTTCTTCCTGCTACTTCCCGGCTGCTGCAGAGAGGCCCAGGGTCGTCTCTGGGGCGGTACGTATGTCGGCCTCCCGTGCCACAGCCTGAGCATGGAAAGCGAAGTGCCCATTCGCTTCAGTCCCCGAGCATCACGGCAGCAAGAGGTGTGTGCAAGCCTCTCCAAAGCCTGGTGGCACAAGTGCCCTAAGCCCTCAGAGCTGCTGTCCTGCAGAGAGGGCTCTGAGGCTGTCTCAGTCCAAGTGACTTTTTTGCTTCCCAGACATGCATGTCCAGACTGACAGCTAAACACTGCTGTGGCGAGGTGAGCTTCTTACATATACTTGTCCTCCCAGACACAAGAACACTGTGAAGAGGTCTGCTGCCCAGCCTCAGGGGAAGAGGCAGAGAACGTTGCTTTCCGCACAGCACTGGAAGCAGGACGGATGGGCGTTCTGCTCAACAGGCGAAAAGCAGGGAGGAACAGCAGCGTCGGTCAAGTGAGCTCCCCCTTGTGGCTAGTGGAGCTTAATTCAAACCTGCGATGGAAATTGTGCTGGGGATGACTGAGCTCTAACTTCACGATCTGACACTTTCCGTCACTTTCTCCTCACTCACACACGGTGGTGGGATGGCCAAAAAAACGTGGGTGTGCAGGGTGTCCTCTCTGACACCCAGCTGAAGTCCAAGAGATACGTGTGCTGGGAATAGGACTTGCAACTAGTTTAAGGGAAGATGCCGTTGGGACTCCTTCAGCTGCTCATCCCCTCATCAGAACAAAGCGTTTCTCTGGGCCAGAGCTCTATCAGCCTGAGCCAACCACGTGCAGCACAGCTCTCTCCTCTTTGTGATCTTCAGGTCAGGGAGAAACCATCCTACGCCGTGACTCGAAAGCTAAATGCTTAAGGGCCGTCCTAAGACTTCTGCATTCAAGCACCCTGAAGATGGCCTTTCGTGCTTGGCTCTCTCCTCCACGGGCTCGGAATCATCCGGGAGGTCCTGGGTTCCTGAGGGCGCTGGGAGAGGACGCAAAAGGCCACCTCATCCCTTTAGTAGCAATGCCATGATGACGCCCCGGCTGTAAAGAGTCAGAAACTGCTGCAGGAGAGCCTGATTGCCAGACTTTGCTGGGGAAGCATTCCACCGTGCACTGAGGAGCCCCTCCCTGAGAGAACTCTCGGTTGCTTTTGCCTTGCATGCTCTTTGCTCCTGTGTGGTGTGGAAAACAGCAAACATAGCAGCGGAAGGCGGTGCTCTCTGTACGCCCTCTATCTCAAAGTGGTAAGTGGTCTTGGGAATAGGCATTCGCACTAGCCACGTGGGAAGTTGCAGAACAAGAAGCTTTGAAATAACAGCAGTTGGACGCAGGTCAGCTATGGATTCAGCTTACGTGGGTGAAAGAATGCAGGGCAGAGCGTCCCATTCAAGGAATCACTGTCGTCGTTGCAGTGGATGCCGAAACTGAGCTTGCGATGTGCTTGCCGTGTCTGTCCTGTGCGCCTGCACTCTAGGCACCTGAGTGAAGACTGCTGTGTAGAGTTCTCCTCGGCCGAGCGCAGATGCTGGTCTGTGGGGCCATTAACGTGAGGCCTTTCTGAGGAAGCCTGGCTGTCAGGGAGATGCCCGCATACAACGAATTGAGTCTGCAACGTGCTTGCCGTGTCTGTCCTGTGTGCCTGCACGCTAGGCGTCTGAGTGAAGTCTCCTGTTTAGAGCTCTCCCTTGCTGAGCGGCGGCGGGTGCTCGCCTGTGTGGCCATTAACGTGAGGCCTTGCTGTGGACGCCTGGCTGTCGGGGGGAAAAAAGCCCGCATACAACGAATTTAGCTTGGACGTTTAGAAAGTCGCTTTCTTCCTGCTACTTCCCGGCTGCTGCAGAGAGGCCCAGGGTCGTCTCTGGGGCGGTACGTATGTCGGCCTCCCGTGCCACAGCCTGAGCATGGAAAGCGAAGTGCCCATTCGCTTCAGTCCCCGAGCATCACGGCAGCAAGAGGTGTGTGCAAGCCTCTCCAAAGCCTGGTGGCACAAGTGCCCTAAGCCCTCAGAGCTGCTGTCCTGCAGAGAGGGCTCTGAGGCTGTCTCAGTCCAAGTGACTTTTTTGCTTCCCAGACATGCATGTCCAGACTGACAGCTAAACACTGCTGTGGCGAGGTGAGCTTCTTACATATACTTGTCCTCCCAGACACAAGAACACTATGAAGAGGTCTGCTGCCCAGCCTCAGGGGAAGAGGCAGAGAACGTTGCTTTCCGCACAGCACTGGAAGCAGGACGGATGGGCGTTCTGCTCAACAGGCGAAAAGCAGGGAGGAACAGCAGCGTCGGTCAAGTGAGCTCCCCCTTGTGGCTAGTGGAGCTTAATTCAAACCTGCGATGGAAATTGTGCTGGGGATGACTGAGCTCTAACTTCACGATCTGACACTTTCCGTCACTTTCTCCTCACTCACACACGGTGGTGGGATGGCCAAAAAAACGTGGGTGTGCAGGGTGTCCTCTCTGACACCCAGCTGAAGTCCAAGAGATACGTGTGCTGGGAATAGGACTTGCAACTAGTTTAAGGGAAGATGCCGTTGGGACTCCTTCAGCTGCTCATCCCCTCATCAGAACAAAGCGTTTCTCTGGGCCAGAGCTCTATCAGCCTGAGCCAACCACGTGCAGCACAGCTCTCTCCTCTTTGTGATCTTCAGGTCAGGGAGAAACCATCCTACGCCGTGGCTCGAAAGCTAAATGCTTAAGGGCCGTCCTAAGACTTCTGCATTCAAGCACCCTGAAGATGGCCTTTCGTGCTTGGCTCTCTCCTCCACGGGCTCGGAATCATCCGGGAGGTCCTGGGTTCCTGAGGGCGCTGGGAGAGGACGCAAAAGGCCACCTCATCCCTTTAGTAGCAATGCCATGATGACGCCCCGGCTGTAAAGAGTCAGAAACTGCTGCAGGAGAGCCTGATTGCCAGACTTTGCTGGGGAAGCATTGCACCGTGCACTGAGGAGCCCCTCCCTGAGAGAACTCTCGGTTGCTTTTGCCTTGCATGCTCTTTACTCCTGTGTGGTGTGGAAAACAGCAAACATAGCAGCGGAAGGCAGTGCAATCTGTACGCCCTCTATCTCAAAGTGGTAAGTGGGCTTGGGAATAGGCATTCGCACAAGCCACGTGGGAAGTTGCAGAAAAAGAAGCTTTGAAATAACAGCAGTTGGACGCAGGTCAGCTTTGGATTCAGCTTACGTGGGTGAAAGAATGCAGGGCAGAGCGTCCCATTCAAGGAATCACTGTCGTCGTTGCAGTGGATGTCGAAACTGAGCTTGCGATGTGCTTGCCGTGTCTGTCCTGTGTGCCTGCACTCTAGGCACCTGAGTGAAGACTGCTGTGTAGAGTTCTCCTCGGCCGAGCGCAGATGCTGGTCTGTGGGGCCATTAACGTGAGGCCTTTCTGAGGAAGCCTGGCTGTCAGGGAGATGCCCGCATACAACGAATTGAGCCTGCAACGTGCTTGCCGTGTCTGTCCTGTGTGCCTGCACGCTAGGCGTCTGAGTGAAGTCTCCTGTTTAGAGCTCTCCCTTGCTGAGCGGCGGCGGGTGCTCGCCTGTGTGGCCATTAACGTGAGGCCTTGCTGTGGACGCCTGGCTGTCGGGGGGAAAAAAGCCCGCATACAACGAATTTAGCTTGGACGTTTAGAAAGTCGCTTTCTTCCTGCTACTTCCCGGCTGCTGCAGAGAGGCCCAGGGTCGTCTCTGGGGCGGTACGTATGTCGGCCTCCCGTGCCACAGTCTGAGCATGGAAAGCGAAGTGCCCATTTGCTTCAGTCCCCGAGCATCATGGCAGCAAGAGGTGTGTGCAAGCCTCTCCAAAGCCTGGTGGCACAAGTGCCCTAAGCCCTCAGAGCTGCTGTCCTGCAGAGAGGGCTCTGAGGCTGTCTCAGTCCAAGTGACTTTTTTGCTTCCCAGACATGCATGTCCAGACTGACAGCTAAACACTGCTGTGGCGAGGTGAGCTTCTTACATATACTTGTCCTCCCAGACACAAGAACACTGTGAAGAGGTCTGCTGCCCAGCCTCAGGGGAAGAGGCAGAGAACGTTGCTTTCCGCACAGCACTGGAAGCAGGACGGATGGGCGTTCTGCTCAACAGGCGAAAAGCAGGGAGGAACAGCAGCGTCGGTCAAGTGAGCTCCCCCTTGTGGCTAGTGGAGCTTAATTCAAACCTGCGATGGAAATTGTGCTGGGGATGACTGAGCTCTAACTTCACGATCTGACACTTTCCGTCACTTTCTCCTCACTCACACACGGTGGTGGGATGGCCAAAAAAACGTAGGTGTGCAGGGTGTCCTCTCTGACACCCAGCTGAAGTCCAAGAGATACGTGTGCTGGGAATAGGACTTGCAACTAGTTTAAGGGAAGATGCCGTTGGGACTCCTTCAGCTGCTCATCCCCTCATCAGAACAAAGCGTTTCTCTGGGCCAGAGCTCTATCAGCCTGAGCCAACCACGTGCAGCACAGCTCTCTCCTCTTTGTGATCTTCAGGTCAGGGAGAAACCATCCTACGCCGTGACTCGAAAGCTAAATGCTTAAGGGCCGTCCTAAGACTTCTGCATTCAAGCACCCTGAAGATGGCCTTTTGTGCTTGGCTCTCTCCTCCACGGGCTCGGAATCATCCGGGAGGTCCTGGGTTCCTGAGGGCGCTGGGAGAGGACGCAAAAGGCCACCTCATCCCTTTAGTAGCAATGCCATGATGACGCCCCGGCTGTAAAGAGTCAGAAACTGCTGCAGGAGAGCCTGATTGCCAGACTTTGCTGGGGAAGCATTGCACCGTGCACTGAGGAGCCCCTCCCTGAGAGAACTCTCGGTTGCTTTTGCCTTGCATGCTCTTTGCTCCTGTGTGGTGTGGAAAACAGCAAACATAGCAGCGGAAGGCGGTGCTCTCTGTACGCCCTCTATCTCAAAGTGGTAAGTGGTCTTGGGAATAGGCATTCGCACTAGCCACGTGGGAAGTTGCAGAACAAGAAGCTTTGAAATAACAGCAGTTGGACGCAGGTCAGCTTTGGATTCAGCTTACGTGGGTGAAAGAATGCAGGGCAGAGCGTCCCATTCAAGGAATCACTGTCGTCGTTGCAGTGGATGCCGAAACTGAGCTTGCGATTTGCTTGCCGTGTCTGTCCTGTGCGCCTGCACTCTAGGCACCTGAGTGAAGACTGCTGTGTAGAATTCTCCTCGGCCGAGCGCAGATGCTGGTCTGTGGGGCCATTAACGTGAGGCCTTTCTGAGGAAGCCTGGCTGTCAGGGAGATGCCCGCATACAACGAATTGAGTCTGCAACGTGCTTACCGTGTCTGTCCTGTGTGCCTGCACGCTAGGCGTCTGAGTGAAGTCTCCTGTTTAGAGCTCTCCCTTGCTGAGCGGCGGCGGGTGCTCGCCTGTGTGGCCATTAACGTGAGGCCTTGCTGTGGACGCCTGGCTGTCGGGGGGAAAAAAGCCCGCATACAACGAATTTAGCTTGGACGTTTAGAAAGTCGCTTTCTTCCTGCTACTTCCCGGCTGCTGCAGAGAGGCCCAGGGTCGTCTCTGGGGCGGTACGTATGTCGGCCTCCCGTGCCACAGCCTGAGCATGGAAAGCGAAGTGCCCATTCGCTTCAGTCCCCGAGCATCACGGCAGCAAGAGGTGTGTGCAAGCCTCTCCAAAGCCTGGTGGCACAAGTGCCCTAAGCCCTCAGAGCTGCTGTCCTGCAGAGAGGGCTCTGAGGCTGTCTCAGTCCAAGTGACTTTTTTGCTTCCCAGACATGCATGTCCAGACTGACAGCTAAACACTGCTGTGGCGAGGTGAGCTTCTTACATATACTTGTCCTTCCAGACACAAGAACACTGTGAAGAGGTCTGCTGCCCAGCCTCAGGGGAAGAGGCAGAGAACGTTGCTTTCCGCACAGCACTGGAAGCAGGACGGATGGGCGTTCTGCTCAACAGGCGAAAAGCAGGGAGGAACAGCAGCGTCGGTCAAGTGAGCTCCCCCTTGTGGCTAGTGGAGCTTAATTCAAACCTGCGATGGAAATTGTGCTGGGGATGACTGAGCTCTAACTTCACGATCTGACACTTTCCGTCACTTTCTCCTCACTCACACACGGTGGTGGGATGGCCAAAAAAACGTGGGTGTGCAGGGTGTCCTCTCTGACACCCAGCTGAAGTCCAAGAGATACGTGTGCTGGGAATAGGACTTGCAACTAGTTTAAGGGAAGATGCCGTTGGGACTCCTTCAGCTGCTCATCCCCTCATCAGAACAAAGCGTTTCTCTGGGCCAGAGCTCTATCAGCCTGAGCCAACCACGTGCAGCACAGCTCTCTCCTCTTTGTGATCTTCAGGTCAGGGAGAAACCATCCTACGCCGTGGCTCGAAAGCTAAATGCTTAAGGGCCGTCCTAAGACTTCTGCATTCAAGCACCCTGAAGATGGCCTTTCGTGCTTGGCTCTCTCCTCCACGGGCTCGGAATCATCCGGGAGGTCCTGGGTTCCTGAGGGCGCTGGGAGAGGACGCAAAAGGCCACCTCATCCCTTTAGTAGCAATGCCATGATGACGCCCCGGCTGTAAAGAGTCAGAAACTGCTGCAGGAGAGCCTGATTGCCAGACTTTGCTGGGGAAGCATTGCACCGTGCACTGAGGAGCCCCTCCCTGAGAGAACTCTCGGTTGCTTTTGCCTTGCATGCTCTTTACTCCTGTGTGGTGTGGAAAACAGCAAACATAGCAGCGGAAGGCAGTGCAATCTGTACGCCCTCTATCTCAAAGTGGTAAGTGGGCTTGGGAATAGGCATTCGCACAAGCCACGTGGGAAGTTGCAGAAAAAGAAGCTTTGAAATAACAGCAGTTGGACGCAGGTCAGCTTTGGATTCAGCTTACGTGGGTGAAAGAATGCAGGGCAGAGCGTCCCATTCAAGGAATCACTGTCGTCGTTGCAGTGGATGTCGAAACTGAGCTTGCGATGTGCTTGCCGTGTCTGTCCTGTGTGCCTGCACTCTAGGCACCTGAGTGAAGACTGCTGTGTAGAGTTCTCCTCGGCCGAGCGCAGATGCTGGTCTGTGGGGCCATTAACGTGAGGCCTTTCTGAGGAAGCCTGGCTGTCAGGGAGATGCCCGCATACAACGAATTGAGCCTGCAACGTGCTTGCCGTGTCTGTCCTGTGTGCCTGCACGCTAGGCGTCTGAGTGAAGTCTCCTGTTTAGAGCTCTCCCTTGCTGAGCGGCGGCGGGTGCTCGCCTGTGTGGCCATTAACGTGAGGCCTTGCTGTGGACGCCTGGCTGTCGGGGGGAAAAAAGCCCGCATACAACGAATTTAGCTTGGACGTTTAGAAAGTCGCTTTCTTCCTGCTACTTCCCGGCTGCTGCAGAGAGGCCCAGGGTCGTCTCTGGGGCGGTACGTATGTCGGCCTCCCGTGCCACAGTCTGAGCATGGAAAGCGAAGTGCCCATTTGCTTCAGTCCCCGAGCATCATGGCAGCAAGAGGTGTGTGCAAGCCTCTCCAAAGCCTGGTGGCACAAGTGCCCTAAGCCCTCAGAGCTGCTGTCCTGCAGAGAGGGCTCTGAGGCTGTCTCAGTCCAAGTGACTTTTTTGCTTCCCAGACATGCATGTCCAGACTGACAGCTAAACACTGCTGTGGCGAGGTGAGCTTCTTACATATACTTGTCCTCCCAGACACAAGAACACTGTGAAGAGGTCTGCTGCCCAGCCTCAGGGGAAGAGGCAGAGAACGTTGCTTTCCGCACAGCACTGGAAGCAGGACGGATGGGCGTTCTGCTCAACAGGCGAAAAGCAGGGAGGAACAGCAGCGTCGGTCAAGTGAGCTCCCCCTTGTGGCTAGTGGAGCTTAATTCAAACCTGCGATGGAAATTGTGCTGGGGATGACTGAGCTCTAACTTCACGATCTGACACTTTCCGTCACTTTCTCCTCACTCACACACGGTGGTGGGATGGCCAAAAAAACGTAGGTGTGCAGGGTGTCCTCTCTGACACCCAGCTGAAGTCCAAGAGATACGTGTGCTGGGAATAGGACTTGCAACTAGTTTAAGGGAAGATGCCGTTGGGACTCCTTCAGCTGCTCATCCCCTCATCAGAACAAAGCGTTTCTCTGGGCCAGAGCTCTATCAGCCTGAGCCAACCACGTGCAGCACAGCTCTCTCCTCTTTGTGATCTTCAGGTCAGGGAGAAACCATCCTACGCCGTGACTCGAAAGCTAAATGCTTAAGGGCCGTCCTAAGACTTCTGCATTCAAGCACCCTGAAGATGGCCTTTTGTGCTTGGCTCTCTCCTCCACGGGCTCGGAATCATCCGGGAGGTCCTGGGTTCCTGAGGGCGCTGGGAGAGGACGCAAAAGGCCACCTCATCCCTTTAGTAGCAATGCCATGATGACGCCCCGGCTGTAAAGAGTCAGAAACTGCTGCAGGAGAGCCTGATTGCCAGACTTTGCTGGGGAAGCATTGCACCGTGCACTGAGGAGCCCCTCCCTGAGAGAACTCTCGGTTGCTTTTGCCTTGCATGCTCTTTGCTCCTGTGTGGTGTGGAAAACAGCAAACATAGCAGCGGAAGGCGGTGCTCTCTGTACGCCCTCTATCTCAAAGTGGTAAGTGGTCTTGGGAATAGGCATTCGCACTAGCCACGTGGGAAGTTGCAGAACAAGAAGCTTTGAAATAACAGCAGTTGGACGCAGGTCAGCTTTGGATTCAGCTTACGTGGGTGAAAGAATGCAGGGCAGAGCGTCCCATTCAAGGAATCACTGTCGTCGTTGCAGTGGATGCCGAAACTGAGCTTGCGATTTGCTTGCCGTGTCTGTCCTGTGCGCCTGCACTCTAGGCACCTGAGTGAAGACTGCTGTGTAGAATTCTCCTCGGCCGAGCGCAGATGCTGGTCTGTGGGGCCATTAACGTGAGGCCTTTCTGAGGAAGCCTGGCTGTCAGGGAGATGCCCGCATACAACGAATTGAGTCTGCAACGTGCTTACCGTGTCTGTCCTGTGTGCCTGCACGCTAGGCGTCTGAGTGAAGTCTCCTGTTTAGAGCTCTCCCTTGCTGAGCGGCGGCGGGTGCTCGCCTGTGTGGCCATTAACGTGAGGCCTTGCTGTGGACGCCTGGCTGTCGGGGGGAAAAAAGCCCGCATACAACGAATTTAGCTTGGACGTTTAGAAAGTCGCTTTCTTCCTGCTACTTCCCGGCTGCTGCAGAGAGGCCCAGGGTCGTCTCTGGGGCGGTACGTATGTCGGCCTCCCGTGCCACAGCCTGAGCATGGAAAGCGAAGTGCCCATTCGCTTCAGTCCCCGAGCATCACGGCAGCAAGAGGTGTGTGCAAGCCTCTCCAAAGCCTGGTGGCACAAGTGCCCTAAGCCCTCAGAGCTGCTGTCCTGCAGAGAGGGCTCTGAGGCTGTCTCAGTCCAAGTGACTTTTTTGCTTCCCAGACATGCATGTCCAGACTGACAGCTAAACACTGCTGTGGCGAGGTGAGCTTCTTACATATACTTGTCCTCCCAGACACAAGAACACTGTGAAGAGGTCTGCTGCCCAGCCTCAGGGGAAGAGGCAGAGAACGTTGCTTTCCGCACAGCACTGGAAGCAGGACGGATGGGCGTTCTGCTCAACAGGCGAAAAGCAGGGAGGAACAGCAGCGTCGGTCAAGTGAGCTCCCCCTTGTGGCTAGTGGAGCTTAATTCAAACCTGCGATGGAAATTGTGCTGGGGATGACTGAGCTCTAACTTCACGATCTGACACTTTCCGTCACTTTCTCCTCACTCACACACGGTGGTGGGATGGCCAAAAAAACGTGGGTGTGCAGGGTGTCCTCTCTGACACCCAGCTGAAGTCCAAGAGATACGTGTGCTGGGAATAGGACTTGCAACTAGTTTAAGGGAAGATGCCGTTGGGACTCCTTCAGCTGCTCATCCCCTCATCAGAACAAAGCGTTTCTCTGGGCCAGAGCTCTATCAGCCTGAGCCAACCACGTGCAGCACAGCTCTCTCCTCTTTGTGATCTTCAGGTCAGGGAGAAACCATCCTACGCCGTGGCTCGAAAGCTAAATGCTTAAGGGCCGTCCTAAGACTTCTGCATTCAAGCACCCTGAAGATGGCCTTTCGTGCTTGGCTCTCTCCTCCACGGGCTCGGAATCATCCGGGAGGTCCTGGGTTCCTGAGGGCGCTGGGAGAGGACGCAAAAGGCCACCTCATCCCTTTAGTAGCAATGCCATGATGACGCCCCGGCTGTAAAGAGTCAGAAACTGCTGCAGGAGAGCCTGATTGCCAGACTTTGCTGGGGAAGCATTGCACCGTGCACTGAGGAGCCCCTCCCTGAGAGAACTCTCGGTTGCTTTTGCCTTGCATGCTCTTTACTCCTGTGTGGTGTGGAAAACAGCAAACATAGCAGCGGAAGGCAGTGCAATCTGTACGCCCTCTATCTCAAAGTGGTAAGTGGGCTTGGGAATAGGCATTCGCACAAGCCACGTGGGAAGTTGCAGAAAAAGAAGCTTTGAAATAACAGCAGTTGGACGCAGGTCAGCTTTGGATTCAGCTTACGTGGGTGAAAGAATGCAGGGCAGAGCGTCCCATTCAAGGAATCACTGTCGTCGTTGCAGTGGATGTCGAAACTGAGCTTGCGATGTGCTTGCCGTGTCTGTCCTGTGTGCCTGCACTCTAGGCACCTGAGTGAAGACTGCTGTGTAGAGTTCTCCTCGGCCGAGCGCAGATGCTGGTCTGTGGGGCCATTAACGTGAGGCCTTTCTGAGGAAGCCTGGCTGTCAGGGAGATGCCCGCATACAACGAATTGAGCCTGCAACGTGCTTGCCGTGTCTGTCCTGTGTGCCTGCACGCTAGGCGTCTGAGTGAAGTCTCCTGTTTAGAGCTCTCCCTTGCTGAGCGGCGGCGGGTGCTCGCCTGTGTGGCCATTAACGTGAGGCCTTGCTGTGGACGCCTGGCTGTCGGGGGGAAAAAAGCCCGCATACAACGAATTTAGCTTGGACGTTTAGAAAGTCGCTTTCTTCCTGCTACTTCCCGGCTGCTGCAGAGAGGCCCAGGGTCGTCTCTGGGGCGGTACGTATGTCGGCCTCCCGTGCCACAGCCTGAGCATGGAAAGCGAAGTGCCCATTCGCTTCAGTCCCCGAGCATCATGGCAGCAAGAGGTGTGTGCAAGCCTCTCCAAAGCCTGGTGGCACAAGTGCCCTAAGCCCTCAGAGCTGCTGTCCTGCAGAGAGGGCTCTGAGGCTGTCTCAGTCCAAGTGACTTTTTTGCTTCCCAGACATGCATGTCCAGACTGACAGCTAAACACTGCTGTGGCGAGGTGAGCTTCTTACATATACTTGTCCTCCCAGACACAAGAACACTGTGAAGAGGTCTGCTGCCCAGCCTCAGGGGAAGAGGCAGAGAACGTTGCTTTCCGCACAGCACTGGAAGCAGGACGGATGGGCGTTCTGCTCAACAGGCGAAAAGCAGGGAGGAACAGCAGCGTCGGTCAAGTGAGCTCCCCCTTGTGGCTAGTGGAGCTTAATTCAAACCTGCGATGGAAATTGTGCTGGGGATGACTGAGCTCTAACTTCACGATCTGACACTTTCCGTCACTTTCTCCTCACTCACACACGGTGGTGGGATGGCCAAAAAAACGTAGGTGTGCAGGGTGTCCTCTCTGACACCCAGCTGAAGTCCAAGAGATACGTGTGCTGGGAATAGGACTTGCAACTAGTTTAAGGGAAGATGCCGTTGGGACTCCTTCAGCTGCTCATCCCCTCATCAGAACAAAGCGTTTCTCTGGGCCAGAGCTCTATCAGCCTGAGCCAACCACGTGCAGCACAGCTCTCTCCTCTTTGTGATCTTCAGGTCAGGGAGAAACCATCCTACGCCGTGACTCGAAAGCTAAATGCTTAAGGGCCGTCCTAAGACTTCTGCATTCAAGCACCCTGAAGATGGCCTTTTGTGCTTGGCTCTCTCCTCCACGGGCTCGGAATCATCCGGGAGGTCCTGGGTTCCTGAGGGCGCTGGGAGAGGACGCAAAAGGCCACCTCATCCCTTTAGTAGCAATGCCATGATGACGCCCCGGCTGTAAAGAGTCAGAAACTGCTGCAGGAGAGCCTGATTGCCAGACTTTGCTGGGGAAGCATTGCACCGTGCACTGAGGAGCCCCTCCCTGAGAGAACTCTCGGTTGCTTTTGCCTTGCATGCTCTTTGCTCCTGTGTGGTGTGGAAAACAGCAAACATAGCAGCGGAAGGCGGTGCTCTCTGTACGCCCTCTATCTCAAAGTGGTAAGTGGTCTTGGGAATAGGCATTCGCACTAGCCACGTGGGAAGTTGCAGAACAAGAAGCTTTGAAATAACAGCAGTTGGACGCAGGTCAGCTTTGGATTCAGCTTACGTGGGTGAAAGAATGCAGGGCAGAGCGTCCCATTCAAGGAATCACTGTCGTCGTTGCAGTGGATGCCGAAACTGAGCTTGCGATTTGCTTGCCGTGTCTGTCCTGTGCGCCTGCACTCTAGGCACCTGAGTGAAGACTGCTGTGTAGAATTCTCCTCGGCCGAGCGCAGATGCTGGTCTGTGGGGCCATTAACGTGAGGCCTTTCTGAGGAAGCCTGGCTGTCAGGGAGATGCCCGCATACAACGAATTGAGTCTGCAACGTGCTTACCGTGTCTGTCCTGTGTGCCTGCACGCTAGGCGTCTGAGTGAAGTCTCCTGTTTAGAGCTCTCCCTTGCTGAGCGGCGGCGGGTGCTCGCCTGTGTGGCCATTAACGTGAGGCCTTGCTGTGGACGCCTGGCTGTCGGGGGGAAAAAAGCCCGCATACAACGAATTTAGCTTGGACGTTTAGAAAGTCGCTTTCTTCCTGCTACTTCCCGGCTGCTGCAGAGAGGCCCAGGGTCGTCTCTGGGGCGGTACGTATGTCGGCCTCCCGTGCCACAGCCTGAGCATGGAAAGCGAAGTGCCCATTCGCTTCAGTCCCCGAGCATCACGGCAGCAAGAGGTGTGTGCAAGCCTCTCCAAAGCCTGGTGGCACAAGTGCCCTAAGCCCTCAGAGCTGCTGTCCTGCAGAGAGGGCTCTGAGGCTGTCTCAGTCCAAGTGACTTTTTTGCTTCCCAGACATGCATGTCCAGACTGACAGCTAAACACTGCTGTGGCGAGGTGAGCTTCTTACATATACTTGTCCTCCCAGACACAAGAACACTGTGAAGAGGTCTGCTGCCCAGCCTCAGGGGAAGAGGCAGAGAACGTTGCTTTCCGCACAGCACTGGAAGCAGGACGGATGGGCGTTCTGCTCAACAGGCGAAAAGCAGGGAGGAACAGCAGCGTCGGTCAAGTGAGCTCCCCCTTGTGGCTAGTGGAGCTTAATTCAAACCTGCGATGGAAATTGTGCTGGGGATGACTGAGCTCTAACTTCACGATCTGACACTTTCCGTCACTTTCTCCTCACTCACACACGGTGGTGGGATGGCCAAAAAAACGTGGGTGTGCAGGGTGTCCTCTCTGACACCCAGCTGAAGTCCAAGAGATACGTGTGCTGGGAATAGGACTTGCAACTAGTTTAAGGGAAGATGCCGTTGGGACTCCTTCAGCTGCTCATCCCCTCATCAGAACAAAGCGTTTCTCTGGGCCAGAGCTCTATCAGCCTGAGCCAACCACGTGCAGCACAGCTCTCTCCTCTTTGTGATCTTCAGGTCAGGGAGAAACCATCCTACGCCGTGGCTCGAAAGCTAAATGCTTAAGGGCCGTCCTAAGACTTCTGCATTCAAGCACCCTGAAGATGGCCTTTCGTGCTTGGCTCTCTCCTCCACGGGCTCGGAATCATCCGGGAGGTCCTGGGTTCCTGAGGGCGCTGGGAGAGGACGCAAAAGGCCACCTCATCCCTTTAGTAGCAATGCCATGATGACGCCCCGGCTGTAAAGAGTCAGAAACTGCTGCAGGAGAGCCTGATTGCCAGACTTTGCTGGGGAAGCATTGCACCGTGCACTGAGGAGCCCCTCCCTGAGAGAACTCTCGGTTGCTTTTGCCTTGCATGCTCTTTACTCCTGTGTGGTGTGGAAAACAGCAAACATAGCAGCGGAAGGCAGTGCAATCTGTACGCCCTCTATCTCAAAGTGGTAAGTGGGCTTGGGAATAGGCATTCGCACAAGCCACGTGGGAAGTTGCAGAAAAAGAAGCTTTGAAATAACAGCAGTTGGACGCAGGTCAGCTTTGGATTCAGCTTACGTGGGTGAAAGAATGCAGGGCAGAGCGTCCCATTCAAGGAATCACTGTCGTCGTTGCAGTGGATGTCGAAACTGAGCTTGCGATGTGCTTGCCGTGTCTGTCCTGTGTGCCTGCACTCTAGGCACCTGAGTGAAGACTGCTGTGTAGAGTTCTCCTCGGCCGAGCGCAGATGCTGGTCTGTGGGGCCATTAACGTGAGGCCTTTCTGAGGAAGCCTGGCTGTCAGGGAGATGCCCGCATACAACGAATTGAGCCTGCAACGTGCTTGCCGTGTCTGTCCTGTGTGCCTGCACGCTAGGCGTCTGAGTGAAGTCTCCTGTTTAGAGCTCTCCCTTGCTGAGCGGCGGCGGGTGCTCGCCTGTGTGGCCATTAACGTGAGGCCTTGCTGTGGACGCCTGGCTGTCGGGGGGAAAAAAGCCCGCATACAACGAATTTAGCTTGGACGTTTAGAAAGTCGCTTTCTTCCTGCTACTTCCCGGCTGCTGCAGAGAGGCCCAGGGTCGTCTCTGGGGCGGTACGTATGTCGGCCTCCCGTGCCACAGTCTGAGCATGGAAAGCGAAGTGCCCATTTGCTTCAGTCCCCGAGCATCATGGCAGCAAGAGGTGTGTGCAAGCCTCTCCAAAGCCTGGTGGCACAAGTGCCCTAAGCCCTCAGAGCTGCTGTCCTGCAGAGAGGGCTCTGAGGCTGTCTCAGTCCAAGTGACTTTTTTGCTTCCCAGACATGCATGTCCAGACTGACAGCTAAACACTGCTGTGGCGAGGTGAGCTTCTTACATATACTTGTCCTCCCAGACACAAGAACACTGTGAAGAGGTCTGCTGCCCAGCCTCAGGGGAAGAGGCAGAGAACGTTGCTTTCCGCACAGCACTGGAAGCAGGACGGATGGGCGTTCTGCTCAACAGGCGAAAAGCAGGGAGGAACAGCAGCGTCGGTCAAGTGAGCTCCCCCTTGTGGCTAGTGGAGCTTAATTCAAACCTGCGATGGAAATTGTGCTGGGGATGACTGAGCTCTAACTTCACGATCTGACACTTTCCGTCACTTTCTCCTCACTCACACACGGTGGTGGGATGGCCAAAAAAACGTAGGTGTGC